>NC_136795.1:20912519-21335019 GCF_951216825.1 Electrona antarctica | reverse complement strand
CAGACAGTGTTTGGTTTTTCTAACGTCAGATATTGCTCACCGCAGGTCTGAGAGAGAGAGAGGGTGTGTGTGTGTGTGTGTGTGTGTGTGTGTGTGTGTGTGTGTGTGTGTGTGTGTGTGTGTGTGTGTGTGTGTGTGTGTGTGTGTGTGTGTGTGTGTGTTTGTCTGCGTAGTAATCGGTTGGCGGGATGAACAGGGCTGCCGACTGGAAACAGGAAACCGGAGACGTGCGGTTCCTCAGATTCCTGGGCTGTGAGCTCACGGCCACAGGGAGGTCCTCCTGGGTCATTCTGACCCAGACATGAATGAATGAAATCCTCCGCCCACCCACCCTCCCACCCTGGCCTTTCAGAGAACGCGTGGCGGAGGTGTGCCTCTACGTCCCTTATAGCCACATCGTCAAATTTAGAATGGAAACTGCTGGGGTGGTCGTAGTGGACTGAGTAGGAGGAGGGGGGCCCCCCTTGCAAAAAATAAACTCCAGTGACGATGGCCAGATGTTGCCAGATTTTTGCGAGAGAAATGAGCAACCAGGTCTCTGAAAACAAGCTCAAGAGAAAAGCGACTACTATATAGGCTACATGAGCACTTTAAACATATAAACCTGTTAACATTGGCTACCATATTTTAAAATAGCCGATCTACAAGTTTGTAGCTTGTAGATCTGCGATTTATTTTAAAGAGTGACAAATGTGGAATATGTTTGAAACGTTTTAACAACACAAATCTGGTACGTGGGTCCCTGGCACAAAACATTTTCAGATTGGGAAAAATACAATACATAATACAATATGACATTTTAGGGGCTTGTTTGAGAACCACTGGTTTAATCAAAATTTAGGAAACAAGCCCAAATAAGCAACTAACAAAAAAAACTACCAATATTTACAAGTGACTTTACAGAAAAACAAGCCCAAAGTCGCTTATAATAAGCTGGCAGACATGGCAACCCTGGGTAGGCATGTATGTTACAATGTTACATGCACATACTGGCGCTGTGGGAGTGTCCTCATAAACATGATTAAGACATTAAAACAGCTCATAAACGCATTGATTGAGACATTGAAGTTGAGTGCTAATAAACATGATTGAGACATCGTACAGTACTACAGACGCGCTCATAAATGCGGTGATTGATTGAGACATCGAACATAAAACCGCAATGGTTCCCTTCACCCGCGGAATTCAATTCCAGTTGCTCGTGACTGTCAGCGCCTCGTTGCGTTCCGCTCTGTGCGTCGCAGGACGGTATGCGATTTCGGAGCCCTACGTGCGCCGTGCATGCACCCCCCACACCGCCCCAAAAAACATAAATAAAGAAATTGAAAATAATTAAAAACACTTACAGCCATGTATGGTCTGCACCCTGCGTCCCTGGTTTTGGCAATGGAGTCCACTAGCTGACCGCTGATGCCAAAATCACACAGCTTAATATTGCCACCCCTGTCCAGGAGAATGTTGGATGGCTTAATATCTGGGGGGAGAGATGGAATTTGTTACAAATCAAGAGGCAAACTGCATGTATTTGACAGGAATACGGTATAAAATTGCATCCCAAATCTAACTTGACTAAAATAGCCTATAGCATTATGATGATTATTTATTTTGTATCAATGTCACGCAGCCCTTAACGACAGCGTTATATAGTAACGACCAACAATATCGCAGCGCAAGTAATGCACTTAACCACATGAACGCTAACGTCACTATACTGGGCAAGTCATGATAAGCGAAAAAATATGCAAACATTCACATAAATTAGTTGATCTACAACAGGGGTGCCCACACTTTTTTGACATGAGAGCTACTTTCAAATTGACCAGCTCAACAAGATCTACTGACCAAAATAATTATTATCCCTTTGCTGGAAATGGTTACATAAGACACACTTGGAACAGGAAATAGAGAGGAGAAATGGAATTGGTAGGTTTTCTTGTATATAACTTTGTAATGCTACTGACGTTTGTGTGCAACAGCAACACCATTGTGGGTTTGATCTGACAGGCCCTTTTTTATCAATCAATTATTCAATCAAGTCACCTTAATTCAAGTGAGAGAGATATTTTCGGGAGATGTCATGTGGTCTACCTGCACAGCCTTTGTGATCTACTGTACTGGTAGATCACAATCTAACTTTTGGGCACCCCTGATTTACAATCTCACAATTGTGAGCACAGAGATCAGCTATTTCCGGCAGGCAAAGAGATTTTGTGTAGAGGGAAAAATAGTAGGCTATATACCATTGGGGGACACGGGGCAACAAAGTATATAAGGTGGTTAAGAAGCAACTGTATCTTACCTCTGTGTATAATTTTCAAGCTTTCTTTTAAGTGGTTAAGTGCTTTCACAGTCTGCAAGGAAACACAGTTTTAGAAAGGAATAGTTTTTTTTACATTATAAGACATGTTATGAATTTAAAGATAGATGTATATATACTGCACACACACATCCACACCCACACCCACACACACACACACACACACACACGCACACGCACACGCACACGCACACGCACACGCACACGCACACGCACACACACACACACACACACACACACACACACACACACACACACAACTTACAGCTAAAGTTATTTTGCCTAATATTTCTTCTGGAATCACATCATCTAATGAGCAATATACATATTTGTAGAATTTGTCAAACGAGGTAGACATAAGTTCCATACATATCCAACAGTCCCCCTGAAAGAAAAACAAAGAAATTGTTAAGGAACAAACATTGTTAACCAATGTTAACCATTGTTAACCAACACATGAATATTAATTTATAGTCAGTCTCACTACGGATCTAAAACGAGAGACAGGTGGTGTGTGTGCTTACAGGAATGGTTACTGACTGGTTATTGGAATGATAATGTGTTGGGTCTGATTTTGATTATGTTAATTATTACTGTAAGAGCCATTTGAGCCACCATATTGTTTTCCAAGGTTCATTCAAGTTGCCAATCTAGGTTGCCATGGTTACAGGGAGGGAGGGTATTTAACCCTGGCCCTAATTAGTCTCAGGTGTTGCCAGTGGCAGAGGTAAACCAGTTTTTGACTGTGTTCATGAGGGCTGGTGATCTGTATCCTGTGCGTTTGATGATTTATGTTATGTTTGTTTTATATGACAAAGTATAGGACTTTGAGCACTATAATAAATATAATTTAACTTCTACTCAACGGACACTTTTGGACATCAGTTATTTTGATCACACGTCTGAACTTCCTCGGCAGCCAGTATCACCCAAGTATAGGGACTTGGGCGTTACATTAGGTCAAAAACTGCCTCAGTTCAAGAAGATTTGTTTATAGGGAACAAGTCGGACTACAAGCGAGGTTCGTTTGGACACGCACGGACAAGGCGTGTGTGACACTGTGTGTTGGCGTGGAGCGGACTGATCGTCCACTGCTCTACAAACAAGTTCTGCTGACTGCTGCTGTTACCAGAAGCAAGCGATTGATTGCCACCCGGAGCTACAGGGGTGCCACCGGGGACGTCATCACTTCAGCAGGCCAGCCGAGATCGGGTCGGGTCGGTACTGGACCGAGCCACAAAGACACAGAACATCTTTTGCGCTGACCACCGTCAGCGCCGTGGTTAGGGTTTATCCAGCGGCGCACTGGGCGCAGGCAGCGCTCAACAGTAACAACAATGGAGCATGTGCACGCACTATTAACTCTTCACTGTGTGACCATCTGAACATTGACGTTTATTTCATTCATGGGCGAAGGGGAGGCGCTATCTTGCGCTGGTAAACAGCCAAAGAATGACAATGTGCTTCAACTTGAGTCTGGTGTCAGTGGGGCTGTCACCAGAAAACTCATGGTCATCTGGACGCCAGAAGAAGCGTTGTCTGACAAGTTGGAAAGTTTGCAGAGGGAGCGAGAAGCAAAACGGAATAAGCTGTCTAGAAAAGAGATTGTTGCCTCATTCAATGATGAACAATATATAAAAGAGGCAAAAGATGCATTTTGTGAATTCATGAGTGTGATTGATGCCAACAATGACACAATATGGAACAAAGCTAAAGATCTAAGTTATGATCATTTTAATGATGAAATGGACAAGTGGTTGTATGGTCCAAATTATTGCCCTGATGATGATGTGATCGACATTGAGGGTTCTGTTGCCACAAATCACTGAGACAAAGATGACGATGTCATATTTGATGTTGAAGCTTGTGTTGCTCAATTCTGTGACAAAGACTATGGGTGTGAGTGCGAGGCTCCAAGGCCACAGGAGATGCAGGCAGAGCAAGATGCCACCATGACTAGCAGCTTGACTGAAGAATCAGCTGTCACAAAGAGACTGAGTAGAGTGGTGACCAAGCCACTTGGTGCAGAAAGGAGTCCATCCTTCTTGTTCTCTCCAGCTCCGGCCATGAAGGCTGCCAAGAGAGAGGCAGCAGCTCCACGACCCAAGAAGACCGGCCCCAGCATCACTGAGCTGGTCGTCGAGGCCGTGTCTGCCTCAGGCTCCAAGGAATGGAGCAACATGTCCCTGGCTGCCGTCAAGAAGGTGGCAGCTAAAAGCTTGAAAAGGAGAAAGAGAGAAAAATGGCAGAGCCAAAGAAAGTGAAAGAAAAGATGGCAAAGCTCAAGAAACGGGAGGAAAAGAAGATGGGAGAGCTCAAGAAAGAAACGTATAAAAGACTCGAGTTTAAGCAGGTGACAGGTCTGACTCAGTCATTTATCCCCTCTCTGAAATCTGCTTTTTTGTAAAAATGTAAAACTGAAATGAATATGAGTTGCCTTAAATTATTTGTATTTTGTATTTATGGCTCTTTTGTATTTTTTGTTTTTTAAAATTGCTCTTTCTTGTATGCCAGTAGCAATTAGGGGTGGGTGTGTAAGAGCCATTTGAGCCACCATATTGTTTTCCAAGGTTCATTCAAGTTGCCAATCTAGGTTGCCATGGTTACAGGGAGGGAGGGTATTTAACCCTGGCCCTAATTAGTCTCAGGTGTTGCCAGTGGCAGAGGTAAACCAGTTTTTGACTGTGTTCATGAGGGCTGGTGATCTGTATCCTGTGCGTTTGATGATTTATGTTATGTTTGTTTTTATATGACAAAGTATAGGACTTTGAGCACTATAATAAATATAATTTAACTTCTACTCAACGGACACTTTTGGACATCAGTTATTTTGATCACACGTCTGAACTTCCTCGGCAGCCAGTATCACCCAAGTATAGGGACTTGGGCGTTACAATTACTATTATTTATTTATTTTGTACTTGATTTGGTTTTAATGTTATTCTATTTAGAAAAGCCAAAGTTGCTAAAAAAAGAAAGAAGAAGTAGCACTCGTGCTGTAACACAATGGATCTGGTTTGTGATGTGATGTCAAATAAAATAAATAAACATCACATAACATAACATAACATAACGTAACATAAAATGTTCTTCTGTTTGGCAAGCGACAGTGTAAACATAAATTAGGCTTAAAGCACAATCCAACTTTGGTAGAGATCTGGGTCCGAACGCAACGCGTTGATCTGCTATTTGAAGATCTGCCATTCTTGGCAGAATGTTCGCTAGGATTCAGGTTAATGCATATTCTATGTCAGTGGTTCTCAAAGTGGGGTCCAGGGACTCAAGGTTCCTTGAGGACCCCACAAGAAGAAGAAGAAGAAGGTTCCTTGAGGGGGGTCTACAAGTCTGTAACTCTGACAGTGTACAAATGGAGCCAAATGGACCCATTAGGATCCATTTGGATATATTTGTATACCGTCAAACGTTGGAGAACCACTGCTCTACAGCAACGCGATAATTATGCGTTTGAGGCGTTTCTCACCTCTCTGAAGAGAGCTCCATAAAACTGGACGATGTAGGGACAGTCATTGCATCTCATCACCACGTCCAGGTCCATCAGCAGCTGCTTCTGCTCTTTCTCGTCAACCGTTGATCGGATTCTCTGTGAATAAGAATCAGCTTGATCGTTACATCACAGGTTTACAGGTGTGAAACAGCGGGTGGAATTCGTTTTTGCACAAGCTCCATCGTTTTTGTTATTTCCATCAAAAGAGAACGGGAAGAAGAGGGGGGCAGGTGGAGTAAGGGGAAGAGAGAGAAAGATCAATAAAAACACATGTGTATACAGTACACGTATCTTCATATTATTTACACATTTAGTATATCTATCCAGCGCGGTATGTACCGTATCTAAGATATAAGGTGCATGATCACACGTAGCAGCAGATGGTACAGATATGGTACATGATAGGGATGTTAGTTAAAATAATAAATTATAAGCACGTTGTACATGGGATTAAGGCAGTGATGTAGTAGTCTACCGTTATAGGCTATATATTCTACCTAGTATGCCGCGCCAAAGTTTTTGCAGAAAAAAAAGCGTATACTGTCTGCTAATCATTTCATCCATTGACCACGCATGGAATCCTTAAGTCTTACTTATGGTATATCTGAAAAAACCTGGACTATAGCACTGGATTGAGGTGTAGAGTATCAGCGCACGGTTCGACTGCATAGTTGTGGCGCAGACATTTCCCCAAACCCTGCGAGCGAAAAACAGCGCCAAATAATGACCGTCTCTAGATCTCTGCAGCTGTGAAGTACACAACAGGCATATACTGTCTAAAGGGCATTAACAACATGAACCCTAGCATCCCTCCCACCTTAGCGTGTGATAAAAGGCAAACTTTTAGCCAATGTACAAGCTCACAATGGATCGGCTTGTAGATGGGCTATTGTAGATTGTCGGTTTTCGGCAAAGAGATTTTGTGTCAAGGAAAAAAAGAGCGTACCAATTATAGAGCCCCCCCCTTCAGATAGAAGTGATTTAATACAATTAAAGACACGTAAACCATGGAAATGCATTGTGCAACTATGGAAAGTCATAGTAACAGTTACTTTTCAGGAAATGAAAAAATAAGCTGTTCCACTTCCAATGTGGTTATTTTAGTCACAAGCTTGAATACTTTTGTTAAATTAGTGCTGCACGATTAATCGAAAAAAAGATGGTGATCTAGATTGAGACTTTAAAAGAGGTTTAAGTCAAGCACTTTGATGTTGTCTGTTTAACCCATTCAGGCCTGACGTCGAAATTTTATTCTTTTTTTGTCTAAATCATGACAATTTTCTGAAAGATTTGAGGCACATTTTAACGATTTTTCAAAAATAGCAGACCTACAAGTTCATAGCGCGGCACTCGGTGCCGCGCTATGAGCTTGTAGATCTGCTATTTTTCAATAGCTAAATTATAACATAATGTATGTAACCACCAAAAGGGGTTCCCGCCCAGAATGGGTTAAAGCCACAGTAGTTGGCTCCAGGTGCCACCTTTTGAATGTAGTAATGTTCAGCAACTACAGACAGACAGACGATACATATATTTCATGGGAAAAAATTAGAATCGTGTGTGAATCGTTATCTCAATTCTTGTGGTGGAAAATTGAGATTCACATTTGAGCAAGAATTGTGCAGCACTATATGTCACATGTCGCATTGCAACGCGTTGTGTGCTTGCTTTCGCTACTTTTATGCAACACTGTCATATACAACAAACTAAAACAATTTGTTTTTGACGTAACATAAAAAGAGGAAATACAAGGTCCCTGGTCTCTGCCTGACTCTCTGCTACACCAGTGAAGAACACCATGATCACCTTGACAGCCATGATCTGGTTGGATGGTTTGTGCACCATCTTGTTGACAGAGCCGTACGCCCCTCGTCCGATCTCGCCCAAGTCTTTGAGGTCCTCGGCCGTGAAGTCGCAATGCTGCTCCGCTGAGATTTTCAGCTTCCCTGACGACTCAATACTGTGCGTCCTCATCCTCTCTCTGACGAAAAGACATACAGTACAACACGTGTATGTGTGTGTGTGTGTGTGTGGGGGAGATAGGTAGGCCTACACATCAAAATATTAATATTATTAACCACATTCAACCTGCCGGCGTCGATGACATCTATGATGTCAGCGGTCAGTACTATGATGTGAGTTATCTCCATCTTTGAGGATCAGCTTGTAGTTTTCAGCCCAATCCAAACTCCAGTATAAATTTGAAGTTTTAAACAGTTACACATTTCAAAAAGCATAAACATAATATACAGTATATGAACAGATATTCCGGATTGACTTCCTTGGCCTAGTGGCAGCATGCACAAGAAATGATTGACTTCCTTGGCCTAGTGGCAGCATGCACAAGAAATGTGGAGCTGAAATATTAACGACTTTTCATTTCCCTATTGGCATGTCATTATGGGGGAAATAGTGAATTAGTGAAAATAGCAGACCTACTATATATTTTGTTGTATCATGAAATATATTCGATTTAAAGTGTTGTCATTCATGTTTTTGTTTGTTTGTTTTTACTTATTTTTAAAATACTAGAGAGGTGCCCATTGGGCACTGGCCTACTTGGAAAGATGCAAGTTGGAAATGCCCCACCCAGATATTATGTATTCCCTTTTATGCCCGACGTCAGAATGATGTCAGATTTCTGTATGTCTCTCTGTGTCCTTTTATTCCTATATATGGAGTTCTGTGTCAGCCATGCCCAAATATGGAGTGTTGGGATGTCAGAACAGGCCAGCTTGTGGAGTTCTGTGTCAGGCATGCCCAAATATGGAGTGTTGTGAGGTCAGAACAGGCCAGCTCCATATATGGACGCTGGGCAGGGGCCCGGTCCAGAGCCCGGGCGGTTCTGTGGTGGTGTGGAACACGTGTGTCGAATTTGAAGTCGGTGGGGTTAACGGTTCTCGAGTTACGTGGATTGGTGCATTTATAGATAGATAGATAGATAGATAGATAGATAGATAGATAGATAGATAGATAGATAGATAGATAGATAGATAGATAGATAGATAGATAGATAGATAGATAGATAGATAGATAGATAGATAGAGATGATAGATAGAAGTGTTAAATATCTCTGTCATCGTTATGAAGTGTTTGTTCAGTAAGAGGGGTCTCCCTGTCTCTCCGCAACTCTTTAGTAAACGGAAAATACATTTTCAGGTCAGGATTACAATATTATCCAATCGGAAGAGAGAACTCATACAGGGTACAGAATCGACAAGAACAAATGTAGGAAATAAATAAACAAACAATCAAACAAACAAACAAACAAACAAACAAATGAATAAATAAGGAGACAAAGTTGGAGCTGGAGCACTACAAAATTGAAACTGATAAATGATCTTTGTGGAATTCTCTCTCCTGATTGAATGAAATTGGACTCGACCTAAAATATATTTTCTGTTTTAACAAAGAGCTGGAGAGCACTATAACAATGATTACCATCAGAATATACCATAGTTAAACATAAATTGGAGAGAAAAAATCCCCAAAAGAAAACATTTTAAAACAAAAAACATCAATTACACCAACGTCAAAGGGTTAACAGACAAACAACACTGGCCATGTGCATAAAAGTAATTATAATAAGATAAAAGTCACTCAACAGAGGAGCACCCCACACCCAAGTGCCAAGTTCATGTCATGTCCATGTCCATGGTGGTTACTTACATGTGAGGGTTCTGGAAGGGTGGCCCCGCTGTATTCAGCATAAATCGAGATGTGGATTTGATCGGAGGGTTGGCGAAGTTTAACTTCAGAGCTTTGCGTTTACCTGATAGTAAATAAAAGTAAGCATAATCACCATTTGATTTAGGAACATGGGTTCAACAAGACAAACATATGAATTCAAAGGACTGAATGACGTCAGATTATTATAAAACAAAAACACAAAACGCAGAATGAGAAACCAGTATGAAGTTGCTGTCGGGCAGAAACCTAGCTTGTATCTCTCCATATTTAAACTTTCTATGTTTTGTTTTCATCAGAGTGTTGCACAGAAGTAGTGAAAATAGACGATCTACAAGCTCACAACCGCTGTAAGCTTGTAGATTTTCACTATTTTAGAATATTCTTAAAAATGTAATTAAATTGTAATAAAAACGAAATGTTTTGGACATACAAGGTTTCTACCTGACAGCGACGATAAGCAATAATGAGTAGAATTAATACATTCCTTTAAATGTATTTGAATGTGTAAGTTTGTTTTACCAAAGACAATTTGAATGATCTGAAATGTTATATTTGATTTGCTATTTTTTATTTTATATTTTCATCCACTGGCTCTAAGGGACTAGGATATCCATCCACTGGCTCTAAGGGACTACGATATGGCTCTAAGGGACTAGGATATCCATCCACTGGCTCTAAGGGACTAGGATATTCATCCACTGGCTCTAAGGGACTAGGATATCCATCCACTGGCTCTAAGGGACTAGGATATCCATCCACTGGCTCTAAGGGACTAGGAT
Source organism: Electrona antarctica (assembly GCF_951216825.1). Taxonomy (NCBI): domain Eukaryota; kingdom Metazoa; phylum Chordata; class Actinopteri; order Myctophiformes; family Myctophidae; genus Electrona; species Electrona antarctica. Next base: position 21,324,728 of record NC_136795.1, on the reverse strand, counting down.
ATTCATCCACTGGCTCTAAGGGACTAGGATATCCATACTCCATCCCCGAATAAGACTATACTGTCAAACGTTGTTTGTAATAGAGCTATCTCCTCCTTCTTCTGTGTTTGGCTGACTAGATTATCCATGAACAAATAATGGCTCATTTTCCACAAGGCTATTGATTAAATTGGGAAGAGGGATAATGAAGGAAAAACGTCCGCCGTATGTCCAATTTACGGTGGCATACTGTTCTGTAGATAAGATAACCATGTTAAGCCATTATTTGGTCATTGACAGAAACTTTTACTGAAATGTAGGTGTAAATGACACATTATAGTCACGCATACAGTACATTCCTAGAGTTTCCCGAGTTCATGAAAATTTGTATAATGTCTTACAAGAAATTGACTTGCAAATTAACACAAATTAACCCTGGCATGTGTACAGTACACGAGCACTGCATATTCTGATCTTTAAGTCGCTCTGGATAAGAGCAGCTAAATTGTAATTGTCCCTATTTTGGCTTCTTCTTTTTCTTCTTATTTGTGAAAGCATCGTATCTACAAACTCCTGAAGTGGTTGGTTAATTAATACTCACCATATTTCAGAAGGTTGACAATAAATGTTCTTACATTATAGGCTTTTTGTCACAGCAGCCGTATTGAAATACAATACTTGTTTCCTTCATAGTTGTTACCAATGTAATTATTAAATAGTAATTATTATTAATTAATACTACTATTCGGGTTAAAGGCAGGATGGCTCACTGGAAAGACTCTGCTATGTAAAAGGTAGCAGAGTTGTAATTAGTATCATTGTTAAAAACCTGTGATGGAAATAAGTTATTTTAGTTAATATGGCTGCTGTGGGAAAAGGTCTATTGTCTATTACCATTTACCACTGAGTCATAGTACAGACAATGGATTTTTTCCTTTCAAATGCAAATATATGACAAGTAGCATGCGCATATGGATCCCACAACTGTGCATGCGTTCACGCTGCAATTCCCATGCCCATGGGGTCTACAGGCGCACTCAAGGAAGACACCAACAAATATGTGACGAAGACATGCTTTGAAGGCCAACCACTTTGATTTCACCTTGAAAAGAAAGGAAGCATCCCACACTCTCTAGCCTATTGCACCACCCAAAATACCACAAGAATGTGTATACTCAAGATTCCATTGGATTTAAGTGTAAGATACAGTTTGAAACGAAACTTTTGGAGTATGTGCCCTTGTCTCAACAAGCAAGAGCTATGCTCAAGTGCAAGTCATGCCAAGAGAGCCACTTAGGTGTTGTGTGTGTGTGTGTGTGTGTGTGTGTGTGTGTGTGTGTGTGTGTGTGTGTGTGTGTGTGTGTGTGTGTGTGTGTGTGTGTGTGTGTGTGTGTGTGTGTGTGTGTGTGTGTGTGCGTGTCTGCGTGCGTGCGTGCGTGCGTGCGTGCGTGCGTGTGTGCGTGGCTTGTGTAGGATGAAACAAATGCAAATTGGTTGACCACACCAGGGACTACATTGTTTTGCTTGTTAGTACCACACTGAAGATATGAGATAGAGCTTCCATTACAGAGTTTGATAGGAACTATAGTCAATTAATGCAGTGGTCCAGGTGTGCCTTGGGATTTTTGTTTTACAACCACACATTATTACATATACAACTTTTATTTACTAAATCAGTACTTTATACTCACTCATTTCCCAATTCAATGGGAAATTCTATACCCTGAAAATATGTATTTTAGCCACTTCCAACCTGGTGTCCCTATGTTGGTCATGTCATTATAGAATTGCATTTATTTTTATTCTCTTAACCGACAAAATAACCGATCTACAAGCTATTCTACAACAGGTGTATTCAAATCAACGAGTGGGCGATGCCAGCTGAGGGTGCCCACCAGGTGTGAACCTCTGTGCCCAGGTGCCAATATAGCCAGATCCCAATACTCACATTCCTGTCTCCTTGCCTCCTTCGTCCTCCAGGATGGCGGCGTTCCGGTGGAATTGGTGACCTGCCAATTGGTGACCATCTTGTGGACTTCACATGAAACACATTGAGGCCTTGCAATGTGTGGCCTAAATACTGCGAGGTTTAAACTCTGTTAATTAACAAACATCAGTGATTTACGTACGAGCATTTATGTTATGCTGAGTCCACAAGATGGTCACATATTTCGGCAAGTCACCAATTTCCCAATAACACTGTCATGCTGGAGGATGGAGGACAGAGGAGATTTGAGTATATTGGCAGCATGGCCAGTGGATGCCCTAAAAGCCTTTAGGCTTGTGCCGATAAAGATCCATAACAGAAACAGTGGAGGACCTCGCCTGTGTTTGCTTTAGCCTAATGGTGGTAGACTGCTAGTTGTACTGGGGCAAACATTAGTTTCAATATTTTGGGACGTTTTTGGGACACAGAAAACATATCTTTGAGTGCCTAACACAAAAGCCAAAAATTGTAGATCTACATTACAAGGTCAGTTGTGAGCTACTTTCGGTGCACGACACTGCTCGCAAGTATAAATCACGCACACGCACCCGCGCACCCGCACCCCCGCGCGCGCGCGCGCGCGCACACACACACACACACACACACACACACACACACACACACACACACACACACACACACACACACACACACACACACACACACACACACACACACACACACACACACACACACACACACACACACACACACACACACACACACACACACCTTTATCCAGGGAGAGGAAAATGTGTGCAAAGTCACATTGACCCAATACATGTGGAGCCCGACTGATGCCAGATTTTCAGGTCCGATATTTATCCAGATTTTGGAGAATTCTAGAGCACAGATTAACGATATTTTATTCTAAAAAAATGTGCTAAATCAACTCTAATCAATTTGAAAAACGTTGATTTTATTAATAAACACATTGTGTTTGTACTGTAGATCGGCTATTTCTGCTCATTTCTGAAACATCGTCTGGATAACTGCAGATACCGAAAACGATGTCGTTAAAAAAGTTGAATAATGGCCGATATGGGCCAAAGTGATATATTGGTTGGGCTCTAGTTATGTTATTAGCTAGCGGCACACGCCTACTAGGATCTGGTGACTGTTGGCTTGGATTAGTGCAGAACAACAGGACAGATCCCTCATACCAGACTGTGTCAGACGGAAGCAAAGGGGCTGAGAACTGGTGGTGTTGTAGCAAACACACGTCGTTTTGCTTACTTGGGGGAGCTCCAGACAGGTTAATCTGAAAGCCTAGAGGTGAAAAGACAGTTTGTTGTTTTGAATTTTCCATTTTAACAACACCTTATGCTCACAACACATGACATCGAGCTTGTATATTATCACTAGTTTTGAAAGAGGGCTTTAGTGATTATTGTCTCCACCACCATCTCCGGCACCGTTGGCCAAACTGTGCACACACACTCCCTGCATGCCAATTCTGAACCTCTGTCCCAAATTTTCCAGAAAGGCCTGTTATAGAACCACCATGAGGCTGATTTTTCCAAAACGCATTTCTTTATATTACTCACACATATTTTATCCATCCGAAAATCGGTACAAACTACACACTATCATGTGATCAACACGGATCTGTCCGATTGTCCATAAAGTTTGAAAGGATTGGTCCGTTTTGAACAAAATGCCTTAAATCATGAACACAGCATGCAATTTCTGTCAAGTTTTCCACGCACATTCCCACTAGGCCCAAGAAGAAATGCCACAAAAAATGTCAAATCAGCCTTATGGTGACACAATAAGAAGCCACATCACATCTTTACCTATAACTGCACCGATCTGCGTAAAAGTTTGTATGCACACTCCCTAGAGGCCAAGGAAAAACATCTGGCCTGCATTTTTCAAATATGCCTTTTATAGCGCTACCAGGAGGCTGACTTATATGAAACACATTGTTTTATATTAGTCCTTCAGATTTTCTCTAAATATCACGCAAATAGGTACACATGATCTTTATAGTCATTTGATCAAGACGGATCTGTGTGATGTTTTATATTCTATCGTAGTTGGCTAAGATTGGCATCTAAAGTTTGCAGGTGTGGCCCGTTTTGAAAATGCCTCAAATCATGATCACGCTAATCGCTATGCACGCTACCCTAAAATAAAAGTTTATATTACTCCTACACATTTTGTCCAAACATCACAAACGTTCCTGACCTGGTGGAGACCTGTGCTCCGAGGAGCACTTTTTCTAGTTTCATTCTCTTATGGATCTCGAGCTGTCTTAACTTAAAGGACCAATATGCTTCTTAGTTTTTTTTGCTTTGACTGTCACCGAGGGACCCACATTTGAAACCAAACGAAAAGACTGTATTATGAGACAGAGTCCCTCCCCTGCGTTCTCAGTTCCACCTTTCACCAACCAGATCAAAAGTAATTTGGATTAGAATTGAATGTAGGCCTACTCCCAGAGTTCCACAGGATGTCCATTTCACACTATGAACCGAAAGATAACAGCTCCAGTTGAAGGTCAACCTCCAACGTGGACAGGTAAACACCTCTACGACAGAAATCAGCCTTGCATCAGTGTGAGCTGGGAAACATACCAACGCATTCCAACACAGTATGAAAATGCGGGACTATGCATTTGCATGCAAACAAACATGAAAATACAAAAGCTATAAATGGAATACATTGAAAGACAGTAAACTAGGGCTGGGCAATGTGGTCAAAATCAAATATTGCTAAATGTTTTGATATTTTTGATATTGATAGTGTGACAATAATATAATATTATGATAAACATTTTTTATATTTTTCAGAAAATTAATTTTCTTTTAAATATTACTTTTTACACAAAACAAAATGGCCATACATTTTCAGACTGAAAATAGCTAGCAATTGGCAATTTTAGCAATTGGCTATTTAACTTGATTAAAACCAAGAAAATACCATATCACTGCCACTGATAGTACGATATCCAAAATTCCAGAATCCAGACGATATTTTGTCTCATGTCAACGATATTGATCAAATTATTGTTATGTTGCCCAGGCCTAGAGTAAACAAAGAACAAAAAATAATACTCTTATGGGGATCTGGAAATGAATCTGCATTAAAAGGTTGACATTTTCATCGATAAACATTACAGGTCAATACATTTGTTTGGGGGAGGCTCACCGTCGTTTGGCATCGAGTAGAGAGTTAGGTAACGTTAGCATAAAGGTAAGGGGGAAAACAAGTTGTCAAAGAAATGTAGAGAAAGAAAAAAAATAACAATAAAGCAAAGTGAAAGTGTAATATCAAACAAAAGGTTTGTTAGGAGTAATGCATGCATTATTCCTGATTTACACTACAGTATGTCATCGCTTGTCAAAAACAGCAAAAAACTACAAACTCACTAATGTTTTTGACAAGAGAAAGCATCATACAATCGAGAATAAATTAAGCATTAGAGATCACTGCAATTACATCTCTTGGCTCATAACTGCTGGGGCAAAAGCAGTACCTAAGCAGAAGTTGACATGATGCAACTCAATTTATTTATTAATGATACCATGATAGGAATGTGACAAACCAACCAAAAAACAAGAAGAGTGTTTCTGATCGCAGTGACAATTTAATGGTGTACAAACATGTTGCCTTAAAGGTGTGGAAGTATGTTTGTGTTAGTAACAGAAAATACATTTTTCGGTCAGAATATCAATTGTATCCAATCAAGATCTTTTTTGTTTTCATGAAAACATATATCACTTCAATCAAAGTCAGTTGGAAAGAAGTTCTTATAGGATAATGCCAAAAAAATTAAAAGATAAAAGAAAAATGCAGTCAGACATGATAATAATGTTTACAAATTGATACTTCATCTTAAGCCTGATTTATACTTTATTATATCAGTGTCACATGCCAGAAAATGTCGATCTACATCAAAACATTTTTGCATGGGATACTGTCCTACGACAGAGCATCAATTAGGCATATACTAAATCAATAAAGTGTGTAGCTACCTGTTTCGCTTTGACATCTCCAGCAGGTGTTGGATTCTGCAAGTTTGAAATGATACATTGTTTGTACAAAAGCTGAATTCTAGAAGAGGCATCGGTTTCACAGTGGTGGGAATGAGACATAAATCTTAAGATACTTGTGTTGACAAGCCCCAAAGAGAATGCAGGCTCTTAACCGGATCGTCAATGTTTCACATTCTGTAGTTTTCATTTGAAAATATTTTGGACCAATACTTTTGGACAATAAGAGAAGATTGTTTATTAGATTAGATTTAGTACAGGTTTCGATATACTGTAGGTGGGGAGATATCAGTGGAGAGAGTGAAACATACAGTAAAATCTCTTCTAGCCTGTGAAAATTAACTGTTCCCTCGTTTTGGTGGGGAGGACCCCCTGGGAACCCCTCACAGACCGCTGGTGGTCCCAGGGGGGGTGGCTTTAACCACTGCAATGTGGGTGAGGCAACACAGTTCCACCAAGGACAAATTAGTTATGTAGCTAAATTCCATGTTTTCACATGAAATGATCATTCATTAAACAGAAATGCAAGCAGCTCATCGACTAATTTATCTGAGCCCATTAAAGACTGTATGTGGGCCAGTCAATGGCCACCAGGACACAACATTACATTTAGTTTTAGATCAGTGATAATCAGGCCTTTGCCTTTTAATTTCAGGGACACCCAGTTTGGTATAAGGCCACATGGACCTCCATTACTCTGATAGTGTACTTTAAAAATAAAATGGAACCACCAAATGGACCCATGAGGGGTCCATTTGTACACACTCACACTCACTATCAATAATTTAGCTGGGGACCCCCTGGAACCCCTCCAAGGACACCTGAGGGTCCCCGGACCCCAGGTTGAGAACCATGGTCTATAGCTGTAATAACAGTGTAATAACATTTATTCTCAATTATGTATAGCAATCGCCTAAACAAGATGCTTTTAAAACCATAGAATCATAATCCCAGGGAATGCTTTTCCACAGTGACACTGCAGCTGAAAAAGCCTAGAAGAGTCGCTAGCCGACACTGTATGCTCGCGATGCGACGTTTAGCGTCGGTTCTTTTCGGCGAGCGACAGCCTTGCGCGGTGGAGTATATAGGCTATAACCTTCACTAGAATGTAATCTGGGTTTAATCTGGACCCTTACCCTGCATGTTGTTGGTCATGGTCGTGATCTGTCGGGTTGTCTGGTGGTGCTGCTGGGCTGTAGGTCCGCCGTTAGTACTGCTGTTGTTGTGGCTTGTGGATGATGACGATGACGATGACGGCGATGATGATGATGTTGAGTTGGTGGTGTAGGGAGTAGGACCGCTGCTGCTGCTGCTGCTACAGGGAGTCGCCATTGTTGTGTGTTTGAATTCCATCAAGCAGCCAGACAGAGAGACACACAGAGAGAGAGAGAGAGAGAGAGAGAGAGAGAGAGAGAGAGAGAGACTCTATGAGAGAGGGGGGTGGTCACACAGTCTGAGAGTCGAGAGACAGACAGACAGACAGACAGAGAGGCTGCAATGCAGAAATACAGCAACAACCCACCTACAGTAGCCTACACTGAGAAGCAAGTTAAAGCAACCTCACCCTCTCCCTATCTTCTTCCACCCTCCTGCGGCCCTGTCTTTTTTTGTTTTATTTGATTTGATTTGATTTCATTATTATGAAGACTTGGGGGGGGTATTCAATCATAATAAACCATTATGTCATAATAATGGTCAATCATAATTAACTCAATGTCTTGTATTGAGTTGTGCAGCTAGTGCTTGAGTTGTGCTTGAAATGTACTATAATTAACTGTTAATACATTCTTCAATCAATCAATCAATCAATCAAACCAACCACATATGTCTTATATTAATAATAACCTCAACAAAAACAACAGTTGGGTTTTGCAATGCTAGCAGCCAGTAGCTGCAGCAGGCAGCTAGCGGAGCCACTGTCATCAGCTGGTCGCGTCGAAAATAGCAGATCTACAAGCTCTCTGTTGTTAGCGTTTAGATCTGCTGCTATTCTTATTCTCAATTCTCCCTAGAGTAATAAAATTCTCCCATGTCAAACACATACTGACCCCATAGCCCGGTGGGACGGATGGACCACCTCGCGCTGCAATTGGTAAGTGGGTTGTTATGACAACTGCCGATGCAGCGGCCAGCGGGATATAATAAATAATCACGTTTAACCTTTACACAACAACTCTTCAAGATACAATACACAAACAAACACATACATAAATGGTTTCAGCTCTACAACTCGCGTGTGAGGCGAACGTGATAACCACTACACTACGGAAACTGAGAAATCATTTGACAAAGGTCGCAATAAAACAGTTTGAAGTTTCCCAGCTGCAGTTTGCCAAAGCCGGACGAATCTGCCCTATGAAATCTGACAGTCACAGCGAGCCAGGGAAGTGTCGAGTCTGTACTTTCTTTATTTACACATTTTACATAGACTTGTCTGAAGTTGTTTAACTTTATGTAAAGGTTGTCATACGTCGTGTGCAGCAGTTACAGTACAATGGACCATATTAGCGACAAGGAGGATCAGGATCACACCAAAACATACTATTTTCTTTTGTGGAAAGTCTGCAATATTTGCATGTCTTTCTTCTTCGCTTTAGCAACGTATGTACAGGTGAGCTGTACGTGTTATCTTTGATCAAAATATAAGTCCATAATAAGTAGGCTAAGTCAGATATGTCAATTGACAATTACGTAACTAAATATCTGATTTATTTTTTAGATAAATGACCCCGATGCAGGGTGGTGGATGGTAGGATACACCTCATTTATTATTTATTATAGTACTTATTGGTAATCATTGGTTTAGTGACTTTAGTCATGAATGATATACATTTTGTGTTGCAGGTTGGATATGCTGTTCCTGCAATCCTGTGTTTATGTATTGGCATCAAACCTCACGTGACAGGTGAGGTGAGGGTTTAAAATAAATGTTACTTAAAGTAAATTAGGTCTCTGTTAAAAGACAACCTCAATACAGTTTGCTAACTTAGCTATAGTATGCCCTGGCCTCTGTATTCCTAGTTTCCAATTGAGCCATTTAACTTATTTACTAGCTAGCAATACTGTCATCTTGATCTTAAAAACCTTTCTTTTTACACAGGCTTTCCCATAGATACATACATACATAGCCTGTTTATTGTTTATGTGGTGTTATGTTATTTTATTTATTGTCCGTTCAATGATTTAAACAATGTTTTTTTTTTTGTTGATTTATCCCACAAACTACCTCTATTGTACTGTATTTTATATGCAATGTAAAGCACTTTGATTGATTGATTGATTGATTGATTGAAGAATTTATTAACAGTTTGCAGAATTACAGTACATTTCAAGCACAAACTCAATACAAAGGCTGTTAACTGTGAGTGGACGACCCAATTAAGCATTACACTTGTTTCCAATAGGGTCCACCATGTTCAAATCATCAAAACATTTAGAGACGTACAAATAGACACTTCTATAGACAGAACAGGAATTCATCATAAAGGAGGTAAAAAGGGAAAAGAAACATATACAGTGAGGGGGAAAAAAAGGGGTGGGCGGTGGGGGGGATTTTGTGAATTTTGTTCTGAAAAGCGCTCTATAAATAAAGTTTATTATTATTATTATTGATCTTGTGTCTATTCTGACAGTAGACCTACAGCTTTAGTAAACTAAGACTCAACAATGTCCTAATAATTTAGTGCCTAAACAATTAAAACATGAACCACTTAACCAATACTTGACGATCAAGGATTTATACTATATATATTAGTTATTATCATTATGCTATTTCTTTTATTTTTTGACAAATGTTCGCCCAAAATATAGGGATGCTATGGGTCGTGTGGTTATAGGCTATGTGATGAACATGTATTATTATAATGTGTGTGTTATAATAATATGATATATACACTGTTGATTTGATCTCTTCTTGATATCTGTTTTCATTATACTCCAGAATCATTTACGTGGAGGAGTATTGCTGACCTCCATTTGATCATTTCGAGTGCAGTTGTTGGCATGTTGGGATGGACCCTTTACAAAGAGAGGATTACAAACATCTTCCAAGAAGAAGAAGGGAGGTAAAAAGGTCTTTCAGCACTTCCATAAACAAAAACTACAATTATATAGCAAACACAACACTGTTGTTAGGCTCTAAAGTAGTCTCTCAAGCTAAACAACCCTTCCAGAAAGTCTACAGAAAGTCTGTGTCTACTACCTATCTCTGCCTTGCAAGAGTTGCGACAGGAAGCTGTCATACGTTTGTCATTTGTGTCTACGAAAATATATCTTGTGTCTACAAAATATCATATGTTTTAGAATGTCCATTTCTGCTAAGCAGCAAGATAAGATTATCTTTGGATAATTGGATTTTTACAGTAGGAATTATTAAGGGGAAACGGTAGTGTATTGTAGGGGGGAGACATCTGCTTTATTTTCTACTCTTTTTAAGCATTTCTGAAGTACAGAGTACAGATTGTCAGGTGGTGAACATAGTGTGAGCCGGCATTCTGTCTCAAGGGACTATGATGCTCTATTGCCTAAAGAGTTTTTCAACATTTGAGTATCAGCACCATCCATATGTGAGGTTCCTGCATTATTTGGTAGAGGTTTGGGTTTACCTATCTTTATTTAAAAAAGAAGAAAAAAATGGAACCAGCTTTTGTAATTTGAAATGAACACTGAGGATTTTACCTATGTTCACTAATGATGCGCAGCCTGTGTAGCTAGTTCAGGTGACTAGTCTCATGCACTTTACCTGATCAGAGCGGCTATTTAAACTTCTCTGCCTAGTGCCTACCTGCTCATTCCTGGCTTCCCTCCTGCTGTGCGGACGTGCATCACTGCTGCTGCCTCCCTCCCTGCCTCACTTGCTGTGCTAACCTGCTCATGAAGTTTTTGCAAATCCCACCGCCTCCCCAGCATCCACCTGTAGGCTCTGTTTCTAGATTCCCCTGCATGGGGTCTTAATTAATTCCTTGTAATTCTATTTGGCTTATAACTTACTTAACTAAAATGTTAATGTTACAAGGAATGAATAGGGACAGAGCCCTGACGCCAATCTATGCTTCATATCTATGCTCAATTATGCTCAATAAATTAATTCTAAGAGTTGTCTGACTGAATTTTCCCCAGAGAGTTTTCTGGTCTCATGTTGACAGTCATCTGGCTCCTTCTGTGTCGCCACTCTGGAAGGTAAGATGATTTTATGACAGCAACACACGTTCAAATTCAACGGGTGCTCGAACAAAAGAGGCAAACTAAAAAGCTGCGCTGCACACTGTTTTGAAAGCTCCCAAAAAAACATGTGTGGCCTTCGTCAGGTATACCTGACAGGTCTGTGGTATACCTGACGAAGGCCACAGAGGCCGAAACGTTGTAGCTTTCAAAACGGTGTGCAGACTTCCTCCTTCTTTACAAATGGATACAAACCCATTACAACCGGGAAAGCATCTGTGTCATTTTAGGTTTTTGTGTTGGCTATTCAAACACAGCAGATATAAAAGCTCACAGTGCAGAGCTTGTACATCTGCTATTTTTGAACATTTGTGAAAACTCTTGAAAGTGTGAGAACTACTGATGTGGAAGACATTTGTAGAATCTGCAGCCTCAGGTCTTAATGGGTTACACTACATATTTTACTGTGTGCTTCCAATCCTGTGAAATGTTATTTACAATCTCTTTTCTTTTTTCTATTTTGCTGTACAATTGTTCCTCAGGAGTCCTATAGGTACACTCAGAGTATCAACCGCTGTGGCCATCACTGTATTCCCCTTCGTGGCTTGGATTTACTATTACATCAACAAGGAGCTGAGAGCCAACTGGCCATCCCATTGCAAAACTGCCATTTAGATTTTAGATAAGAATACCATATATTCCAGACTTGTTTAAGCCAGTCAAAGTACTGGCCAATGTTATTGCACTTTGAAAAGGAATCTCTCAAATGGCTTGTGAAACATTCCTGCAACAATTGTGATGCTTGGTAGAGTAGATATACTCCTTTTCATCATGAATCATAAAAATGGAAATTGTGTCTTTAATTGCATCAAGTTGTCATCATAATTGCACTGAAATTGCCCCTGTGTGTGTGTGTGTGTGTGTGTGTGTGTGTGTGTGTGTGTGTGTGTGTGTGTTCATACTAAGCAACAGCACTATCAGTGGCCACAGTTACATGCACAAAATGTATTCAGAATGAATGACTTCATTCCGAACAGAGATTCATACTCAACTGTTTACATGGAATTTGAATAAAGGTATTCCTCATTCCTCATGTGTTTACATGCATGCTCATTCCGAATAACTTTGGACATGCGCAGTAAGTGGTTTGGGGTGTAACCTGCTCAAGACAAGTTTGACATTTGAGTTGACAGGGAAGTGAAGTGAATGTAGATGGACGCACGACAGCGTATCCTGGCTACTGCCATTTGTATTGACATTTTGTTTTTAGTTAAGCAGCAATTTGAACAGCTATTTTTTTTACTTCAGGCTAAAAAAAAGAGTCGGGTGAAACGTCACCAGTTATTGCGTTTAGCCGCGACAAACTTTCCCCGGCAAGTTGCGCCTCTTCCCCCACCGCCAAGAAAGAGCAGGAGAGAATGGATGAAAGTCCGAAGCCAAGACTGGTGGGAGCGTATAGTTCTTTTAGAATATACAGACGCCGAATGGAAAAATGACTTTCGGATGAAACGTGCGTCTTTTGTCAGACTCTGCACACTAATGGAGAGATATATGGCCCCTGACGAGGTTACGGTCAGAGCGCCCATTCCTCTAATGATGCGAGTGGCCATAGTGCTTTATAAATTAGGGAGCTGTGGGGAATACAGGCTAGTAGCAAATCAATTCGGCATACACAAAAGCACAGTCCATAAATTCACATACATGTTTTGCAAGGGGATTGGGTGGGCCGATTCGACAACTTGCCCGTGTCCCAAATGAGGAGGAGGCCATGCGGAGCGGTTCCAGGCAGCACACCGCATTCCCCAAATTATGGGGATTATAGATGGGACACACATCCCTATCCTCCCTCCCTCAGATGGGTACAAGCTGTGGTTGATGACAGGTGCTGGTAGGTAACCTCTCATAATCATTTAATAGGCTATAGGCCCAAAATAATTTGGAATGAAACTAACTATATACTGTATGTACCATGACGTTACACACAATAGCCTATAGGCTCTAAATATAACCAATGATATAATAGCCTATACATTTCCATCCCAACAACACATTCCCATATAGCCTAACATTTACAGCAGCAGTCAGTTGTCACAGCGGCCTGGCCGTCAGAACACTAAAATACATTAGCAGCATTTGGAAAATAAAATATAACTGCGGTGACCGCAGTCCATCTCAGAACATACAGATAGCTGTCACCCTCGTAATCTTCCTCCTCCTCAACAACCTCGTCAACGCTATAGTAGCCTAGGCTAGGCCTACTACTAAATGATGTAGGCTGGCCTATTCTTTTTATTTTATTTTATTTGGGCCCACCAAAGATATGAGATATTCGTTTCTGCTATAAACAACCTGCAGTTGACAGAATCGAATGGGCATTGCTCCCCGTGCGTAATTCGCGCTCCGCAGCACCCTTATTTCCCGCAAACACGCATATAAATTAGATGTGTGTGTGTGTGTGTGTGTGTGTGTGCGTGCGTGCATAGTAAGCAAGCGTGTGTGTGCGTCCGTCTATGATAGTGTTACCAGCTATGATTAATGCTATGATGTTAAAGCAGGACAATGTAACTTTCCTCTTCTACCCCGGATTTGAACCTGGTTTCCTGCGCAAGTGCAGAAATGTTACTAGTTATGTGTCCACACACATTTTGTTTAAACTAAACATTATTCTGGAAATTTGGATTGAACAATGAGAATTGTCCTCTCTGTTCGATCCTCCAGTGCTCCAGTCCAGTGTCAGCTTGTATTATTGTGCCCATGTGCTGCTGTTTCTCTTCCTGTTTATGTTTAACGTCACAGCATGGACATGCGCAAAATAATTCATGTATTCCAAACGGGGAAGCGTTCGGAATAAGGTGTTTATATGGTAGCTCTATACCGATGCAAACGGTATATACCACCCCTTCAGACCCGAATGAAAATTCATTCGGAATGGGATATTCTATTCCAATTGAGGTGTTTACATGAGCATTTTTATTCTCATGACTGGAATGAATCCATTCATTCCGAATGAATGTCTGCATGTAAATGTGGCCAGTGTGTCAAATCAGCACAATTATACAGGTTGATTGATATCACCTTGTAGTTGTAGGACTTGTGTACATATTTCTTCCTTGATTAGGTTGTTTGGACCATGATTTGCAGAAGTTTGAAAGGCTATATGCTGGGCATTTGAAGAACTACCATATTTATTTTTGTCAAATGATGAAGTAAATTTAGTATACAAATAAATACATGTTCCATAATAAATCATCCAGCATGTGACAATAAATATAGCGCCTTGTGTGTGTGTGTGTGTGTGTGTGTGTGTGTGTTGCATTACAGTACAGTATAACGTCGGTAGATGTCAGTATGTTCATACTTCATACTATAATCAAAACGAAGACACCGGCGTACGCGACATCCGGTTATGGATCCCATTGCCTGGGAGGACTGTCACGCTGTGATTGGCTAATCGTTTGTGAGCTATTACCACTGACAAGGAGGAAACACTTTAAAAAGTAAGTCATTTTTGTGTAGTGTAAATTAAACGTGCTTAGTACATCATTAATTACAAAATCAATATTGGTCTAATAGTTGTTTAAAGGGCAATAGTTTTGGTTAATGGTCGCCTAACAACTGACCAGCCAATCACAGCGCGGCTGTCCCCCCCGGGGTATGGGCTCTAAACTGCCATTTACTACCCGGCCTGGGAGCGGTGTGTTATCACAGCGTCCTGAATGACACAACGTTGTTAGATTGATAAAATCTGACTCCAGGTCTTCCGGTCTGCAGTTCGGCGGTGTGTAAACTTGTTATTATACTTCCTTGTGTCTGTGCATTGGACCGTACAAACAGAGCTGCAGCAGCATGAGCATAGCTGCGACTTGTTCTGTTCACAACATGTCGTGTCTGCTGCTGCTGTCGCATCGCAGCGTGTTGCTGTCGAAATGTCCCCATTATGGACAACTACAGAGACTGACACACAGTCACAGTGCTGCTTCACCACGGAGGACAGTCCACTGGCTGCTACCGGTAGGTCACTGTCATTCCCACGGCATGATGATGGAGGCTGCATGAGGGTTACATCACATGTCTGTCTAACGTGGTTTATTTCTTCTCTATGACATGTCCACAATGTTTCATTCATACCCAGCAGGTTAAAGAGTGCTGCCATAGGACTCGGAGGACAACAACACGATGGTTGTTGCCTGAATTAACCTCAACCAGAGCGTTTTCCTCCCTCCCACCACCGCCCTCTGGTGGTGTCAAAAAGTTGGGGGTAAGTACCATAGCTGTGAGTCAGTGTGTCTGTCTGTCTGTTTGATTGATTTATAACAGTTTGCAGAATTACAGTACATTTCAAGTACAACTCAATAGAAAAACTGTTAACTGTGAGTGGACGACAAAGCATTACACTTGTTTACAATAGGGCCCACCATTTTCAATTCATCAAAATGTCAGTTTGTCACACACATAGGCATTAGGCAGGGTAATTTTAAACGAACACCGATGGTTTTACTATGTACTGTACTGTCAGTGTCATCTCACAGCATAGCCCCTCTCGGAACCCTCGTAAAAGGTTTCTGACATTTGGATGTTTACCTTTTACGGAGGGTCCCTTCTCAGTTGTCGCCCGCAACATGGCGATTCTGGGATACACACGGACTTGGCCTCGCATATGTTCTTGCTGCGCTATTTGAGTGGTGGTTATATGTCTCTAAAGAAGCATATAAGAGCTATAGGAGACAACGGAGACAACCGAACCCCCCGCGAACGGTGCAGAAGCCGTTAAGTATTTTTAATCTTTGTCAGACCGTTTTGGCAGCTCTGAAAAACATCCTGCATGTATGCGGTCGGCCAATCAGAGGCAGTAACAGCTAGCCAGCCACCGCTCGGGAGGCGGGACATGGGAAGTGAGGAAGGGAGAATTTCAGAGCTGCCAAAACGGTCTGACAAAGATTAAAAATACGTAACGGCTTCTGCACCGTTCGCGGGGGGTTCGGTTGTCTCCATTGTCTACTATAGCTCTTATATGCTTCTTTAGAGACATATAACCACCACTCAAATAGCGCAGCAAGAACATATGCGAGGCCAAGTCCGTGTGTATCCCAGAATCGCCATGTTGCGGGCGACAACTGAGAAGGGACCCTCCGTAAAAGGTAAACATCCAAATGTCAGAAACCTTTTACGAGGGTTCCGAGAGGGGCTACTCACAGCAGGACAGCATGCTTTCTTCTAGATTCTAGAATCTAGTCTACATGGTTGGGTGCTTGATTTCCTTTATATACTAAATAACAAACCTGTAATGGGTGTATGTCCTTGACGAAAGGCGTTAATTTGGTTGACCATTTATTGAATCAACAAATGTGTAAAATGAGGTTGTCTGTGACTGTGTACAATCGTACATGTAGAGAGCATAGATAGATCTAGCCAACAATTTGCAACTCTAGATTTTTTTTATAATGGGATGAATCTAGAGTTGCAATACCCTCCATTGACTCCCCACTCATCCAATTTGCGTTTGCGGTCTGCTTGTCTTAAACAACGTTAAACTCACCAACATTGCAGCTGTAGTCCAAGCTTGAATTATCCTCTTTCAATCTGCCGAGCTTGTTTTTCATAAAAATCCCCCATAGACATGTTATGAGCTACTTTCTGTCAAGAAATTCTGTGCAGGTGATTCTTTTTGTGCTGGAGTTTGGAAGCACTCGTTGTAAGTCACTGAACGGCCCTGTGTACCACCTGTTTAGAATTTGCACATAATGCAGGAGGCAGCAGCGCGACCCGTTAAAGAAAACGAGTGCTTCCAAACTGCAACACTTAGAAAAAGAATCACCTGCAGAGGATGTCTTGACAGAAAGTAGCTCATAACGTGTCTACGGGGGATTTTTATGAAAAACAAGCTCGGCAGATTGAAAGAGGATAATTCAAGCTTGGACTACAGCTGCAATGTTGGTGAGTTTAACGTTGTTTAAGACAAGCAGATCGCAAACGCAAATTGGATGAGTGGGGAGTCAATGGAGGGTATTGCAACTCTAGATTCATCCCATTATAAAAAAATCTAGAGTTGCAAATTGCGGCTAAAATAGATCAGCCTTTTCAGGTTGGTGACGTTGAGAACTGAACATTATAATGTTGAATGATTTCACAATGACTATGTACGTGCTAGTAGTTGTGTCATGTAAGGGTTATATCTACAGAATTCAAGAAAAAAACAAAATGACTCCGAATCAACTGGTAGAATCAACTACCAAATGTTTGTTAGACTACATCACTACAACAACCGTTAGCTGTTCTAGAATGACTTAAATCTCCCTAAATCTTACCACTGACAAATTACCCCATTATAATAATAATAATAAAATACACTAAACAAGCAAACCCACTGGTAAGTGGAAACTAACTGAAACCGAATTAAATAAGAATGACAAAATCAAATAAAGAATAGAAAACTACAATAACGCTGAACTACTTTCTGGTCATCTCTTCCACAGCCTGTGACGTGGAAATCATTAGCATTGACGATGGCAATCGGAGGGGCTCTCCTCGGAGGAATGAAGTACTTCAAGAAAGAGAAGGAAGAATGTAAGAGCATTTCAACTGTCACCATCCGATAGATTAGTTGGATCATACCAGCGGCGGTGGCTCAGGGGTAGAGTGGCTGGATGGTAACCGCAAGGTTGCCAGTTCGAACCCGGGCTCCCCCAGAGTTAGTGTCGAAGTGTCCTTGAGCAAGACACTGAACCCCTAATTGCTCCTAATGTGCTGGTTTGTGCCTTGCATGGTTTCCGCCGCCATCGGTGTATGAATGTGTGTGTGAATGGGTGAATGTAATGCACAATCTATGTAAAGCACCTTGGATAAAGGCGCTATATAAATGCACCATTTTACCAGTGATTAGAGTTGTGTTAAACACAGAAGTAAAAAAAAAAGTGGGTGAAATTAGTTTTTGAGCAAGTTGTATCGTTTTGTTATTTCCATAGAAAAACGGAAAGGGAAGAATGAAGGGGTGCAAGGGGCAAGAGAGATCAATCAAAGATCTGTATACTGAAGAAAAATGTATAGTAGTGTACATGATATACTGTGGACATTATTGAGGTGCTAAAAAAAGACAAGAGTCAGTGCTTGGTACATGGGATTAAGGTGCAAAATGTGTTGTAAACTTGAATAATACAAGGTCCTACCTTGAATAATACAAGCTATAACATTTTGAAGAATGTTACTCTATAATGAAACCAGTAATGATTGTGTTTTTGTTTTGCAGTGATTGAAAAGCAGAGGACCAAGTCAATGGGAAAGCCGTTGCTCGGGGGTCCATTCTCCCTCATCGATCAAGACAATAAACCCCAAAAGAACGAAGACTTCTTTGGCCAGTGGGTCCTGATCTATTTTGGATTCACACACTGCCCGGACATCTGCCCAGACGAGATAGAGAAAATGATCGAAGCGGTGGATGAGATAGGTAACGTAATATATTGTCTCTGTCGGGTTGAAACCTCATATGTACTTTTTGTGATTCAAATTTAAAAGTAGCAGATTGACAAGCTCAAACTAGCTTGGGCATCTGCTACCTTTGATGCTTTTGTGTGACGCTGTAGTATGATCAAGTAGAGTGTTAATTTATGAAAAAAACACAAAGTTAGAATATGGCGATAAGAACCCGACCGCAACAATGTCATTAACAATGCAGAGGCAGATTATTTATTTTTGATGAAGGAAGGCAGTTTGCACATTATTGTACATATTTTTGTTCAGCACCTGTATCATTTTTTTGAGATTTGCGTGCTTCCTGATTGGACTTAAGTTTATTTCCAGATTATTTATTTCTACCACAAAGAGGCCGTATCCACAGAAAGTGTTTTCTTTTGCGCAGCAGAGCACTTTGGATAACGTCCCATAATTCAAAAACTGTTATTTTTTTCAGGATTCAAATTCAAAAGTATCATATCTACAAGCTCAAAAAGTAGCACTTTTGATGCTTGTGTGACGCTGATCGAGTAGGGCAGTGGTCCCCAAATTTGATTGGCCGTGCACCCCCTGTTACCTCCTGACCTAGCTGACGCACCCCCCAGTGCTAAGTCTCGTCAGTATTTGGCTGAAAATGATACATTTTGATTGTAAAGTTGGCCGAGTGGCCAAGGCTCCAAAAAGTGACAGAATCCAGCAATACCTTTTAGGGTGTTTTATTTCTCCCCGATACAGGTTATTCACAGTGGAAAGGCCTCGAACAAAACAAAACACTAAAGACTACATAAAAAGAACACTTGAAAACAAATTAGGGAAACAAACCCAGACTTGAGAAACTGTGTAGGATATAAACCCTGCAATGGCAGGCCCCCTGGCAGGCCCCCTGGGTGTTACCTTCTGGTTGTCTCAAGCCAAACTGAACTAACTCACTGCCCCTGTAGCCTCCCTCTTATACTAGGCAAGACTATACCAAGGAACAGTTCTGTAATTGGTAACCCACTTAACTCAACATCTGGCTAACCATGGCCCATGAGTTAACTTACACAATTACCTACTTTAACTAAACCAATTCGAATACATTTCAGATACATTACACAACATCAAGATAAATAGAAAACATAACATAAGAGCTCTTGTAAACCAGACAGACACCCCCTCCTGCTCTTTAGCACTTGGTACCTTCCTCCACTCAGTCAAGAGGATCACCTGTACTGCAGGAGAGCCAGGTGCCAACCAATCATAATTAAACCCAAATGACACCAAACATATACTGTGACAATATTTGCAAAGTACATACTTGTTCTCTTTTACAATTCACTGTGAGCTACAATAATAAAAATATGCACTCATGTCCAATTGTCCATTAACACAGTCTTCCAAGCCGGCCGGCAAAGTTAGGGATGCAACTGTGTAATTTAGGTATGAGCATTGTTCTCCATCAATGTATGTTTATAGGGCACGGGTTGCCCCGTGACAATGATGATGGCAAATAATCACAGAATGTCACTGCACTGAGAGACATGCAGCTGCTGTATACTCCTGCAGCTGCTCTATCTCCTTACAATAGTGGTTTACCGGATTTTGCCGTTTGTGCTAAATAACACCATAAAACCGGCATTACCCTTTTCATGTCACGCACCCCCTAGAAGGTGTTCGCGCACCACAGTTTGGGAACCCCTGAAGTAGGGCAATAATGTACGGTAAAAACACAAAAAGTTAGAATATGGAGGTTTCTGCCAAACAGCAGCAATATCTTTAACAACGCAGAGCAGATGTATATTTTAACCACAGAAATGTTTTTGTTTTTGAGCAGAAGAGCACTTTGTATATCATGGCTATACATGCACCTCTGCTCAGTGCTTGTGGACGTGTCTCTCCAAGCCTCAGCATAGGAAAGTGACTTTGATGAGGGGCGCTCTCCCAAAAGTTTAACTGTTTTCTTCAAATAGGCACTCAGAGCGTCCAAATAACATAAGCACAGAGTGCTGAAACGTGATGCTACTGTGGCTTTATGATAGAAATGCATGGCAAAAAGGCGCTGGGAGCTCAAAAGATGCTTTGTGTGGACACAGTCCGTTAACAGCCATTAAAGCATCTGTGTCATTTTCGATTTTAGCCATGGCTGTTCAAAAATAGCAGATATACAAGCTTGTGCATCTGCTATGTGAAACACAGTGGGTCAGGGGGGGTCCCTGGTCAGGGAGGTCCTCCCCAAAGTTTGGAATACTACCGGTACTGATTTAGAAGGATTCTGTAGAATCAGCCTCAGCCCTTAATGGGTTATGCTCTATATTAAGCTATTCTTTACTTCACCATAAAGAATTTAGAAGAAAATGTTAATAATGCAGAATATAAATGTAAACATTCTTTATTTTTTTGGAGAAGATTTGCCCATGGGGATTCCAGGCTTAATGTTGTTAATATCAATTAAATATGCCATTGTCTCATCAAATGTCCTGCTCTTGTGTTTTTCCTTTCTTTTCCACAGATGGAATCAAATCTCTGCCTGACATAACACCTATTCTCATCACCATTGATCCAGACAGAGACACACCAGAAGCTATGGCTGCTTATGTAAAAGGTACCGCTACAAGCTAAGAACGTCCACAATGAGCCTCCTGGCTGTGTGTTTTAAGTGTTCTCGAGCAAGACACTGATTGCTCCTGATGAGCAAGTTGGTGCCTTTCATGGTTTCCTTTCATATAACACACACACACACACACACACACACACACACACACATATACACGCACACACACAGAGGGAGAGCAGCATGGATTGTGCAAGCCATCCAGATTCCAGTGCACATGAATGCATCCTATAATGTACACAGAAGGGCACATTATGGAGTCATGCATTCAGTTACACTGATGTACACGTTATCCATACAGCATCACAGGTTCCATGTATTCATTCAGCAGCTTTGAGTCTTAACCCATTGAAACTTGGAATGCATCTGTGTAATTTTAGATTTGAACTAAAACATTATTTTATACTTTGGCTATTAAAAAATCGTGAACATTTGTTTAAATCTTTGAATATACTGTATATATTTTTAAAGCAAGCATTTTAACTCTCGAGGTCCCTGGAACTAAAACATTTTTGAGAATCCATATATAAATCCATATAATATTGGGGGTGCTTGATATGATCAAGTTTGAAAACCACTGATATAGCAACAGTTTTTCAGAAAACTATTTTTAACCTGATAGGTTAACACATACCACTGTTGTTTCCCCCCAGAATTCTCCCCAAAGCTCATAGGCCTGACAGGGTCCCAGGCACAGGTGGATCAGGTCTCCAGAGCGTACAGGGTATATTACAGTCAAGGACCAAAGGATGAGGACAACGACTACATTGTGAGTTGTCCGCTTTCACTCTCAATCTAGTGTACCTATTTTGGGCTATTTCATATTTGCAAAAATGTATTTAAAAAACAACATACATTACAAATAAATTCACAATACAGTGGGCGCCCAGCCACACACTGTAGTATGATCAAGTATGGTGTTAATGTACGAAATAACAATGTTCTTAAAATACGGAGATAACTGCCCGACAGCAACGATATGTAAGGGGTTTTGGTCGTCGTCGTCCCCCCCTCCCAATTAAATAATTCTAGGCTGTAGTGATATCACATATGCATATCCATGTATGTGTTATTATCAGTTATCACTGTTGTGATATCAACAGATGTTCAGTTGAAGATGCATACATTACACAGGCATAGAATACACAATATGGTGGTTATACTGTACATGTCTGTAAATACAGTAGCATAAATGGACACGTTGTGAACTCGGCGACATAGAAGTTAAGTATTAATCTCCCTTTTTTTGGGGGGTCACCTGCAGGTGGATCACACGATCATCATGTACCTTGTGGACCCAGACGGAGAGTTTGTGGAGTATTTTGGACAGAACAAGAAAAGCAGCGAGATCGCCAGCTCCATAGCTTCATTCATGAGAAAATACAAGAAGGCCAAGTAAGCCCCTGCACAGCACTGCCACGAGCCAGTCAGTGAAGGACTTCTGTCACCACTTGTGTGCGCTCTTCTTCAAAGGAATTGAAGGGACTTCAACGCTGCCATTCTACGTGGCATCCCTTACTGTATTTATTAATGTATAAATGAAGATGTCTGCAGTAACTTGCCCACATGTGCAGAAAGCAGCGGCGCACACAATATCGCCGTTTCTGTGATAACGCGCTTGGATGTTTTCATCTGATGTGCCTTTTTAAAAAGAACCTCAGATAAAATGTATTTGTGTAAAAAAGATGTAACCTTAGGAAGGTTGAAAGTGTGGTTATTATTTGACTTTGATTAGTGGCCGATGCACTGATCTAGGATAATATACAATGTACTGTATATTTGTGGTACACACTAAACAATGTGTCTGGGATAGATCCAGTACACAGTAAAGTCGTCAGTGTTCTGTGTATAAATATAACCAAATTCAAAGAATACAGGTCCATTTGATTGGTTAAAATAATATTGAACCAATGAAAAACATTAAAAAGCACTTCGGACAAACCTCTTAACTCCATTGTACCCTCAAACCGTCTGCTAAAGCAGCTGCCGCCACCACCTCTCTCCCTCTCATGCAAGTAATTGACAATATATAAAGTCACAATACCAACTTTGATGAGGCAGTATTGCTTTGTTTTAAATATAAGGTTTACTTAATTTCCAGATTTTTTTTATTTTTATTTTTCATTTCCTGAAAAATGAACATTGGAGTTACTGTAGGTGGTTTCTTCCCAACAGCAGAGATTTGTATACTGTCAGGGAGTTACCAGTGGATTCATTTACACAGAGGATTTTACTGTAGTTGAAAAGTTAACATCCCAAACTATTTTTTACAAGCTGATTTAAGCTGGCAAATAAAATTTGTTTTAGTTTGAAAAATGTTTATGGTTTTGGATGTTTTTGGTTGAGCACAAATTTTGATCTTGGTTCTGGCAGCCTGTCCATGTGTGTGGACATCTCTGTTCCATCTGTAGAGAGCACTTAACTTTACCAGTTTTATTTTGATTTGAAAAGAGTCAAATTATGGCAAAGGCTCTGTGATCAAAGGATGAGCCTTATGACTCTCCTTCAGTAGACACCGACCACAAACATTTAAAACTTCTCCATGACCCCTTGCACACCACCTCCAATATTGTCATCCCCTTGAATCGAACATACTTCTATTCCTGCATTTTGTCAGATTTGTTAAAAACAGATTTTTTTAAAATCTCATCAGAATCTTTGTGCCTAATAGGCTAACCTCATTCTGGGAATCAATTTGATGAAGAAAATCACACCTGTGTGAAGTGAGGGCTGCTCTTATCATCATACATCATCTCATTCTGGCAAATCACAATTTGCATCCTCACTTTTGTCTTCAATACACTCAAATCTGGGCATTCAATGTTTGTGTAATACACAACCCCTCAAAGCTGGACATAGGAGGGGCTATATATAAAGAGAGGGCATTTAGATTGTCCTGTCCTGTAAGTCACACTCCAATGTACAATGTGAGTAACTCTTTAAAAATCAGTCATTCTGGTCGCTGCTAAAACAATGCAACTTTGCTGCCATCTACTGGACAAAGAGCTCTAAACACACCTGGAGACTTTTCACATGCAATCACTGCTGCTGCGTCCTGCACAAAATAAACTAGAAATGCACTCTGTCGAGCTGCCAACTTGCGCTTTGCACACAAGTTGGCCATGAATGGCCTACTTGTGTGCGAGCAGAGCACGCAACTTACCTCAATCAAGTTATTGAAACATCTGAGTCTATATAAATCCCGTTCGAGATATCCACTACAATGTGTTCGAAATGTTTTAAGTGTCCTACATATAAGTTACACATATTATTTTATATATATATACATACATACGTATTTTTGATGGTGACCACCCAAACATACATAGTTACGTCATTAGCCGTCAATCCCTGATTGGCCGAGGGACAGGGAGTATGTTTATGTAAAAACGGTGGTTCCTGATTGGCCGAGTGTTTCACCAAAATTCACAATCCTCGATTGGCCGAAGGATTCAAAGACATACGCAGCCGAAAACAGTACTTGCGCTCTGCTCGCGCATTTTCATTCCAAAAATATATATCTCTTTATATATTCCACTGGGGCCCTATTGGTCCCTACTTTTTCTCTCTACACCTTAATGTCTTTGACAAAAATAACCAATCTACAAGCTTGCAACGTGTTGTGAGCTTGTAGATCAGCCCATTTTCACTGAACGCTTGCCTATTATGACATGCCCAGAATAGGGACACTAGGGTTCATGTGGTTAAACCTTTCAAAAATGCCCTCCTTCACAGAAAGAGCAGAATGCTGCTGCACACCGGGGCCACCGACGCTGGTTTCCCAGCAGTCAAAGCCAGAGCCTTGCAGGTCCTGTACGGTGTTCTGGATAACTGAGCGATCCGTCTCAGGTCTTAGGAGGGTTATGCCACACCCGCCTCCTCCAGCACCCGTCAGCTTTGTGTGAAGTCCTCTGGCCAGAGTGAGGCGGCACAGTGTGTCCAGAGCAGGGTGTCCAACACCCATCACATTCAGCTGGTGCTGGTTCATGTCAATAAGCTCCTCCAGAACATCGTAGTGCTCTCCTGTGACGGCTTCACTGCTCATCTCGGACAGGGCCTTCTCGCAAGTGCAGGAAATCGCATCCACTGACTCGAGCACAGGGTACATGATAGAGGGAAACTTGTCAATTTTGTCCTTCACCCCGGCGACAAGCGCCTTGGTGCTACGTGGCACTTTGGTGTTTGTGAGGAGGATTCTCAGCGATGGCGCCCTGCTCAGCGGTGTCATCTTCCCAGACGAGAACCTCAGCATGCCGCCCCATGTGCCCACGGCGTTGTCCACCCCGGAAGGGTCACCATGGATGATCGTCTCCCCTTGGAATGCCCAGCTGTTGATTAGCTCCATGTGTTGCTGACTCCAGCTGCCGGTGTTGCCCCGCTCTTTGAGAGCGGTGGGAATGGCTCCGCTGGCACAGAGCAGAGCAGCCGAGAGGCACACTGAGAGGGCAGCGCTTGATCCAAGACCTGCTCCGGTCGGCAACTCAGACCACACGGTCACTGTCATACTGGGCAAATCTCCTGATCCAAACAGGGAGAGGTACATGTAGAGGAATGATATGGTGGCCATGCTGCAAGTGTCCAAGTTCCCATCGGTGACACAGATAAATTCATGTATTCTCCTTAGAAGTCCCTCATCCGGCACTTTGACCTCCTTCTTCTTATCATTAGAGGCGGGAAGAAGCCTCTTCATGTCAGACAGATCCCAGCAGACGAACGTGTCGATGTTTGGAAGATTGACAGAAACTTTACCCGTAGAGCTTGACTTCAACCATAAATATGTTCTCATGTTCAAACTCACTGCCAGAGCCACTTTTCCATGAACAACCGCATGTTCTCCGTGAAGGATGGCTTTTCCTGGAGCTGACACCATGCATTCTTTGACCTGCATTTCAATCATTCTTATAGTGTAAGGGGAAAGTTAGTAAAAAGGGAAGCGATGGTGCGAACGACAAAGATGCTGATATACAGAACAGAAACAGAAGGAAAAAGAGTGTGTGATGACATGACAGCTTCCGTCTGTCTGTCTGTCTGTCTGTCTGTCCAACTCTGTGTATCTGTCGACTCGGTATGTGCCTAAATATGGAGATGCCTGATGTCACAGTACTGACATCATAGAAGACTGACGTCATAGACTGTCCTCCGAGTCCAAGCACAGGTACCTCTTTTTCGTCTGTCTGTCTGCATCCAAATATGTCCAAATATGGAGATGGCCAACATTATAGCACTGACCTCATAGATGACTGACATCATAAACCGACAGGCATTAGTTCTAACAGCGCTAGTATATAACAGCAAAACAGAGGCATTCTTGGAGCAGCATTTTCTGCTTCAAACTAGAATGTTGACATTGCTACGACACTGAAACCTAAATAAATAGTTTTAGTTTTTTCCATTTACAGACACACTTGTGGTCTCTGTTAAAGAGGCACATCACGGTTGTTCAAGCAGGTCCGTTGGCTTGAAACTGAACCTACAGCAGAGGTTATAAATTCACAGACCCCTCTCCATTCCACCCTTGGCCGCTGGGATGTCTAACAGCACCTCAACCCCAGTGAAGACCCTCCTGGACAGAATCAGCCCAGAGGGACCTCAGTTGATCAGTAAGAAGAAACTACAGGACCTGGTGAGAGAGATGGACCCCAAGGAGCAGCTGGATGAGGACGTGGAGGAGATGCTGCTCCAGACTGCAGACGACTTTGTAAACCGCGTGGTGACGGCCGCATGTCAGCTGGCACGTCACCGCAAGTCCAGCGCCTTGGAGGTGAAGGACGTCCAGGTGCACCTGGAGCGCCAGTGGAACATGTGCATCCCCGGCTACGGCTCCGACCAGATAAGGCCGTTCAGGAAGGCTTGCACCACAGAGGCTCACAGACAGAGGATGGCACTGATCCTTAAGACCAGCAAAAAGTAACGAGTGTATAGTGCAGTGATTCTCAACCTTTTTGTGGGGTGCTAGCCTCTCAACGTGTCGCTTTTGGAATGACGTCATGGCAGCCAAGTCTAGACTTTTAATGTTTGTTTAGGGCTTTGTGATGTATGATGATGATAAGAGCGGCCCTCACTTCACACACGTGTGATTTTTTAAATATGTATATATATCACATGACAATTTGAAAGTCCTGAGTGTTTCTTTAAAAAAAATAACTCTAGTTACTCAACTCACTGCACCAATCAGTAGGACATTTCTTGTACGTACACGCTGCCAGTAGGCCAAGGAATTCACGTATCGTTGCGGTCGGGCAGAAACCAGCGTTTTATTTTATCTTCATATTTCAACATGTTTAGTTTATCTAGATGACATAATATGTTTTGGTCGCACTTTCCAAGAACATTTAACATGTCTGGATAATGTATTGGGGAAACTCAAACAAGCTAACCTCAAAGTTAAACCCTCCAAGTGCAACTTGTTTTCTACACAAGTCCATTATCTCGGCCATGTCATTTCTGCTGATGGGGTTGGGCCAGACCCAGCTAAAGTAGAGTCAGTCAGAGAGTGGCCTGTCCCTACTAATCAGATGGAAGTTGCCAGTTTTATAGGGTTAGCATCTTATTATAGGCGTTTTGTGAAGAACCTTGCAGATATTGCTCGTCCCTTGCATAAGCTGGCAGAGCAAGGGAAGCGCTTCCAGTGGAGTGAGGCCTGTCAATGTGCCTTTGACCAACTCAAAATGACTTTGATTACTGCCCTGTTCTGGCCTACCCAGACCCATGTAAACCATTTATCTTGGATACTGATGCAAGCGATGTGGGGATTGGAGCAGTGTTATCTCAGGAGGAAGACGGGCGAGAACGAGTCATTGCATACGCTAGTAGAGCCCTTAACAAATCTGAACGCAAATATGCTACTACTAAGAAGGAGCTTTTGGGTATGGTGGTTTATACCAAACACTTTCGGCACTATATTGGGTAAAGAGTTTGTGTTGCGAACTGACCACAATTCCCTGAGGTGGCTGCATAACTTTCAGGGTTTAGAGGGGCAGTTGGCCCGCTGGATTGAGCAGTTGGCTAATTTTCAATACACCATCATCCATCGTCCAGGCAAGCTACACAGCAACGCTGACGCCCTCTCTAGGCTACCAGGTTTTATTGAAAAGAAACGGCTGTTTGATCAAGAAACTATTTTGGAGACTAACCCAAAAGTGTGTCTAGTGCAAGAGGCCCCTACGGTGGCTAATGAGTTTGATGAGTTGACTCGGGCACAAATGGCAGATAGTGAGTTACAGCAAATAATTGAATGTAAAAATCAAGCTGATGGTGTAATCCCTGAACACTCAGACTTACAGAAATATGTCCCAGTATGGGCTCAGCTCCAGGTACAAGGAGGTAGATTGGTGAGAATCCCCCCGGCTAATTCTGATGCTGCATCCCAGATACAGGTGGTGTTACCTCGGGTGCTGGTACCTGAAGTCTTGAAACAGTTGCACAGTGTTTCTACGGGAGGGCATTTGGGGGTACAAAAACTGCAGGGGAAAGTGAAAGACCGTTTTTACTGGCCGGGATGGTTCGGGGACGTTAAGATGTGGGTGAAACAATGTGTCGATTGTGCGTCCCGTAAAACACAGGGGAAATTGCCATGTGCTCCTTTACAGCCATCTGTGACATCTAGGCCTTTTGAGCGTATTGCACTTGACATTCTGGGTCCTCTCCCAGTGACCCAGAGAAACAGTAAATACATATTGGTTGTCGGGGATTACTTTTCAAAGTGGACAGAGGCTTTCCCACTGCCTAACCAAGAAGCCTGTACTGTTGCTAAAGTTTTGACTGAGGAATGGGTGTGTCGGTTTGGCGCCCCCCGAAATCTGCACTCAGATCAGGGTCGCAACTTTGAGTCGAATCTGTTCAAAGAGCTGTGTAGGCTGCTGCATATGCACAAAACTCGCACCACACCTTATCACCCAGAGTCAGATGGGTTGATTGAGCGGTTCAATCGTACACTTTTAGATATGGTATCCCTCTTTGTGGAAGAGAACCAGTCTAATTGGGACACACTTTTACCGTATGTCATGCTAGCCTACCGTAGTAGTGTGCACGCTAGCACGCTTTTCACTCCTTACAAAGTATTGTTTGGACAAGAAGTCGTCTTGCCAGTCGATGTTATGTTAAATATAGACAACCAGGAGTCCTTTTCCACAGTGGACGGGTACGTGTCTAGGTTGAGGGACACATTGTCTACTGTTGTAGAGGCAGTAAAAAAACATCAAGCCAGGGCTTCAGGACACCAGAAAGTGGCCTATGATTTTAAGGCCAAATTCCAATACTATTCGGAGGGCGAACTAGTTTGGGTGAGGAACAAGGCTAAAAAGCGTGGTCTGTGTCCCAAACTACAGAGACGGTATAAAGGCCCCTTTAGAGTGGCAGAAAGGGTGACTGGTCCTCTACAGGCTAGTGCCAATGGAGGGAGGCTCAGAAACCGTTGTGCATTTCAACAGACTCAAACCCTGTACTTCTTCCTTGCCAGTGCCATCTGAGTCAACAGAGAATGAGACATCCATGGGAGATGGACGGAGGGTCTGCCCTACTCCGCCAGAACAACGGCAGCAGTCGGAGGTTCCAGGTTGTGCCAGTTGGGTCCAGCTTCGTCCGGCCCGCCGTGATGTCCCCACGGAGGTGAGGACAGCGCTGGCAGGGGCGACCAAGGGTGGTCAACGGCAACAGAGGACCCCGTCAGCAGGAGTGATGACACCGGTATTGCAGCGGGACCAGGAGACTGTCTCAGAGGTCACCGGAGAACAAGGGCCACCAGTAGATTCAGCAGCCTCTGAAGTAACCCTTCCCTCGGACAGGCCTGTGGCTGGTCTTGGACAATCGGGCCACCAAGCTGCAGCGACGTCGGAGGAATGTTCTGCACGCCAGCAGAGCTCACCAGCTGGGTCACAGACCCAGCCCTTGGATCTGTCAGCGTCCCGTCCTGAGCGGTGGCAACAAGACGCCATAGGGGTGCCAACACTAAGGGGAGGACGTCCAGTTCGTCAGCGGAGACCAGCCGTCTGGTCACGAGACTACGCGACCAGACGGCTGGTCTCTTATAGACTCGGGGACGAGTCCCTTTCTTCAAGAAGGGGAGAAGTGTGATGTGCATGCGTGTGAACACGCACTCATCAATGACGCCACACAGGCAGGCGTGGTAAACGAACGGGGACAGTGATTGCATGCATTGAATTCAGGTGGTGACTATAGGACGCCAGTATAAAAGTGACACTTAGACGTTTGTGCGTCGTTGGAGCCCACGTCTTGTGAAGCGACACTCGGGGGAGGGTCCGCCACCACGGCGAGTTAAGTACCCGAATAAAGAGACATTGTATCGTGTATTGCCGGCATGGATGCACTGATTATTTAAGAGACATTGGGCCCTATTTTGCGTGTCTTAAGTACCAGGTCTTATGACTTAACTTAAGACCTGGAGGCGTGGTCAATGCTGTTTGGCCACTCAGAATAGCCAAATGGCATTGATCACGCCTCCAGGTCTTAAGTTAAGTAATAAGACCTGGTACTTAAGACACGCATAATAGGGCCCATTGAGCCCTATTAAGCAAGACGAAAAACCCATGCGGTAATACAGATTTCGCCCTCGCTCTGCGCCTTTTCGTATTATGGAAGCCGTGGTGAGCGCTCACTCATATGGAATACCACGTTCCTGCATAATTTAGCATTGGGGGAGTGTCCATATGTTAATTATTTTCGCTTTGCGCTAATTTGCTATTAAGCCCCTTGACCTAAAAACACTCAGCGCATACCGATTCCGCCTGGGTCTGACCACGTCTTAAAAGCAAAAAGCACTGTTTCATTTTACACTTGAGCGGCTCTGGAGTGCTGCTGGAGTGTTGCCATGTCTGTTTATTATAAGCGGCTTATTTTTCTGCAAAGATGCTTGTAAATATTGGTAGTTGTGGTTGCTTTTCTTGTTTCTAAAGTGCTTATTTGGGCTTTTCTCCTAATGTTGTTTAAACCAGTGATCCTCACACAGCGACATTCCCATGTCAAGGACCCCCAGATTAATGCATTTGCCCAACTAAGCCAGTGACCCCCATGACAGATTTGTGTTTTTAAATGTTTCAATAACATTTTTCAAAAATATTCCACAATTGTCACTTTTTTCAAAGATTACTTTTGAAAATAGCAGATCTACCAGCTCACAATGCATCACATTCATTCATTAAAACAATGAACTCTGACTGCAGGGGGATATATATTTATAATGATCATTCTAACAATGTGCAAGAAAATATGTAAAAAGAAGGAAGAACTTTATATTTGTGGACAATCAAAATATGCTGGAAATTTTAATGTGGTGTCATTAAAAGGAATCTTGATATGGCAGACTCACTATCTAGAAAATAAAAACATGGCACTTCATTTAAAATAGGTTGTAGACCCCTGTTATATGCGATTCTTTTGGGAGTATGTTTATAGACCTATTTACTTGTTTCTATGACACATGGCAACAGCGAGTTTTCTGGCTTTCTCGTTGAGATTATAAAGGGTCATATATCGCTCATTTCTCAACCTTTTTTAGAAATTAAAACATCTCCATACTCATTGGGAGGTTTGCTTTCATACGCTGTATCACACCCGACTCAATTCTTCTTCAATAATATGCTACGAGCGAAGACCATAACATTGGGGCCGCAGCAATACGCATGGCGCACGTATGGCATTTCAACTCATTCCTTCGTCGTGACTCGAATGAAATAAAATAAAATAAACGTTATTTTACTGGTGTTTTTCAATAGAAACAAATAAAGAGCGTGTGTGCAACAGTCAGTGCATATACGTGCATGCACTATAGGCTATATTTCCTCCTTGTCGGGATGGTGAGCTGAGCTCTTCACAGCCCGTTTGTCTTTCATATTATTCTTATAATATTTGATATTATAAACACTCATGGTTCTCTCATTTCTCAACCGTTTTTTAAAATGTAAAAATCCCCATATTCCTTAGGAATCTTGCTTTCATTCGCTGTATGGTACATGGTTCTATTTGTATCGAATTAAACAATATCAAACGAACTTGTATGTTCGGGGGTTAGACGATTCTGGGAACATTACGCATGGATTGCCAATTTGCCAGCCAATGCTGCGTATCTACTCGCAGTTCCATTCCGATCTGAAAGGTATAGGTAGGTGCCATTTCAAAGTCTTAGTTATTCATTTATGAATCAAATGAACTAGAATAAAGATTTTTACAGCTGTTTTTCATGCTTAGAACAGAAACAAATTAAGTGACGATGTGCGTATATCTCCCTCCCTTAGCATATGGCTGCGCCGCTGTAATGACTTTCCAATGAAAACTGCAAGTTACTTAACAAAATAGAGACATAGGCCTACAAGCTATGCACATCATGGCTGTGACAGCTTGTGGATCTGTTCTTTGGAGGCATACAGGTGACAGCATGCAGTGCAATATGAATAATTAACCCAAATGTGACAAAGTCATGTCATGTCTATGGTGCCAGTCTGCAGAAATGTAATACCACTTGCCGAAAAGGGCGCATCATCAGCTGGTGTCGTAAAGAGAATAGTACGGACATGTTCATTGGGTAAGCCTCAAAACTCCCTTAAACACTCCCATGACTAATTCAAGGCCGTTTTGCTCACACCACGGGGTGTCGAAAGCGCTTCTTACCTGGCCCATAATTGTAATATGACATTGCACCCGCCCCCACGTCTTAAAAACTGTAAAATTATATGTAATTAGATTCCACTTGCTTAATAGGGCCCAAAGTATTGTGTATTTCCTGTATGTTGCACTGATTATTTAAGAGACATTGTATTTATATAGGCCTGTAGTTTATACCTGGTTTTACTAGTGGTGTTAATGTTAATATACATTACAATGAATTACAATTCATACTTATTCTGCATACTATACTATTTCTATGTACTTGTCGAGCATTATAATAAAGGTCGCTCATTTGTACATTGTTGTCTGTGGTGCTTCCAGGGCTGATGTTTACCCCTACAGTTTGTGGGACGATAGAACTCACATTTATTACACTATGATCAAACAGCAGAACACGTTAAGTTCCAGGTGAGGCATACAGAGATGCAGATGAAGGAACAGTTTAAGAAGCTTCATCAGTTTCTACAAGAGGAAGAGGATTCCAGGATCAAAGCACTGAGGGAGGAAGAGCAGCAGAAGAGTCAGATGATGAAGGAGAAGATTGAGGGTCTGAACAGAGAGATATCAACCCTTTCTGACACAATAAGAGCCATAGACGAGGCACTGAGAGCTGAAGACATCTCATTCCTGCAGAACTACAAGACCACGATGGAAACAGTCCAGCTCACACTGCAGGACCCACAGCCGGTCTCAGGAGCACAGATAGACGTGGCCAAACATCTGAGCAACCTGACCTTCAGAGTCTGGAACAAGATGAAGGACATTGTCTCCTACACTCCTGTCACTCTGGACCCCAACACTGCCCATCCAGATCTCATCGTCTCTGAAGATTTAACCAGTGTGAGATGTGGTTGTGGACACAGATCACAGCAGCTTCCTAACAACCCAGAGAGATTTGACTACTGGACATGTGTCCTGGGTTCGGAGGGATTTAACTCCGGGACTCACAGCTGGGAAATCGAGGTTGGAGATAATCCATTCTGGATAGTAGGTGTGTTAGCAGGGCATTATCAGAGAAAGGGGCAGAGAGGGGGTCATATCTGGAGAATACAGTTACATGAAGATAAATATGCAGCACAATCTTTATCCGGGCCATTTACTGGTATCTCATTGAAGCAGAAACCCAGGTGGATCAGAGTCCAGCTGGACTGGAACAAAGGAAAGATCATTCTCAGATCCTGATACAAATACACATACACACCTTCACACACACTTTCACTGACACAATGTTTCCATTCATGAACACTCAGCTTAATAGTCTCCCTTTGAAGATGTTACCAGGGAAAGTCAATGTTACTCTGTAGTTCTACATGATGATGATGATGATAGTTAGATCACATCTAGTGTCCATTGTCTATTATTAATTTGAGTAAAACATTATGACATTAGATAGGATGGTTAGTAGAGGTAGTATATAAGTATTACATGTTTTATGAAACCATAATGGGTGAATGAACTAGACTCTGCTAATTATACAATGATAACATCATAACAAAATACTTAAACAGGTTATTGGTAAAGCTCAATGTACAGATCCAGTGTATTTCTGGGGCCGGGGCCTGAATGTAAATGTATACTGCACTACGTCACAATAGCAGCCATTTGAAATAAAACTATACATACTCAAATAACTTAAAACAAGTTGACTGATATTTAGTTGGAACTACAAAATCTTTGTCCAAGGGGAACCTGAGAAATAGGCTACTTCGAACTGTAACAGCAGAGGAACATTTACATTTAGAATGATAATTCTTGGCATTTAGCAGATGCTCTCATCAAGAGTGACTTAAGGCTTCAATCTTATGGCAAAATTTGTTTGATGAGCAATGAGTTCTTTATATTGATTGACAGAGTAAAGAGTGCAATGGGGAAGTTTAAGTCTGCAGGACATATTACCTGTCGGACACATAATGATCCCTCCCCGTTGAACACCATAATGCCGTGGGGGAGAGGTGGTGGAGCTGTTTCAGCAGACATTTTGTCAGAAGCACTTTTAATACTTTTCATTGGTTCAATATTTGTTTAACCAACAAACAAATGTAAAGGGTGTTCAATAGCATTGATTAAAACAATTAAATAAAAAATAAATACATTTTGAGTTACCTGGTTTCTGCAGGACAGTGACAATATAAAGAAGTTGCATTATGTAACTATAACACCACGCTTTATGTCATTGTGACTGTAATAGGCCTACTATATGGTGTCTGCTCTACCAAGGACAAAGTCAGCTCTCATACTTTTGGTGTGGGACACAGCCTTTCTGTGGAGTCATTTATCATGTACAGTATGACAGTAGATTACATTTGTGTCACAAATCCTATACGTATACAGTAATATTAGAATTTCCTGAAGGGTGTTTGAACAGACGGTACGTGGTAGCATACCGTTGCTCCAATCCTCACCCAGGGGTCAGACAAACTTGTGAACAGGACAAAAAAATAATCTTTACTAACTACAACACTTTAAACTATTAGTTGGACTTTCATGTATAGTACCAGTAGTAAATGTATTACACCTATAGTTTGCAGTCATTTCTAGAACAGGTCACTTTGTGTAGGCCTGTGTTGGGTTGGGCCTCAGTCATTGACACAATAAATGAAAGGGTTTGGTTAAGGCTAAGACAATAAATGAGGTTGATGACTTATACAACCTCAAATAACAAAATAATCAGGCCATTCCGTATGAGATATGTTCAATACCGTACATTGTGTGGTCAGGAAAAAGTCAGTCTCTCTGATATTGCGGTACCATTAACAACCTATAGGTATGCAGGGGAAATTACATTTAATTCTGCTTTTTGGAAAGGTGGTTATGGCAGTCAATGCTGCTGATGTGCCCTTAAGTAAAAACAAAACAAAAACAATAAATAAATCAGCACCAGCATTTTGCAGTATTAATGTAGAGGATTCATACCAATATGAACCAACCAGGGATAAATAGGCCAACCATCATGTAGTTCTACCAAGACCCCTGTCTGTTTTGACACAATATGAATTATAAAATGCAGTCTAATTATGCAAGCCATTTACATAATTACTTTCATACATGTAGATAATCAAATCTTTTATTATGAGGTGGTTTACATCAGAACTAAATGCTAAGAAATTATTT
This sequence comes from Electrona antarctica, assembly GCF_951216825.1. NCBI lineage: Eukaryota > Metazoa > Chordata > Actinopteri > Myctophiformes > Myctophidae > Electrona > Electrona antarctica. The sequence continues at coordinate 21,288,838 of NC_136795.1, read as the reverse complement.
ATAAAAGAAACATTAGACAGTCAAGCTTAGTCTTGAAGTCCCCTATTCAGTCTAAAAAGTGACATTAATTCAGTAGTCATTTCACTTTGTCTGCAGCTCCGATATTAAACACTAAAGCCAAATATAGTTTGACCAGGGTCCCCCAGGGGTCTGTGTACTTTTTCCCTCTACACAAAGTATCTGTTTGCTGAAAATAGCCGATCTACAAGATCACAACGCATGAGCTTGTAGACGGGCGATTTTCACATGACCACAATAAGGACGGTAGGGTTAATTTTGTTAAAGTAACTATAGTAACCATCAACTGTGGGAGAATAAACGTGACCTTTTACACGCCAACTTTCAGTAATAATCTTTTTAACATTCAGTCATCACAACGTATCAGTACAACCAACAAAAGACCAACAATTTCTAAAACGTTACACATATTCCTTTGTATTACAGTTTAGAATTGGTGATGAGCTGGGGGATCAGCCCAATGAGATGTTGAATGTGTCAGCACCCTCCAGTGTAGAAAAGACACTGCAAGTGATAGGTTTATGGTTATGAACAAAAAGGTTGTGAAACCTTAAAAGCTCTGTATTCAGATAATAATCATTGCTGTGTTTTGTTCAATAACAGCAGTCTCCCCATCTCTCCAGTTCTTTATTACACAGAATAAATTGCAAATGTTATCCAATCTGGATAGAGAACCCATTTAGCAGGTTCAATTGTAGTGTTGTAGTTCCAATTTGTCTGCTCATCTTTCTCCAACTGCACCATTCTGACCCGAAAATGCATTTTGTTTACTAAAGAACTGGTAGAAATACACCCCGTTACAGAACACACGCAATAGAAATGATTATTGGAAGAATAGATTTATTTAACACTTATAACAAAACAAACACACTTTTAATAAACACTGGTAACCAGTGTCTTTTTTACTTTCTTCTAAGAGTGGTGGCAGTTGTTTCAGTTCTCCTTTTTCTTGCTACATTGCAAGTGTCAAGAGCGATCAGTTTGTTGGAAGCTGGGGGAGGGGGGGGGGGGGTTCCTCTCTCGTAAGTTAACTGCCCCTCTTAGTTTCCATTTACAATTAATACTGAGATCTGCACTGCTTTCACTTTTAAGGGCTAAAACAAATGAGTGCTCCTGCCCACTGTGCCCAGTCACATTCAAATGAGGTGGACATTCGTAGATAGCCCGGCCTTTATGAGCCAATTCACAGGGCTGTACAAGGAATCCCTGACCAGTTTTAAAGGTGACTTTTAAAAGACATTTTCTCTGCAACGTCATTGAGTAAATAGCGGGGTTCGTTCCAGTAACACAATCTCCCTAAGGTGTAAAAAAAAAGGTGCAAAAAAAAAAAAAAAGGCAAAACACAAGTGATGCACCACAATAAAAACGTAAGGTGTGTATCCCACAGTACATGGTAGATAAATTACTTCAGACTTAGTGCAAGTGGCAAAAATAAAACTTCACGACCACATCCCTCAGAGAAATACCATGGTACAGTTACAGTCCACTGTTTCTCAATGTCGTGTCCAGGGACCAAATGAACCCTTATAGCTCTGTAACTCAAGAGTAAAAAAATATAACAATCTGAGTTAAACAGTGTACATTGGTGTCCCAGAGATTAAAAAAGACGTTCTCAAATGGGGGCCGAATGCACACAAAACTGGGTGTTCTCGCTCGGGTGGGCGCAGTCGGTTTAAAGCAGCGTGCTGTGTCCAAGGCCGTGGTACCCCAGTACCATCACAACGATGCGTATGGGAAGGCACGGGTGGCGTGCTGGCTGGGGACGAGGCTGATTGGGCATTCAACACCGTCAGCAGTCACAGTAGAAAGCTTTGGTCCGGGTCCGAAATCCGAATTCTAGACTCTTGACGAGCCTGCGAAAGAAAACGCACAATCATTTATGCAAGTTGTACGAACACATTGTGGACCAAGGACACGTCACAACTGAAGACAAAGGGCAGCGATTATGACTTACAACTTTACAAAAAGCTGTTGTAGAGGCCATTGGTGGAGGGAGTCAGAGGAGTCTCGGAGGCGCTGGGTTGGCTCCCCGCTGTCCCCTGCCGTCCCATCAGGCTGTTGCGGTTGACGTTCTGCTCGTGGACGAACCCCCGACACAATGCCAGCTTGGACTCCAGGTTCTAAAAGGCAGGGACAGCAACTGTGACATTAATGTGTGTTTTCAATTTGTTTATGGCATACTCCAAACCACTGGTTCCCTTAATTTGTAGTCTTCCTACTATACATTGTTTTTAATTATTATTTCAAACAATTTTCTAAACAAATGTTACCAAAAAACATTATCAAAGATGTTCATGAATTAAAAACAAAATTGAATTTGCCTTGTGCGCTTGTAGATCTGCTATTCACTAGTTTGGTTCCTGGGAAAACGTGTCATTTCTCTTTTGGGTTTTGAGCTAAAACGTTTGGAAAGTACACAGCAAGTTAGTACTGTGGGAACCAACACACGGTCACGAGGACTACCCAAATTAACATTATGTGGATGTACTCAAGAAAGACAAAGCACCAACGAGCTGGCCAGATGTATGGAGAACTGGGATGACTGGAAGCAACGATGGAAGGCTCGTCTGAGGACGACCGAGAGAGTTTGGGAACCACTGCTCCAAACGATGCCAACCTTTTTTTTTTGGCTAGTTTAAAAACCTCGGAGCGGCAGGTTATTGGCGAGCAGAATACACAAATAGACAGCCAGCTCAGCAAAAACCCCTCGGCTGTTCCCTGAACTACACATCACACGCAAAACAGAAGATCCCCGGCTGGCGGCTCTCTGCGGTGTCACATGACAACCAGTAACTTGTTGGGGATTTTTTTTTAAGACTGCCCGGTTCATTAGACCACTGGTTCTCAACCTGTGGATCGGGACCCCCCCCCCCCCCCAGTTAGGGGCCTCAGAACCGTGAATTGATAATTTAAGAACCTTTTAATAATAAAAGAATAGCTGATCTACAATATAGTTTATATATTAATTTGTGGAACCAAGTCAAACTAAATTCAATGCCTCAACCCCTACATTCCAAATGTATCAGGGTAGTAGGTGGTCCCCAGTTCAAATATATATTTTTTTTTTGGGGCACTATGACAGCATAGTGGCGTGTCTTCTTACCCCTACTTTCCTCAGCAACTCCCCCACGATGTTCAGTGCGGCGATTCGCACCGATGAGGTGACAGTCGTGCCGTCACCTGGCCAGACAAAGACACACATAGAACATTCATTATAATATCTTAAGAGTTGGGTAATGTGACACCACAATATTTGTGAAACAAATGGTTGATAATGTTTTTATTTACCAAAATCAGATATTGGTTAAAGAATGATTTTCCTTTATACCACATAAAATGTTCAATATAGTAATATCAATCAATACTGAATTCTTCCTCATCATTACACTAGTATCTATCGGAGGAGATTTAGTGCAAAGCCCAACAATATATCACCGCCTCCGCCGTCACATAAAACTTTGGTCACACACACACACACACACACACACACACATTTATTTATGTCAAAGATGGCCACATTTATACAGATTTGGCTACATGCTCCCACGAGAGACGATTTGCAAAGGTTTTCCAAAAATAGCCCAAAATAAGTCTAGAAAATGAATAATGATGAGTTCCTCATTTTTGGTGGGGGACCCCTGGGAGTCCCTGAATCTTTGAGAACCACAGGGCTAGCCAACTGACCTGGGTTGCAGGATGGCGTGGCAGGTGGAGTGGCAAAAACGCTGGCTGAACCCGGCGGCCTGGAGGGGGGAGACGCAGGAGGAAGAGCAGCGTGGAAGGAAGAGGAGGGAGGAGATGACGCTGCCGTTTGGTCCGACGGGGAGTGAGGAGGAGTGAGGTGGGGGTCCGAGGAAGGGAGCGAAGGCTCTTTGGCCCCACCGCCGAGAGAGGGCTTCCTCTCCTTCTGTTGCACCGCCAACTCCTGTCTCAGGTCTGCGTCACATACACAAAAACATGGATTACATGGATTAAAGCACCAAAACTAAAAAGAAAGAAATCTCATGACTTAAGTTTTGTTAGGCCTTCTTAAAGCGCATGAAAGGAGCCCCCCACACCAGCATTCTGTTTCCTAAACAATTAGCACAATATGTAAAATTGTTTTAGTATCATCAGTCTAAACCTACATATGCTGTTCTACATAATTTACAGCCAACCGCAGCTGAAGCAATTAGCCCTTGGCTTTCGCTAAAACCCACCCCAAAAAGCGACTGTCCAATGCCAATCCAAATAGTTTAGCAACCGTTGCTAAGGATGGCAAGCTTTCGTCACCTCATAGCTGTCAGTGATATTTTGCATGGCTGTGTTGTTGAACACATACACAGCTTAAGGTCAGGAAAGTTACACGACTGAGCCACCCAGGTGATGGCAATAATACTAATCACCGTAGTCTTCCGTGCATTACAAGAAAACTCTTTCATCCGCTAACATTTTGTATTTCTAGTTATGTCATGCTCATTTGTCCAGTGCATACACTGCATAGCCTACTGCAGGCCTGGTTGACTAGATTTAGAAGACATTTTGAAGCTCTTGCTACTGAAACAATCGATTATTTTTATGGAGAAATCCCGTCATTTACCATGCATCTCAATGGGTGAGAAGGGCAGCTTGCCAGGTCTCCTCTCTTGCTAATGTGCCTATTGGACAAGGACAGGTTGGGGAGGGACTTAGCAAAGGGCTAATTGCAGATTAAGGGTTTAACATTTGCCTTTACCAAATATCTGAGGGTATAAGATGCGTCTGAAAGTATGTATTCTGTTGCTTGCTTGAACAATTCAAATACTCTTTAATCAAAATCTTGTACATTGGCCATGTCTGGGCGCAACACAAGGGTTAGCCAAGAGAAAGATGCAATAATTAATGGAACCTGCATGAAATCAAATAGTGGGGGCTGAGAACTTTAACCAATGAAAACACTAGCTCGTTCAGTATAGACCACAGCTCACAAAACACTAGCCAATCATGTTTTTCCTAGCATGGCAGGGGCAGAGTGTAGAGTAGGAGAGTAGCGACATGCTTTGATCTCGCCGCAAAGCGGGTGCCTATGGGGAGTATGGGCTATAGTTCCACTTCCAAACACAAGTAAGACGCGCGAACGCGGGAAGCGAACGCAGCTCGTAAATTGCAAAAACAACAATTAGAATAAATTACGTAATTGTTTAAGGTTTTTTTTAAGTTCTCTTTTTTTGTGTTTAAAAGTTAAATTTTTTTTAAGCTAAGTTTTTTTTTAAGTTAAGTTTTTTTTAAGTTAAGTTGTGTGTGCGTGTGTGTTTTTCCTTTAAGTTTTTTTTTTTAAGTTAAGTTTTTTTTAAGTTAAGTTTTGTGTGTGTGTGCGCGTGCGTGCGTGCGTGCGTGTGTGTTTTTGTGTGTGATACAGCTGCGCCCTCTGGTGGTGGGCGGGTGGTGTTACAGCGTGACACACACACAAACACACAGACACACAGACGTGATCTGCTGGGTCTCATAGTAAATGCTCACTGCGTTCGCAATTACTCCTATGGCTGGAACTATCCCATTGAGATAGAATGAGCACTTCCGCATTCCATTGTTACAATGGGAGTCAACACTAGTGTCGCCACTCTCTTACTATATTACTCTGGGCAGGGGGACACTTGAGCTCAGAAAACCTGTGATTGGCTTGTTGTTTCAATTATAATTTTAGGAATTCAGAACTCACATACTTAAGTGACCCAAACACAACATTATTCCAGCGCAATACATGTTGAGTCTTTTTTTAATCTTCATCAGTGAATAGTCCAATTGAAACTGCACTGGAATAAAGCACAGTTTAAAGGCCAGACCACACCAATGCAACTAGCTCCTTGCTACAAAACCATTTTAAGGCCAGTCCACACCAATATAACTCCTTGCAACTGCCATTGGGGATAATGGTTGCAAGTAGTTCATGAATTGGTGTGGACTGGCCTTTCACAACAAATTTCCATTTAATGACACCCAACACATGATGGAGCTGTACGGCACCCAACACACACGCGGCCGTACCTCGCGCCTCGTCCTTTAGTCTCTGGACAGACACCAGGAGGGTCTCCTTCTCGTCCAGCTCGCTCTCCAGGAAAGCGTTCCTCTCTATCACCTGGTTCATCCTCTGCTCAAAGTCATCCAGAGACATGATGGTGGCCCTGTGGGGAACAGCGACAACAAGCACTGTTCACTCCATTGAGGTGAACTATGAAATGAAAACATGGTCATTCAACCGTCTTTAAATCGCCACAAACCATGTGTCATTGTTTGTGGAGAGAAACACGATTTGAGCTCTACTCTACAAAAACAATCAACACTACTTTTGCACACCTACATCAAATGACATGTGCGTGGGAGTAGGCAGTCAACGTATAATTTCTTTCTCTTTTTTTTGTGGGGGGGGGGGGGGGGGGGGTCAATCTGAATCTATACTTTGGGAAGGTGGTGAAAAAAGGTACAGTACTGTGGAATGCATGCATGCATGTGTGCATGTTTAAAGCATAAAGTGTGCGTGAGTGTGCATGCGTGTTGTGGCCAGACCTCTTGGCCCTCTCCAGGTCATCATTAGCCTGTTCCAGCTCTCGGATGTATTTGTGCAGCTGGTCTCTGATAGCGGTGGTCTCTGCTAGGTCTCCCTCCAGGGTGGAGATGTGACGATGCGCCTCCGAGTGCTGAGTCTCATACTTATCCTGAAAGCCACACACACAGCAAGACATCCCCGCCACACAAACACAGAATGGGCATAGTAGTTAGGATTAGGGGCACAACAAATAATAGAACTAATCAATTGAAAGTTTTCAGAAAAACGTCAAATATTTATTCGAAAGAATTATGCAGCCAGATTGAAAGGTATAGTTACGTATAGGGGTTCCCGGTCAAAATTATTGGTCAATACAATAATGGATCCCTATTTTGGGCATGTCAGACAAAAAGTAAAATCAAAATAAGGTTTTTAATAACAGCGAAGATAGACAATCTACAAACTCACGTGCCACACTATGAGCCTAACTAGGAGCCATAGAGGATGAAAACACAATGCATAACATTGTTTTCATAACGTAACAATGATCCATGCAGGTTAGGATAAAATCTGCCTAACTAATTCGCCTGTGCTTCCACTACTGCATTTCACTAAAAGGATACTAGAATAGATTGAATCATCAACGAGTGCTGGAAACAGAGGAGAGACTGTGAAATGTTTGGAATGTGTCTATGACAAGTACATCCATCCCCTCCAGACACCAGCCCAACAGTAGTCATCAGCTGCCTATCTGCACTGAATCAGCCCTCTGTGTGCACGCAGGCATACACACTTCAAACTGTAGTACACACAGTCTTTGCTGAGCCCCATAAAAGTAGTCTTGACATCAGCTGACACATGTGAAAATCCTCAGTCACACACATATTTGAAGGTTTATAATCATGTGCGTGGTAGCGATTAAATGTGTTTAAGGCATTTGAACCTGATGATGTTTGGTGTTAAACGATTCTTTTTTATAATTATCTTAATGCCTTTGTTAGGTCTTGTTTATCGCTGCCACATCCATCAAAGGGTATGTTAATGACCTCTGTGATTGTATTGTTTTCTGGTGGATGGGGTGCTGGGCCGTACTCTTGTGAAACGGTGAGGACATGAGGGCAAGGTGAAGTGAACTGGAACATGAAAACGCATATGCTGCCTTCAGTAAACTACGGTTATACACAGAGCAGAGATGCCCACGAGTCTCGGAGCTCGAGTCCGAGTAGAGTCTGGAGTAGAGTCCGAGTCTTGTCTCGAGTAGAGTCTCGAGTCTTTAGCCACGAGTAAGAGTAGAGTCTGGAGTCTTAGTAAAATAAAATAAAATCTGGTTTTAAAACTTTTAATTATACGACATAACCTAAGGCTGAAATACAGTTGTGATGAGTTGTTGGCTGTTAAGTTCCAAGCTCATGGTTCCATTTCCAGGACAGGAGTAAACGTCTCTGAAGTATAGGTAGGTAGATCTCCATTTAGTTTCCACTGAAGTAACGGAGTTATGTCCAAGTATTGTCTCTGTTCGAAAAGTGAACCTTTATCATTATCCATCTTAATTGTGCAATGGTCCAAAACAGAGCTACATCGTCGTGACAACTTAGGCTATTAAATATCTAATACTGTAAGTTTACAACAATCAGCCTCTCAAACACATGGCTTGTACCAATGTGTAACATGCGCCGGGCCAGCTACCCCCCCACAAAAAAAACAGACATACAAGCTGTCGACACGCCGTTTCATGGCTTGTTGACAGCTTGCAGATCTGTTCTTTTGGGCACATAACCAATGATGCATGATGGAGTATAGGCTACAACTCAGCCTGTAGGTACTGTAACATTACGTGGGCACTGGGCATGGTGGTCAACATATGGAACTTGACGTGGCAATACATGGAGAAGTTTGTCAAGGAAGGAACTAAGGACGGATGGCCAAACGAGCCCTATGGAACAAACTGCACATGCCACTTTATTAGCACCTGGCTGGACGGGGAACAAGGTTAATCCTTTTTTGACATCTTGTATTTTCACTGCTTATGGTTACTGGAATGGTCTTATTGTTGTGGGGTTTTTATTGTTTGTATTCATGCATGGTTGATACAAAGGGGTTCGAGTTATGCTTCACAGTCAGTAATGCATAAACAGTGATGAAGCTACTTTAATTAAGTGTTCATGTGAACATTGGTTTATTTATGCTGTTTAGGCCTATATGCATTATGTCAACCTTTGCTGTGTGTATACGTTTATGGATTTATTGATTGACTTGTGAGATGTATATTTTATCTCAGTTTCTATGGTGAACTTTGGAATAAAGTGTCAGTCAAAATCAGTCGGCTTCGCCCTTATTGTCCAGCCAGGGTCCGCTACACCAACGATATCCATGTTTGTCAGCAAGCGGCACCATCAGAAGTAATGAATGCGGCACTGAAGTCATCGCACGTCTTTTACCTTGTAGCTCTCCAGTTCCATGCGGAGGCGGTTGTTGGCAGTGAGCAGCTCACGGTTGCGTGCCTCACACTGTTTCAACTCAGTCTCCAGCTCCACCTCGTAATCCCTGCTCATCTGCTGGAACTCCTGGAGCTCCTCCTGGCTCTCCTCTGAACTGCGCACACACGCACACGTCCATTAGTACGACGCTGTCGCTTGCCGCAAATAACTGATCTCGTCGGTGAGTGACACCGTTGCATGAAACATACGTAGGTCTAAGCCACATGGGCCATAAAGACAAATGGGTAGTTAGTAAGCAAGGTGTGATTTTTTTTCTATTAATTTGGTCATTAAGGTAGACAGAATGAGACGTCTGCTCTGAAACAGAGCAGACGGAAAAAAGTTATGGTCATTTTTGTATACTACACCATAGACAACCTGTAAACATTTCCAAATTTCATCATGCTTTAAGTAGCATGTGACATGTCAAACTAGGGGGTTTTCATGATTCTGAATCCATTCCAAGCATTAGTTTTGCATGAAAAACACTCCTTGGCCTAAAAACGGCCACAGCCTTAATCACAAATGTGATGAGGTCAGCACATTTGAGAACCACTGACTGATACAGTACCTATGCTCTGGACGTGAGACCTACCACTGGCGGTGTTTCTCTGCCAGATCCTTCCAGTATTTCACCTCCTCTTCCAAGGAGCTGAACTCCGGGATTTCCTGGTCCCCCATGTCTGGTGGTCCGAAGGGGGGCAAGCAGCGAGCAGCTGTGGTGGTGAGTGTCACACACCAGGTTCAATGCACTCCTCCTCACACTCCCAGTTTTAACTCAAATGGAGCTACCTGTAGCCCTAGGGGTACGTGGAGGTACTATGGAGAAAATGGGGGAAGAATATAATGTGTTATTTTTAATGATAAAACATTGAGCTTTGTGTGAAACGGAACCCACTGATCTGTGTAAAGAGTTTATAAATTACATTTAAAACTTGACTAGCACAACCATTGAATAGAAAGCAATACTAATATTAGCCCCTCTCGGGACCCCCTCGGTTGAGTTCTTTTCATCGTTCACCCGTAGGGTCCCTTAGCATTTATTCCACCGTCTATGGTACACAGCTGTACATACGCTCCGTTCAGGCCGTGCTGCGCTCCGCTTAAGTGGTCGTGAGATGTTTCAAAGATGCATAACACTGCTATAGGAAACGTGGAAGAATTTTAATTTGGCGCAGATGCCGTTAAGTATTTTTAATCTTTTTTTCCCCGTTTTGGCTGCTCTGAAATTCTCTCTTCCTTCCTTCCTTATTGACTTCCCATTGTACCGCCTCCCGCACAGAAACTGGCTAGCTGCACGTCCCTACGTTCCTGCCTCTGATCTGCTCTGTCGCAGCTAGCCAGTGTCGGTGCGGGAGGCGGTACAATGGGGAGTTAATAAGGAAGTCAAGGGAGGAAGGGAGAATTTCAGAGTAGCCAAAAAGAAGAAAAAAAAACACTTAACGGCATCTGCGCCAAATGAAAATTCTTCCACGTTTCCGTTGTCTCCTATAGCAGTGTTATGCATATTTGAAACATCTCACGACCACTTAAGCGGAGCGCAGCACGGCCTGAACGGAGCGTATGTACAGCTGTGTACCATAGACAGTGGAATAAATGCTAAGGGACCCTACGGGTGAACGATGAAAAGAGCTCAACCGAGGGGTCCCTAGAGGGGCTATACTAATATGCGATTACGGTTTTAATTTAAAAAAAAAAAACTTTATGTAACTTTGCCCCTCTGTTTACATAATATAGAAATGTTTTACCCATCATTCACCTCTGTCAGTTATCAGCCACTGAAGTAGTGTGGTGTTTACCTGCAGAAACACTGCCTTCTGGTGTTTTCACTGTTTGTTTTGGCTTCAAAAACGTCCCTGTCTAGCAAAACAAACCAAGTAAACACAACCACACTATACTGAGAGAAATGATGGATAAATAATATATTGATTTGTTATGTAAACACATGGCAACTATGCCTTTAATAACAAATAGCCTTAGGGCCTAGTGAAATGTTAAGGTGACAGTTTAAAAGAATTCAGAGGCACTTGTAACGCCGTTCTGTAAAGCCCAAACCGCACCAATGATTCGCCATGAAAATCCTTGGAACATTGCAATCATTATCCCCAATGTCAGTTGAGCTGCATTGGTGCTTGACCTTAAAACAGTTTTGTGCAACTTGCAAAGAGCGGTTTGGGCTTTAGATTAACCAACAGGTGGCTTATTCATAGAATCATATTACTGCGGTAGCTGTAGTTTCTCTTCTCAGTAAAACTAAACTCTTTAGTCTGGTGAAGGTGTAGACTAGCCTTCTCAAGTAAATAAATATAGGCTACCACTACTGCAATGCCAAATAAGACAAATCAATCAACCTAGGGTTTACTTTTATGTAGGTAAGCAACAGTCTCGCATGGGGGTGTCGCTCGCAAAAAGAACAGACCTACAAGTCATCAAGCCTCCAACCAACGCGAACGCGATCGATGCGTTGGATAGTTTGTAAATCTGTTATTTTAGGCAAGCGACGCCGTCGTACTGCGGGGTATAAATCCAAGTTACGTTAGCCTACACTGAAAAGGGGAAGTCGGCTTTCTTGCTCAGCCTCACTTGACATTTTTCTTTAAATGTAGTATAATAACTTGAGTCCAAACTATATGTGGCTTCAGTACATTATGATTTGAGCAAAGACTTCCCAAAGTCAGACAAACATCATAACAATAAAGTGAAGTCGTAAGAGAAGCACGTACAGACCAGACCCACACCATTTAAATCCCCTGCGCTGACATACGGTCACCAAAGCCGGCATAACGCTATCTAGCTTCTGCCCCCGATTATAAGACGCCTGGGTTGAACCTTAACATTTCAGTGTTCACTTTGAGGTCCTTTAAACAAGCCACTTACTAAAGTCCCGTTGCTGTTGTTAAGGTGACGTCCATTTCAGACAGTCAAGCAAACAAAACAAAATAGTTCCACACAGAAGTTAAACAAATGAAGTGTCTCTCCTTGGAGGAGGACGGACAACAATGAGTTAGTAGTCTTCACATTGTCCACGCGAATCCACCAATCACGAGGCATCCGATGGCATCGTAAACCCTTCTGATTGGTCAACAGACTCACCCTCAACACCAGGGGGAGGTTTGGGGTTTGTGTCCAATCAAAAGACAGATGTATTAGCCAGCGTGTCTGATTGACACCCACACACACACACACACGAGAAACGTACCCACACGAAACGTACCCAGTCTGCAAACTGTTAATACTTCAAACACTGAACTATTTTAGTTCAATGCAGGACTTAGAACCAGTTTTAGTTATTTTTTCAATGATCTTAAAAGTTGGTAGAATTTGGGATATGTAGGCTACAGACCTGCAGCAGCTCCAGTGATGTGCACCTCACCGACTACTGCAGTGGGCTGTTTTTTATACTAGGGTGTGACTGATTGCCAATGTATTCAAAATACATTACATCAGTGGTTCCCACACGTTTTCATGTCAAGGACGCCTTAAATTGACACCGATTAGCCCGCGGTCAGGGTACTATGGTGTCAGCTCTTGTGCCAGTCTGATTTCGTTTTTTGCCAACCTCTTCTTGGATTTATTTAATTTCCAAATAAATAAATCACTCCATACCATCTTTTGTCCCATTGAATTTTTAAGTGCACAGCCCTGCTCATGGATGACTCCTTCAGACGGAAATGCATGTTTGAATTTACATTACTACAAACATACTATTTATCCATTCAGTACATTCAGCCCAGGGCTGAATGATAAGCAACACCTGTGTGGAATAGTTACACCTTCTAGGAACCGTGTTACAGGTTCTGGAGGCAAAGTGGAGTTCTGACCCACTTCCAAATAGGCCTACATGTACCTATAGTAATGTGGAAAAATAGTATTTAAAATATTGTGAAAAAGCTGATCTACGGTAAGTTACCTGCTAGCCTGACTTATGCTTTGTCTTACAACAGTGAATCAATTCAGCTTTTATGCACACATATTTAAGGTGTGTCTTGAGATTTTAACGTGCTCATTGGTATGCTTTGGACACAAACCACTATGACTTAAAGACATAAAGAGTTGGATGACCCGTAATTACCTACTCCTCAACTCTGATAAAACGGAAGTTATCGTTATTGGCCCTAAGCCCCTAAGAGACAAACTAGCCGACGAGAACTTTTCCCTAGATGGCATTACCTTGGCCTCCAAGGCCACTGTAAAGAATCTGGGAGTTACCTTTGATCAAGATATGTCCTTCAAATCTCACATCAAACAAATCTCAAAGACTGCCTTTTTTCACCTGCGTAATATTGCAAAGGTTAGGCACATCCTGTCCAAAAATGACGCAGAAAAACTTGTCCACGCATTTGTTACCTCAAGGTAGCTGCTACTGCAACTCGCTATTGTCAGGCTGCCCAAGTAAGTCTCTGAAAAGCCTACAGCTAGTTCAAAATGCTGCGGCGTGTGTGCAGAAGAAGAAGAGACCATATCACTCCTTCACTGGCCTCTCTACACTGGCTCCCGGTTAAATACAGAATAGAGTTCAAAATTCTTCTCCTCACCTACAAAGCTCTCAATGGTCAGGCACCACAATATCTCAAAGAACTCAACGATCCCTACAAACCAAATAGAACACCAGTGTGTTTACAGTATGCAAAAATGCTTACTGTCCCAAAAATATCAAAAGTTACAATAGGAGGCAGGGCGTTTAGGTCCCAGGCACCTCAGCTGTGGAACCTTCTCCCGGCTTCGGTCCGTGGGGCTGACACGCTCTGCACATTCAAGACTAGGTTAAAAACCTTTCTCTACGACAAAGCCTATAGCTAGACTTGTCTCCAGTACTCGCTCACCCGATAAAGTCATAAGGGTGAGAACTGAGTAAGGGGAACCTCCCGCCAAACCCCGCACCTGTGTTGTGTGTCTGCTAAATACCATAATTGTACATTGTTTGTGTGGGTTTGTCTCCCAGCAGTGCTTGTAATATACACTGTATAGGCTCCAGTAAGGCCTGCCACTAACCCAACATCCGGGGAATCCTTCCTTTAAAGTGTCTTGAGACACTTGTGATTTGACACTTTAATACAATTGAATAGAATTGAATTGAAACTATACCAATTAAAAAGTCCCATTTTTGGGGTAGATGGTACATGGTACCCCATCATTGCAGCACAGTGACACCACCTGGCACCTATACACTGTTATGACCTTTAGAAAACATCCCTGGTGACGATTATGTCTATTATACACACAGAAGATTAGCCTGAATCGGTAGCCATGGCCATTACAAATTATGTTCTGGAAGTGAAACGAAATAGAAGATAAACATCTACAATATAATATGGTTTATAATGGTAAGTGGATAGAATTAAACACAGTTTGAAGGTAGACAAAATAAGTAGAAATACTCATACTCTCTAGTAACTAGAGTGAATAAACTAATTTAGGCCCTATTTGTTCATCAGTTACACTAGAGTCTAGTGTAACTGATGAACAAATAGGGCCTAAATTAGTTTATTCACCAATACAAGCTTATCCAACCGAGGGCTGGGCCCAAGGCCCAAGCCCCAGGATTGATAAAGTGCTGATCATTTATATATTACAGCCTTATTTTTCAAAAAGACAATGAGAAATTTGAATTTGATCAAGACTTTAATTGAATAAAGAGAGCATTAATGTCAATTGGAAGTGCCCCGAGACAGTGTGGGGAGGGAGTTGATTGAAAACACTGCAGATGTTGGGGGCTGCCAGCCCTCCTGTATCACTCCCCGGCTCTCACCCAGCCCTCCTGTCAGTCCTACTGTATGTATCACTCCCCGGCTCTCACCCAGCCCTCCTGTCAGTCCTACTGTATGTATCACTCCCCGGAACTCACCCAGCCCTCCTGTCAGTCCTACTGTATCACTCCCCGGCTCTCACCCAGCCCTCCTGTCAGTCCTACTGTATGTATCACTCCCCGGAACTCACCCAGCCCTCCTGTCAGTCCTACTGTATCACTCCCCGGCTCTCACCCAGGGCAAATAAAAGCTGGGCATGCAATGAATATATAGTATGTTGGATGGAGTGTGTTTTAAGGTACCTTGGTCTGGCAACCTCCTTAACTAAGAAATGTAACAGGACAGGTTTAAATAGTTGTTTTTGCTGCATTCTTTACCCTGAAGCAATTCACATCATTAAACTTGATCCAAATGTCCTGATCAAGTGTTTTAGGGCAATATTGGGCTGCCCTAATACATTGGTGCATCCCTAAATATACAAATAAATTGCATTTTTATATTACACTGCATCTCTGAGTACTTTTTGCCACCTAAATTAAATCTCTCTTGTCACCAAATGAAGGCACCATTGATACAATATTAATAACCCGCTGCATATTGAGTACATAAATCATCCCAAACCACTGGTTAAAAACAAAGCAAACAATAAAGCTAGCCACTGTAGTGATCCCAACAACACCTTGCTCGTTCTCACCGAACAGTAATAACGTGCATTTCATTGCGACAGTATGGAACAACCTTTAACAGTTACACAGCACAATCCTGAGTGGTAATTTAAAGTAAACATTTTTATGAAAATATATCCACAGAGATTAAAAGAAAAAAGAAAGTGTGGAATGATTATATCCCAACCCGCCTAAATAAATAAATAATTATATGTTATTATTATGAAATACCGGTAATTATTTGGAGAATTTTGTAGACCCCAACATTATTGTTTTTGTTTACGTCCGCCAGATGTAATTATCCATGTACTTCAGTTTTTGTTGGGAAAGGTGCTGCCTTACAACATGAACATAAATAAGTCAAGGAAACATTTGACAACAGAGGTGTTGAGAGTGCGACATCTAGTGTTTGAAGGTTGTCTATTGCAGCTTTAAGTCTGAGAGTAAAAATGGGACCCAAGACAAGTGCTAGATCACTAGCATTTCTAAAAACATTTTTTTTTAAAGCCTGTAAATGCAATTTGTGGGAATCTTAAATAAAAGAATTTGCCCACTTTTTCTTCTTCTACTGCCTGGATTATAACTTGTGATGTGACAACAAACTGAAGTTGTTGTACTGTAGGTGGTAGATACCTATCTGGTATAGTCTATGAGGTATGTCCTCATCTGGGTGAAACAAACATTTTACACAATGTAACATAGATGTTTTCAAAAGTCTGAAACTGAACTCGTCATTTATAAATGTGTAAAATTAGCACTGTAGAGTCCTGTAGAGTAGAGTCCAGTGCCCAGTGCAGTGTTTGTCAAAGTTTCCCAGTCCTCCAGAAACTCCTCAGCCATATATGTATTTTCATATCATCCAAGCGCATGCATGTGTGTGTGTGTATTTGTGGCGGCACTGGGTATAACTCTCATAAAAATGCAGTGCGACTCTCCGCGACTCTCCGCCCCCTCCTCAGTTCTCCCTCTGCTCTCCTTGTCTCTTGCGGTCCAGCCGGGCCTCGCTGGCGGCCTCCAGGGTCTTGCGGGGGTCCATGACGAAGGCCAGGGCCACGGCGGCCGTTCCGTCGCCGTTCTGCCGCGAGAAGCACAGGAACCACGCCCACAGGAAGGCACAGCAGCCCATGAAGGCCGTGCGCAGGTACAGAGGCATCAGCGCAAAGTTCAGGAACTAGGGGGGGGGGGGGGGGGGGGGGGGGGGGGGGTGGAGATCAGTGTGGGAGAGGATATAAATTAAAATAATACATAGTATTTCTGTTCATTTAACAAATGGTCCATTTGTACACTCTCAGAGTGACATTAAAACTCTGGATTAATGTCGCATAGAGACCATAGACTCCATAAACACTATATTTTGTCTTAAAGATGGGGTAGTGAATAGCACGTAAAGAATAGCTCGTTACTTAGAGCAGCGGAAATACAATCCTCCACACAGTAAAATCCTCTGTGCTCATTGTGTGCTCACGTATAGTCAAAATTAACTCAAATGGATTGGGTCTATTATTACACCTTCAGAGCTAAATGAAAGCAGGGTTTTGTTTCATTATAATCATGGCCTTTTCATTAGACTCTGGGCAGCGGTTCCCAAACCTTTTTGGCCATGCACCCCCTGTTACCTCCTGACCTAGCTGACTTTATTTCCCCCACATGGAAATCAAAATTGCATAAGCTATATATATATTTCCTATATATACACATATATGCACATAATGAACCTGAATATGGCATATATATGCAGCATAGACTATGTTCTGCATATATTGGCATAATACAGTATGTTAATAATATATTTACTGTATAATAAATCCATAGCACCACCATTAGCCTTTCCACAAGGGGTGCACGCACCACAGTCTGGGAACCTCTGAGGGTATGCACGTGACATCATCATCATACCCGGAAGTTATGCAGGAACGCCTACTGACTACTGAGTGGCAAAAAAACGACTTTCTGGCCTTGACATCCCATACATCCAAACAGAAAAGTCCTATCTGATTGTATTAAATTACATTAAACTCACTTTGCCACTCACTTTGCGACTCACCCTAATGCATGCGCAAACCCTCTATTGCGCGCATGTGCGCACACAGCACAGCACACAGGTCACACACACAGGTCACACACACACACACACACACACACACACACACACACACACACACACACACACACACACACACACACACACACACACACACACCCTGTGTTGGTTTTTTATTTTTATTTTGTGTGTATTATGGTGTCTATCATCAGGAACTATACATAGAATTATGTTGAATGTTTACCTGCATGAAAGGCCAGTACATGAGTCCAGTCTGAAAGTCAGAGAAGGACAAAGATATTATTACAAAAACAAAAGAAAAATTGACATATTTAGGGACATGGCACGCAGGTACAAACAAACACGTTACACTAAGTGCATTTACTGAAGTAGGCCTACTGTACTTAAGTACAATTTTTACTTTTCCCAATCTTCAATACTTCCACTTCTAGTTCATTACATCTCAGAAGAAAAATACTATACTCCACTACAATTATTAGAAAACTAGCTACTAATTACTTTGCAGATTTAGATTATTATTACAAAGCTACATTAATCACTTCAGCTCAATACTTATACGTTGCATAATGACCACTTTCACCTTTGGTACTTGTACATCGTGATGCCAATACTTTAGTACCTTTACTCAAGTAAATTTGGAAGACTGAACGTTTACTTGTAACAGAAAGTTTACATTGCGGTATAGCTACTTTTACTTTGGCACTAAGCACCGTACTTCTTCCATCACTGCATACTGTACATACTGTACATACAAGTCTTTGAGGGAATTTCTATATTTACCCTACTAGGCTGTAGGCCTGTCATGGGGCGACATCGGCAGTGACAGCAACCAATCTGCCTTGACCTTGGGGTTTACGGTGGCCTTGACCTTGGGGTTTACGGTGGCCTTGACCTTGGGGTTTACAGTGGCCTTGACCTTGGGGTTTACGGTGGCCTTGACCTTGGGGTTTACGGTGGCCGTGCAGCGGCAGGATTTCAGATTAGGACTACAGTTACTGAGGCACTTTTTTATCCACTGACAGTAATCACGATTGAATTACCCCACTGCTCTGGCAGAGTGCCCGCCACGCAAAGCGGTGAGTGACACAATCTAGGTTAATCGGGGGTGAGCTCACGCTGTGCGGAAGTTAGGTAGGAATGAAGGCAGATAGAAAGGAAGGAAGGAAGGAAGGGAGGAAGGAAGGAAGGACTGAAGGTGAGCTGAGGTGACTACTGTTTGGGCCTTACCCTCCACGTGCTGAAGAACTTCTCCCTCCAATCTTCCAAAATATCCTCTTTGCCCTCCAATAAGCTCACCCCTGTACAGTGGAGGTCACACAGGAGAGAGTTGTTACGCAGGGGGTTGGATTGCCCAGCCATTAAGCCCAATTAATTCTTTGCCTGGCGACACCACTGTGCGAAGGAGCTCAATGGTGTCAAGTGTCACAAATGCCACCGTTTATTATGCATTCTAAAACACAAAAAGCAGTTCAAACCTGTCCATGTATACATTTGAATACATAGACCTGTTGTGTCATGGGCCATGTTGGTTCCCAATACAATACACAATGTTATGATGACAAGTGTTGGAAAGTAAATAAGTACATTATACTCACATACTTTTGAGGTAAATAGGCCTATATGGTTATTTCGAACCTGCTACATTTTCATATAGCCTATTTATTTTGTAGGTTGATATACTGGTATTAACAATATAAAATGCAGATTTGAATTGACCCTTTATCAGCTGCAACATTAACTACTTAAAAGTCTGCCATCCCAGTCCCATGACCCAAAAATTGCATTGTAAAACAAAATGCCAGACGCCAGAGCATGCATCAATGATCAATAATGATAGGCTTAATATGGTTAATAAATAGGCCTATTCGGAAATGGGCCATTATGAATGTGTATAGGCGTAGGTACTGAAACTCTCTCTTGTCATGTTGGCTACCCAGTTGTATATGGCACCTTCCTCCTTCCTCCACCACTGGTCTGTTGATGTTGACTGTCTTACCGGTGTAAAAGACACTGGTTGCCAGCGGCGAAGCGAAGCTCTGGTCCAGAAGCAGTTTTCTCAGCACCATGCCGACGGATTTCCCCGGGAAACGCTGCTCCAGCGCGCGCAGCCAGAAGTAGTTGAAGTTCCCTTGAAAACTGATGGCCACGATGGCCACGTGACGCGTGTGTCTCCAGTCGATGTGCTCTTTTCGTGCCATGAACTGATGGACAAGGTCACCGCCGGCGAACAAGCAGCCGTACAGAGTGACATTGGCCAGCCAGGGAAAGCGTTTAGCTGCCTCCCTCAGCACAGCTCTCCTCATGTTTGCGCACATAGTACAGTGCCTTAAACTGTAAACCAAGGGGTAAGCATGTCATGTGGTGGAAAGTGCCTGAAAAGTAGCCTATACTTTCTTAAGCTATATTTTGATGAACCTTATGGTTCAAATTTAAATATTTTATCTAGGCTATATCCAGTACACCTCAGAGACAAATTATTTACTACAATTATTTACTAGTTGGCTACTTTTGACTTATCCAACTTTACCAGGCGCAACATTGAAGTGATGAATACATTAGCCTACGAATTACAACCCAATAATAAGCCTGTGATTGTGAAATGGGCCGGTCTACCGCCTGCGTAATGAGTTTGGTAAATGGTACCAATTGTCCATGGTACATTGACCAATACATTTTGTTTACTCTAGTACAAAATGTAATATAAGGACTCGGAACAAAGTTGTTTCTTCTACAATGTTATTGCTAAGTAAATCATGCTACTCCTTCCACCACGGAATAAATGATGAATTAATCAAACCTGCCATGGTTACCCACGAGGAGTCAGTCGATCGGATCATGGTCTTTTACAAGAAAGAATGACGTCGACATGGGGCTCCACCGAGAAAAATGAAAGACTTCTATCTAGGTGAGAATTCTGTTCTGTCTCCGGTTCACTGAGGTTGTTGTGATTCCTCGTCGACGCTTTGCTGCAAGTGAAACAGGTGCCTGCCTGTCACTGTGTGCGTGTGTGTGCGCGCGTGTGTGTGTGCCAAATCCAGGCGCGTCATCACGGGCGCTAATCTGTGGGATTGTCCTCAGAGTGCTCCCTTTACACTGTATAATCCTGAGTGTTCAATGAACTCCGAGTCCGAGAGGGTACAACATGGCAACCAAAAGGACATTTGCGGAGTTATACAGACCCTTTTGGTTATTTATACACTGAGTTAAACTAACACTGAGGACTTTAAAAGTGTGCGCAGTAGTGCGTCCATATAGGCTACAGCTGTGTCAAATCAACGCCTTTCCATTTGATTGATTCAATACTTTATTAGTCAGAAATTGTAAACAGAAGTAGGCTAGAACAGAATAAGGCCTACGGCGCCTATACATCAACACATACGGCGGGACTCTAAAGTCTAAAGGATCACAAGCAAATACCTGGGGACTTGTTTAGTTGTTTGTTTCCATTGTGTTTCCACTTGTTTCCATTACCAATTTAGCATATTAACATAATAATAGCCTACACGTCATCAATGAAGTATACTTTCATTTTCAAGATCTGAAAGATCAGGGAAGAAATGGTAGCCTAAACTCTAAAAGTTAAAGTCAGATGATCAGTATGACATATCATCAATAAATAGGCTACACGTAGGCCTATATATGTAAAAGGAGAAAAGGGAAAAACTGATAACTGCGTCGAAGAAATAAGAATCATGCCATCATTGCCTGATAGTAGTAGCCTATGCATTTGTCTATCTATGGTGTGTACTGTGAGCTTTCCTCACTATCACCGCTAGGTGGAGCTCTAACCACAGCAGCAACGCTCTGATCACAATCCAGCACATATTTTACATGCGTGGGAAGCAGCGTTTCATAAAATATTAATATATATATTATTATATATTATATTGTTATTTTGAGCACATCTGACCTTGAATATCCGAGTCGTTATTTTTTCACAACGAATAGTAACAATTTGTTATGGTTTTTGTTACTAACAAAAACGTATTTCTTAAACCTAAGAACATAATGACTTACAGGATAAATGGATAATAATTATATTATTCTACATGTTGGTAAGGAGATATTGATACTAGCCTAAGTAATACATCATAATCTAATTTCAAGGTTAAATACATCCAATTTTAGCCATTCTTAAACGTTGTATAAGTAGACCTATATATTTTAAAACAAATTTTGGATTATAGTGATTGATTGATTGATTGATTGATTGAAACAGTTTTCAGAATTACAGTACATTTCAAGCACAAACTCAATACAAAGGCTGTTAACTGTGAGTGGACGACCCAATTAAGCATTACACTTGTTTCTAATAGGGTCCACAATGTTCAATTCATCAAAAACATTTAGAGACGTAGGCCTACAAATAGACACTTCTAGTGATATCAATACTAAATCATGGTCTGAGTAATAGGTGTCTCTATATGTATATATGTATATGTAATTTGTAAATTGATTAGCAGTATACTGTGGTTACTTGGGTTGTTTGATGCGTATGTCCCGTAGCAGCATATGACGTGATGAAGATATGTACCAATGCCAGGGTATAACTGGCTTTCGATGGTGACGTAATGATGATATGTTTCAGTGTCGGGTGGATTAAAGGTAATGCCCCTATGTATACATACATGTCATCTGACACCACTGCTATATCAAATTAATCATTACGTCATACGCAGCCACGGACATACGCATCGGAGCACCGGACAAACTACATTACCTGCACGCTCTGCTTGCGCAAGTAATAACCAGTAAGACGCCCTGAGGGCGAGAAGCAACCTCTGATCTTCATATATGGAGATCGACATATATGGTGGCATGAGTCACGTGAGGTGTCACAAGGCGTGATGTCACGAGGCATGACCATATATGGAGACGTGATGTCACGATGCAGGACCATATATGGAGGCGTGGGTGACTCACAAAGCGTGACCATATATGGAGGCATATACAAATGCGACTTTATTATTATTATTATTATTATAAATCATAATCTTGTCTGATCTAATAGAATAGAATAGAATAGAATAGAATAGAAAGTGGTTGTTTTTGTATGACTTGTGTTTTAATTGTAAAAATGAAAAAAGGAAATCCTAATTTACTGTTCAGGGTTTATATCCGGTCTAAAATCCGCCTACTGTATCCGGTAATTTCCACACACAAATGCACGCCCAGAGACTGTTTCCGTGTCCGCTCTAAACCGGATTATGCAAACTGCAAAGTGAATTGATGCCTCTCTCATAGACTCTGGTCAGGGGGTGGGTGCAAGAAAATGCCTTCATCTGATTGGCGCTTTACGTCATCGATCACAACGCTGCTCTGATCTCCTGTCTCTGATTGGCTGCTGGCAGAAAGTGTCATTAAATGTCATTTTTGGACTTGTGCAGAACTTCCATCGGGTGGTGGTGATCCGAAGACACCGAGGATTCACTGAATCACTGCTTTCTGATGAGGATGGCTGGTGGCAGACATTCCTAAAGGTACGATGCCTTTTTCCCATATGTTTCAGATGTTTTATACATGTATATCATCGATTCATAAGATGTTTGTTTGTCTTCATCAGAAGGATGTCGTTGGAGTTTGTAATCAATGTGCTCTTTCAAACATATTCCCGAGTTTCATTGTCTTGGGTAAACAGACCAGACAGACCCCATGCCAGTTCTGCACAAAACAACATGGGACAGTAGTTCTGAATTAAGAAATATCATTTTAATGGGCAAATATAATTTTTAGGTTTTAATTTCACTGATTGTCCATCATATTATGATATTGGGTTGGACGGTTTTAGATGAACTTTTAACGTGTAAAATACGGAAGTTGTTGGAGCGAGTATGGACATGTCTCATGTTGCGCAAACTTTGTGTCTTGTCACTTGTGTGCAGAATGCCTCACATAACTTTAATGTTAGTAATAACAGAATTCCTCTCATAACTTCAATGTTGGTAATAACAGCATGCCTCTCATAACTTCCATGTTGTGTCATAAAAACTGAAGTGCTTAAACAGCAGTTTATTCAGGCATACCGTGGATGGATGTATAGAAAAACACAAACTACAGTAAATCTGTAGTGTACACTGTGGGGTGGAAAACCAGACACAATACAAAAAGACATGCCATAAGGCATCAGAAATAAGATAAATAAATAAAGATTCTTATTAAGGTGTAATATATAATATGTGCAAAAGTCGTAGAGATTTTGTTGGTTGCACAGGTAGAGGCCCTTGGAACAGTGCAGAATAGATGATGGACCAGTCTGTTGCTGACATTGCTCCTCTCTTATCTGTACATAAACCGGACCAGTTGGCTCTGTACACTACACTAGATTGCAGAATACCGATATACAAAATATTCAAGTGTACAAGTTGTGTAGCCTATGTTTGCAATTTTTGGAAAATGTTCCGCCCTGAATAGGGATGCTGAAGTGTTTTAGAAATTAATCACATCCTTTCTTATATATAAAATAATTTAAATTTATTTCTATTCATTTCACACTTGTCCCCCCCTGTCTCCCCCCTCTATGCATCCTCCCCACATATTGTTGTGGTTATTTCATAAAGCGTGGTTCCTCCCAAGCTCTCATCATGGAATCCCTGCTGGACTGTCAAGCCTGAGAACTAGGGCAGAGTCTGTCTGTTTGGGGCAGAGTTTATGGCAGAGGCACGCATGTTGTCAGAGCACAGACAAGTAAACAATACCTCGAGGATGATCAGCAGTCTCTCTCTCTCTCTCTCTCTCTCTCTCTCTCTCTCTCTCTCTCTCTCTCTCTCTCTCTCTCTCTCCATCACCTTCTCTTTCATTTAGGGATGCTACCCTTGTTCATAGAGGAAACATATTAGAGCGAGTCAGGTAGAGATGATGGCATGCCCAAAACTACAATTGAGCCAAACCAAACCCCAGCATCCCTATCCCTATTCTGGTGGAGAACATTTGGCAATGATAGTAGATCAACAAGTGTTTCGTTGCGTGTGTGTGGATCAGCAATTGTTGGTAGGGATGCTCCGATCAGGTTTTTTGGGACCGATACCGATTGTTTTTCTCATGATCGGCCGATACCGATAGGTCCGATACTGATCTTGTGAAATGTTTCAAATTTTAATATTTCCTGTTCCTGTGTGTGGGGAGGAATGGGAGAATGTTTAGGCCTGTCACAAAAATGCAAAATGAACCAAGGCAAGTAGCCTACAGCTGCAACTCAGGTCCGTTTCAATAAGAATAGAGGGTTTATTTATGTGGTCAACTCACTGCTGCCAACTCACTGCCTCTTATCAGCAGCAGCAGTAACATGATGACACGCAAACAGATGGAGGGACAGACGATGTTTGTTCTTTTACGATGCTGTGCCATCATTTAACACCGGAATCCTTCCTAAGCCATGAAAATAATACATTCTTTCATACGTTAGTTCATTTATTAGAATAGAGACAATTATTTAGACGCAGACTGCTGTGTTGTTGTTGCACAGGTTACGCCTGCGCCTCCCCAGCGCCAGTGTCCTATATTTATTTGTCTCGATTTCTTTTTTCGGGCCTCCCCTCTGAAATCATTAAAGTTAAAAAACAACTTTCTTTATTATAGTTTCTTTGTAGTTTAAGGCTCAGTCAGTACTCAGTAGGCATGCTGTTTGAATTAAGGGAACCTGTTAGCAGTTTTTTCGGGTGGACAGAAGGGTTATTAATCTCTGGGATTAATTTTGAATTTGAAAGACAACCCACACGGCCACACACCTCACCACACCTTTATGAGAAGGGATGTGGATTTGTAGATTGTGCTCTCACCTGGAAAGCCCGTTAATGATTAAGTAATTTAAGGTTGGAGCCTAATTATGTCTAACCTGACTCCGCCAGATGGGGCAGCAGAGAGTACCCTCCTGCTCCCATCTGGGAACTCTCAGGCAGACTTGATGCCCGGCCACAAAACGGCCTGGCCAATCAGCAGCAGCTTCTAGCAGCTTCTAGCAGCAGCTTCTAGCTTCTAGCTCCCCCGCCCCCCAGATACCAACCAAATTAGATAATGTGGTTGGTGTCTCATAAAAAATAACCAAATCACCAAAACCAGACAGAACTCCCACCACAGGACTCGGCAATCAATGAATACCTTCGCAACCACTATATTAATGGCAAGTATTTCCTATAGCTTTTAAAGGAGAATTTCAGACTAGAAGGCTTTCTTACCTTTATTGTCTCCACCAGGCCGAAGGCATGGGGAGAGAGTATGTTTTGCACTCCGTCCGTGTGTCCGTCCTTCCGTTCGTCTGTTATCAGCTAATCTCCGGCACCGTTAACCCGGTCGATGCCAAACTTTGCACACACAGTCCCTGGATGCCAACGATGAACCTCTGCCCCACATTTTCCAGAACGGCCTGTTATAGCGCCACCATGCATGAGGCAGCTTTTCACATTTTTTACCTAAAACTGCACCGATCTGCGTGAAACGTTGCATGCACACTCCCTAGCGGCCAAGGACAAACCTTTGACCTGCATTTTCCGCATCTGCCTTTTATAGCGCCACCAATAGGCCGACTTTTGTAAAACAAATTTTTTGATATTACTCCTCCAGATTCTGTCTAAAAATCTCACAAATCGTTACACAATATCTCTATGGTCATGTGCTCAAGTCGGATCTGTCCGATATTTGATATTCCATCCTAATTGGCTATAATTGGCTTTCACAGTTTGCAATATTGCCCCGTTTTGAACAAAAGCCTCAAATCATGAACACAGCGTGCAATTTACGTGAAATCTTTCACACATTTTCTTACTAGGCTGAGGAATATATCCCACCCTTTTCACATTGGCCTGTTATAGCGCCACCAACAGGTTGATTTTTGCAAAACACATTTTTGGAACAAAATGCCTCAAATCATCCAATTGCCATCAAGTGCTAATTCCAATTCGCTAATTTAGTGCTAATTCCAATTCGCTTATTTCCATCGCTCGAGAGGAAGCAAAACAAAAATAATTTGTACTGTACTGTTATGTAAGAATAAACATAACATAACAAATTAACAATACAAATCTTGACTCTTGATTGAACTAACATGATGATTTCACTGTGCACACAGAGAAACAAATAATCTGTGTGGGTGTTGAAAAAACAAGCACATGCCTGCATGATGCGTGACTCGTGATTAGTACGTAACTGTACGTTCAATACTTAAGCTACTGTACACTAGCTAGGCGAGTGAAGCAAGGCAATGTTTATTTTTTGCGTGAATAATACAAATGTATTTTGTTAATTTTGTATGGTAGAGTATGTTACAATATAACAATCAGGGTTGTTGTGTTCGTTTTCTATGCTCTTCTATTGATGAATTGATATGGTCTGGTTTTACCACTGCTGGTGTTACTGCCTGAAGGTCAAAAGGTCGATTTCTACCCCGAGCAAAAAGGCAGACTATTACTAACTCTTGAGTTTAAAAATCACAATCGTGTGAATTGAGGGGTGCCCACTGTATTTATATCAGCCAGGCCCAGATGACGTTTTACGTTACCTTTTACTGCCCTAAACAAACATTAAAGTCCATAGACTGCTGGCAAAAAATTTCATCTAAACTGCCCTAAACAAACATTACAGTCCATAGGCTTGGCTGGCACATGACGTAATTTCGGAAAGCCATGCATTGGAGGAGGGGCTAGCGCCTACTACCACCTATCGCCCCTCAATAATGGAACTGTCAGGGTCACTTCATGTGATTTTACAGTGTTTTAATAAGTTTTGCACTACCCATAAAGTTAACTATTGCAGAATGCAATATATGCCTGCCCTGTATAAAATCGGAACAGTTTGTTAACACGCTCGCTCATGGAAGCATAAGTTTGTGTTTTCTGTTGAGTGGAACCACAGGGAGATGGGTTGATGTAGTGTGTGTGCAGTGCACGCATGTGCATGTGTACTGTGTAGTCTATTTGCCTGTTTCGTAAATGTACTTACTACTAATATCTTGTATGTATTGCACTCAGAACAAATATTTATCTTTACTTCCATTATGTTATTGTATGCATGTGTGTTGGCATTCATACATTTTATGTATGAATGCATGTGTATGTGTAACTTGAACATACACTCGGAACAAATAGCCCGGATGGCCGGACCCTCCACCAACTCTGTATATTCCAGATCTACAGATGTGACGGCCATAAATTCTTAATGAAGTGTTGTTACACGGAGGAAAGAAAAACAAAATGTTCCTCTCCGTGTTAGACTATGGAATGTTATGGCTGTGATGTTCCTACAGGTCACAGTGGAGAGAGAAATGTGACACAGGAATGCAAGAATTGGTCTTTACAGCGCCATCGTCGATCACAGAGTTGGTGGGATTTTATATGTAGGCTACTAGTAGGCCTACAGATTTTGATTTGCACCCTTGAGCTTCCAACCTGGCGTCCATATTGTGGAAATGTCATTACAGGCGAAATTATCCAAAATAGCAGATCTACAAGTGCACACGTGACACGTTGTGAGCTTGCTGATCAGCTTTTTGCCCCGCTTCTTTTGCGCAACACTGCTGTGTGTCGAATACTAAAACAGGGCTTTAGAGGTTCAGTCAGCTCTTGTCCCCACCTTGGTTTGGGCCTTTTGATGTGCTTCACTCATGTGTTCAGCATTAGATGCAGTCATTAGACTCATTCTCTCTGTCCCATTATTAAAACAAGTTGTGCTGGTTTGTGTTCCGTCAGGCGGCACACCGAAACTCAACGTGCTTTAGAAGAGCAAATAACACAATTCTATAGAACGTTCAGTATATATATTTCCATTACAAATGCAAAGGATTAGAGGCAGCACAGGCACACACAGAGATGCATGGAAACAAAGACAACGTTAGCCGCAATAGCCAAACATGTAGAAAAGTTTTGCCTGTGGTACGGTTACCTGCATGTTAGACCATGTGTGTTTTCTGTTTTCAGGTAAAGCTGGTGGAGTCATTAGTAGTGCTAACCTACTTTCTAAGCACTGAAGCTGTGGTTTGACTCTACTGCCATGCATGTGTGGGTAGAGCATGCATTAGAGCCAAGGCTGAGCAGAACTAGAGCTATGGGAGTACTCACAACTTTAGCCTTGCGGGTCTTCAGCACAGTCAATTTTTTAAATTATTTAGCTCTTTTATAAATGATGTTTATTTGTCATTAGTCCTTGAGCGATGCTAGTAGTGCTGGTCATCTAACGCAAGGGTTCTCAACGTTTTTGGCTGGGGACCCCCGGAAATGCTTTGTCGCGACCCCCGCCCGCCCCCCCACCCACCCCCAATACAAATTGACCGCTACAATAACCATAATAATAGCGAAAATACGGGGTGCCCGCTGGCCAAGTGGTCCAGGCGCATGCCACATATAGGCTTTGGACTGACAGTGGCAGTGTTCGAGTCCCGTTCATGACGACCTTTGCTGCATGTCTCTCCCCTTCTCTCTCTCCCTCTTTACTGACTATATCTTCACTTGATACTATCAATAAAGACAATAGCGAAAATACATCACAAATAAATACTGAAACCAGATATAATCGTTAAGGAAAGTTTGTGCATGCACTATGTGTACTATGTTACTATGTAAACTCTTCATTTCCATTTTCCAGCCATTTTGTGTGTGTGTGTGTGTGTGTGTGTGTGTGTGTGTGTGTGTGTGTGTGTGTGTGTGTGTGTGTGTGTGTGTGTGTGTGTGTGTGTGTGTGTGTGTGTGTGTGTGTGTGTGTGTGTGTGTGTGTGTGTGTGTGTGTGTGTGTGTGTGTGTGTGGGGGGGGGGGGGGGGGGGGGGGGTCTAGCGCCTCTCAAAAATGATAGGAAAGCAGAGCAAGGCCGATCCATATTCCGGAAGATTTTGGGACACTTATATCCTGCAGACCACCTAGCTTGTGACCACACACACACCTCTCTCGCCCCAGGCTTCACTCATACTGGTCCATGTTGATGCTCCAGTGTGACCTTATAGCAGCTGTTATCTCAGAGGTAAAACAACACTGCTAGACAATGTTCAGCTGGGTTCGGTTATTGTGGCTGCCTGTTAAGGTTAACGTGATTAAGGCTATGGAAAACTGACCGCACGGAACCAAGCAAGAATGTGTGCAATAGGGCAGTACAATAGCCTAAATCGCAAAGTTCAAATATTGACTTCTACATTCCAAATCCTCTCTAGGCTACAGTTTCCTGTGCTTAGAGGGAAATGTGTTAACATTGGACTTTATGGTGCTAATAGTTCATTGTATTTAAGTGTATTGTGTGTGAATTCAGTTTAGCATTATAATTATCTTTACAATATAACTTTTACACAGGGCTTAAAGTTCTCAGTCCTGGGGACGGATTTCAGTCCTGAGGGATTTCATAGCGGTCATTTAATGAGATCAGTGCAGATTTGCCAAAAATAATTTTCTGTCTTGGCTTTAAGCCCTGAAACAATGTTTATGACGTATTAAGTGCTGGTTGGTCATAAGCTCAGTGGAACAGCACATTCTTAGTCAGTTATAAAGTATGTTCTTTTTTATAAGTTGTTATGCATTTATAATGACTGTTGTGAAGCCTTAAAAATGCATTATAATGCATTATAGATCCGACCTTAGTATACAATTTACAATTTAGGCATTTAGCAGACGCTCTTAATCCAGAGCGATTTACATTAAGCAATAACAAAAAAGCATGGCATACATCACATATATAAAAAAGTAGTTATCATGAAACATGCTAAGAACGTAACAGTGGAGTATCTATGTAAACTATACATACTATACTATATTATATATAATACATACTATAAAGTGCTATGACTACATAAAAAGCAATTCTAGTGCTGTCTACGTAACATGCTATAAGTCTGTTTAAAATACTATCTAAGTCTACATAAAGTGCTATCTAAGGGGCTAGGCTAGGGCAAGTGCTACGGGCCATGGTGGAGTCTGAAGAGGTGGGTTTTCAGACTACGGCGGAAGATTGGGAGTGAGGCTGCAGTTCTGATTGTGATGGGAAGTGCATTCCATAGTTTTGGAGCCAGAAGGGAGAAGAGTTTGGGACGTGTGGAGCGTTGTCCCGGCGTTTTTAGTGAAGGTACTTCCAGCTTCCCTGCGTTGGCTGATCTGAGTATACAGTTTTACTAAAGCATTTGGATATGCAACAGATTCAACGATGATAACTGATCAATGATTATTGTGTTATTACATGGCATGCACTCCTGTTACTCTGACCAACCCAAAACAGAAATCAACAAACCGATGCAATTCAATAAATCGTTTAGTTTGACTATTTCAGCCCTGCAAATTGATATAGCTTGTTTTCTTCTTAAAACGCTCGAGTTGTTGTACACACCACCAGCTGTCAAGCATCTCCCCAATTAGACACCACCTTTCTGCGGTAGTGAGGCGGTAGTTCCTAATTCCCTTGTCTACTCTCACACAACACACACACACACACACACACACACACACACACACACACACACACACACACACACACACACACACACACACACACACACACACTCTCTCTCTCTCTCTCTCTCTCATAACATTAACATAACATTTGATTCCTGAAGTATAACCATACTCTTTTTTTGTATTTGCACAATAGTTGTATTACTACCATATCTATAGTTTCATGCAATATGTCTCCTACAATTTTTTGAGGAACAAATGTATTTGTTTGTATCTGTGGCTTGCCACAGCACAAAATGCACAGAGAAATCATGAATGTTTCTGAATTGTTTCAACATAGACATGCATATTGGCTTCACTCACTTTTAAACAAGGACAAGGTTTGTCTTCAGTATTCTTGCTGATACAATTTCACTCATGTTCCAATGTACCACAGGCTGGTTAGTAGCCGACCATTGATTGGTTGGTTACCTGTTGCACTGTCTGTGGCTGCTTCCTGGTTGTAGAGGAAGTGGTTTAATCCACTTCCTCTATCTCTTAAACGGCTCTGCACGTTGCGTTTTCACAACGTTGTTGGTTTACAATGTTTCCCCTACCATTGCCTTGGAGGGGAAGGCAAGGCATTGCTTTGGAGGGGAAGGCAAGGCATTGCCTTGGAGCCCCCCAAAAAAGTAAAGTCAATTCTATTTGTGCCAAATCAAAACAGAATTTACCCAAAGCACTTAATAACACTTTCATAACATACTCTGGTTGGTTGTACAGTTGGATGTTTCAGTTCTATCAGTCATCAGGCACATGGTTGTATTACAGCAACCAAATATAACAAGTTTAATACAATAAGTATCAAGTGCCATTGATTTGAGGATTCTCAGTTGCTCTGTGTGTATTTTATTCCCCTCTAGCAATATTATTAAAAGCTGACCTTTTTAAATGTAATGTTTGCTGTAGTCATGTAATGTTGTAAAAGGTAAGTCAGGTAATAGAGTTCCCCATATGAGACCAGATTTTATCTGATTCTGCAAAGTAACATACATGATGTTCCTCTCTGGCTCAGTCAGCCCTCAAATACTTAAGCTCAGTGTTCCCTTTGCCACATACTTAAGCTATTGGACAATTTATGGGAAAAATGTATGAGCTTTTGTTTTGAATGTTACGCTTGTGTGTACTCACTGTACTGCAGGCCTTTCACAGATGTAGCCTCTGTCTGTCTGTCTGTCTGTCTGTCTGTCTGTCTGTCTGTCTGTCCTAAACCGTCCCTGCAAAAAATGCTTTCCCTTTCGCCAATCATGAGTCATGACTCAGAAAGATGACTATCCGGTGCGAGCATGATGGCACAATTCAACAGCCTGATTTCATACTCTGTACTGCAAAGGATGCAGTTAACACTTGCAGATTCTTGCTGCACATAATATGTGTCAAAGTTTCTATGACTGATTAGGTCACTGTCCAACTGACTGTTGTGTGTGTGTGGGGGTGTGGTGTGTGTGCGCCACCAGGAGGATGTCGGTGGAGGTGGAGGCGTTGCTGCAGGAGGCTAAGGAGAGCATCGAGGCAGCTCAGAACTACCGCAGTGAACTCCAACAGCGTCTGCATGGCCTCAACCTGGCCCGCAAGCAGGTACTGTAGCCACACACACCCCACTGCATGGCCTCAACCTGGCCCGCAAGCAGGTACTGTAGCCACACACACCCCACTGCATGGCCTCAACCTGGCCCGCAAGCAGGTACTGTAGCCACACACACCCCACTGCATGGCCTCAACCAGGCCTGTAGCCACACACACCCCACTGCATGGCCTCAACCAGGCCTGTAGCCACACACACCCCACTGCATGGCCTCAACCAGGCCTGTAGCCACACACACCCCACTGCATGGCCTCCACCAGGCCTGTAGCCACACACACCCCACTGCATGGCCTCCACCAGGCCTGTAGCCACACACACCCTACTGCATGGCCTCCACCAGGCCTGTAGCCACACACACCCCACTGCATGGCCTCCACCAGGCCTGTAGCCACACACACCCCACTGCATGGCCTCCACCAGGCCTGTAGCCACACACACCCCACTGCATGGCCTCCACCAGGCCTGTAGCCACACACACCCCACTGCATGGCCTCAACCTGGCCTGTAGCCACACACACCCCACTGCATGGCCTCAACCTGGCCTGTAGCCACACACACCCCACTGCATGGCCTCCACCAGGCCTGTAGCCACACACACCCCACTGCATGGCCTCAACCTGGCCTGTAGCCACACACACCCCACTGCATGGCCTCAACCTGGCCTGTAGCCACACACACCCTACTGCATGGCCTCAACCAGGCCCGCAAGCAGGTACTGTAGCCACACACACCCCACTGCATGGCCTCCACCAGGCCTGTAGCCACACACACACCCTACTGCATGGCCTCCACCAGGCCTGTAGCCACACACAACCCACTGCATGGCCTCAACCAGGCCTGTAGCCACACACACCCCACTGCATGGCCTCAACCTGGCCCGCAAGCAGGTACTGTAGCCACACGGCGAAGATCACAAATGTAAAAAATAAATAAATAGTGAAATTGGCCAATCTACAAGCTCACAAGGCATCGTGGTGAAACGCATTGTAAGCTTGTAGATCGGCTATTTTCGCAATTTTTGGACGACACCGCTGTGCGATTTACTATGTATATATACTATGTATGTATTTACATATAGACCTGAAAAGCCTCAATTATTCGATAAATGAAAAAGGCAATCGATAGAATAATTGGTTAGAAAATAATCAATAGATGCAGCCCTTAATCTGCATTCACCTAAAAATGCGGCCAGCGGCAGCCACTCAAAGCCAGACACACACCCTGGATTTACATGTACGCAACTATGCACTATGCAGTACATATCTGCATTTATAGCTGGAACAGGACAGATAAGACTCACTCCAGTCCTCATATACATCTACAGTTGAAATTGGACAGCTTATCTTCACATATAGAGATCTGCATCTGGCAGCCTCAAGGTCAAACACCCACAAACTGTACAGTGGTTTTCGCATTGTTTGTGACTTTGTGCCCAAGGCACACGAAGGGAAGGGGCAGGTAAAAATGGGTGATCACGACTTAATAAACACGTTTAAGTCGTTTTAACTCACTTTATTCACCGTACGCCGGCAGGACCTGGAAACACAGGTTCCCTCCACAATTTACATCTGAGCCACTGCCCCACTGCGCATGCGTATATTCCCTGGTGTGTATTGCCGTAAACTCGTAAAGGGTACCATATAGAACTGTCGTAAAGTGTACATTAGAGAGCAACACAAGTTAACAAAAATCTCAATGCACAACTATATTGCATTTTGTATCTGTTTTTGAATTAACAGTTTATTTGTACTTGACTGTTGAGGCCCCAGGCAGTCACCTGACCTAGGTCGCGGAAAAGAAAAACCGCGAAAATCGCTAAGTTGTCTTTGGCTTTGGAAATGAACTATAACTATATCTGTGAGTTTGACATACTACACTGATGAAGACAGCATGTTAGCATAATGATGAAGACGGCGAATTGGTAAACTCCCAGGGGCCTTGGAGCGTGTTCCAGGCCATCTCCAGTGATACAAATGATACATAGTTACAACCACAGTTAAATTAACAGTGAGGATCTTTAGTGTAGATTCACAGAGATCCCTTCCAAGTCCCATGAAATGCACTTTTTCCCAAACAGTCGGTCAGGACCCATATGTGGGTCGCAAACCAATTTTTATGGGTCGTGAGTAAATACCCCTTTATTTCTTGTTTCCTACATAGTTTTTTAATAATCTTTTAATCCATTACTTAGAGGGGACTTATTTTCACTAGCTTGGGTACTGGGGAGAGACGTCACATTTCTCTTTTGGATTTAAAAAGTTTGGGAACCACTGGTCTAATGCATTATCAAACTCTGGTTCCTTAAAACCCTGTTATGTTCTAGTTCCCTTAATATAGATCAAGACGCAAAGTCACTACCCCCTCCTCTCTCTCTCTCTCTCTCTGTCTCTCTTTCTCTCTCTCTGTCTGCTATCTCTTTCCTTCCTCCTGCAGTGTGTCTGCAGGCCCCTCCAGTAAACAATGCTGCTATTTCCTGCTACTGTACAGAGAGAGAGAGAGAGAGAGAGAGAGGGGAGGATGGATGGAATATAAATATAAAAGATGAGAACAAAGAGAGGGCCATGGAACTAGAACGAAGCATGCCTGTTGGACCAATTCAACGAAGCACTTTGAACTGGGTTGAAAATGACATTTGAGAGAGGGTTTTTTCAGAGTTAAAATAATATTGATCATTTTGCTGTGTGTGTGTGTGTGTGTGTGTGTGTGTGTGAAAAAATGGGGAGGCACAGATATTAAGGTGAAAGAGGTCTTTTCAGGATTACGGGTCACGGCTGATGCGACGCGTCATGAGCTTATAGATCGGCTACGTTTGGCGCGAGACGGAGTTGAAACTAGGTTGAAATTCCCCAGAGACGGGGAGATAAACATCCTTACTGTGTGTGTGTGTGTGTGTGTGTGTGTGTGTGTGTGTGTGTGTGCTCTTCGTGGTCAGACAGATCGCTGAGTCATCTGCAGATGACCACGCATTCTTTCTGAGAACTCATTAGATTTACAAGAACCAGATTCAGACTCACAGGTCTGTGTGTCTTAAGTGCTTCGCTGATCTGGAGATGTCACACTGAGGTGTGACATCTGACTGTTGATTTCGTCGACTAAAACTATGACCACAGTACGTCAACCGATACAAACTAGACTCAAATGTTAGGGATGGACTTGTGGAGCAGAGATGGAACCAAAAGATAAGGCATTTTATGTTTTGGTTGTGTTCCGGTGTGGCGCTCTGAAAATAGCCGATGTAGAGCGGCTATTTTTAGCATGCCCAAAAACAATTCGGCCTGCCAAAATACATTTTAGTCGACAAAATCAACTGTAGATTTAGTCGACTGAAATCGTATATATTTAGTCGACTAAAACTAGACTAACTAAAACTTTTCAGATTACTAAAATATGACTAAAACTAAATTACATTGTATTCAAAAGACTATTACTAAAACTAAACTTTGCTGTCAAAATCTAATTGCAGAAGTGTTTAGGGTGGTCCTTTATATCTGGGTGGTGATGTGGTAGGTTTCCAAAGCAGTGGGACTAGTTAAAAGGGTAGGTCTATGCTCTGATATGTTTTAAAATATATATATATTGTATTTGGTAGCAGGTTTCAACAATTTAAGTTTAGTTTGAACATACCATTTTTTTTCATTTTCTCCCTCACCCCATCCCTCCCCCCACAGTTACCGTCTGTGCTCTGATATGTTAAAAGTGATATCTTGTATTTGGGAAGCCAGGTGGTATGAAAGGAGGAGGGGTGTGATGTGTTGGTGTTTATGTATCTCATCAGGATCCGAGCAGCGCCCGCTGTTCTGGATATACTGTAGCTTTTGAAGGCTCTTGCTAGGGATCCCGATGAGAAGTGCAGTAGTCCAACCTGGAGGACACAAAGGCGTGGAGTCCGTGGACACGTTTTGAGGAATCTGACAGGGTGTAAGCACACTGTCGCGTCAAAAAACGCCTAGTCCAGGCGTCTCTTTCGGGTTTTTAAACAGCTGGTCGATGGAAATGATGCTCGCACGCAGCTTCAACTTGACGCGCCGGCAAAAGAACGGAAACGCTTTGCCGACGCTGAAGTTGAAGCCACGCGCGAGCGTCATTCCCATCCACCAGCTGTTTAAAAACCAGGAAGAGATGCCTGCTCTCTGCCTTTTCTTGCCGCCTCTTGACGCGTATATGTGCCCGCGCCCACAGAGTGAGTCAGAGTGTGGGGCGGAGTTTGAATCCAATCCAAATTACACCTGCCCGGAGTAATTAAATCACAATGTTTTTAATACCAATGGAAAGTTTTGCAATCGTTTAGGCGTCATCGATCTACTGATCTACAAGCGCCCGTTGTAGGTCGTTTGTTTTTTGCCACGCTATTGGGTAGAGTCTGTCACTCCACTGCCTCCAGTCGGGGGGGGGGGGGGGGGGGGGTGTGGGGGTGTGTTTGTGTGTGTGTGTGTGTGTGTGTGTGTGATATCCAGTGTGAGGTGGCGTTTTTCCCATAACCCTGCTCTCCCTGTGGAGAGTGACTCAGACTTACTAGAGTACAGGAATCGAGGAGGAACCCCCCTTGCCCCCACCACACACGCACACTGTACTGTCACTGTACTATCTATTTTTGTACAACAATGTCACTGTGTGTTTATGCTGTGCGGTATGTACATGTACAGAATGAGAACACAATGCTATCACAGTAGCATATCTTGTCCTTGTAACGGAGGGAGTCTAAACGTCCTGCCCGCCCCCCGGCTCTCTCCTGTGTGTGTGTGTGTGTGTGTGTGTGCGCACACGGAAAGACTCACATTAGTTGTGACTCGGTCTCAGCTGCCACAATCTGTGTAGAGACCAATTACTTGTTAACGAACATTGAGACCGCAGGTGCCAGCTAGGTTTCATGTACACTAATCAATTCCCAAAAGAACCCCAAACAAAGCTGTTATTTTGGGGGAGCGCTGGTTTCTGTTCAACGTCCTCTGTGTAGGCTGATGAGAGGAGGAACCAGCAGGAACACTTCCTGTGTGTGTACGCATGCATGCAGTCTAATGCGTACGGTCGGTTCAGTGTGTGCCGTTTTATTTTTCCATTCTCACCATCATGGCCGGGCACTCTTTATCAGAGCAGAGTTTATCAATCGGCCTGCTGTTTCCTGCTCTGTGTGTGTGTGTGTGTGTGTGTGTGTGTGTGTGTGTGTGTGTGTGTGTGTGTGTGTGTGTGTGTGTGTGTGTGTGTGTGTGTGTGTGTGTGTGTGTGTGTGTGTGTGTGTGTGTGTGTGTGTGTGTGTGTGTGTGTGTGTGTGTGTGTGTGTGTGTGTGTGTGTGTGTGTGTGTGTGTGTGTGTGTGTGCATAGATTGTGCATTACAAATACATTCACCCATTCATACACCGATGGCAGAGGAAACCATGATGGCACCAACCTGCACATCAGCAGCAATTAGGGGTTCAGGGTCTTGCTCAAGGACACTTCGACCCTAACTCCACAAGTGTGTGTGTGTCTGTCTTTCTCTCACCGCATCTGTCTCTTTCTCTCCCTCCCTCACTCTGTGTGTGTGTGTGTGTGTGTGTGTGTGTGTGTGTGTGTGTGTGTGTGTGTGTGTGTGTGTGTGTGTGTGTGTGTGTGTGTGTGTGTGTGTGTGTGTGTGTGTGTGTGTGTGTGTGTGTGTGTGTGTGTGTGTGGTGCATTTTTACTGCGCTTTTTATCCAAAGCGCTTTACATAGATTGTGCATTACAAATACATTCACCCATTCATACACCAATGGCAGAGGAAACCATGATGGCACCAACCTGCGCGTGTCTTTCCCCTCTCTGACCATCTCCAAAATTGTAAATGAATCGTACTTCTTACTGCTGAACAGATTTTCAGACTTCAAACTAATAATCGTTTTTTATCAAATATTCAATCAATCAATATTCAATCAATTATTAAGATAATAATCGGTTTGAATAAAATAATCCAGATCTGTATACCAGATCTGTGACTGTGAGGTCTATGGCAGAAAGTCTACCTTCAGTCAAAATGTTCTTTCCATCAAAGGTTGTCAATACTGGAATGAGCTCCCTGTCACACTGAGGGAGATCCCCACTTTCACAGCTTTTTAAGGACAATTGAAACGGTGGCTAAAAAACAAAGTCTTGTGATTCTGTATGACTGTCAGTCCACAATAGAGTTGGCCTACCCTAGCAATAGTTTTAATCTTTTCTTATTTTCTCCTTTTTCTGTTTGAAATGCATTATGTTTTCGTATGCTATCCTCTCATGTCTTGTTATGTCAGTCTTGTTTAGTGTTCAATGTCCGGAGACTACAGATGGAAATTAGCATCTCTGCTAAATCCGGTGTATTTACGCTACATTTCTAATGTAATGTTCATTAATATACTCCCGTCCCGTCCAAATAAACAAATAAATGTAAAGTATGACCAAGTATGATGTAGTGAACTGCCGGTTAATCAGACTAATCAATTTAGATGACACCATTGTCAACAAGTCAGCTGTACAAAAAAGTGATTCTAATTAATATGTTGAGCAAGATTTTTGAGACGTATGTAGTATTACATTTGACAGTTATGACAATGTGATTATATTTGTCTAAATTCCTCATTGCTTTTTCCCGTCAGTTGGTTTAGTAGTGATGTCTGATTCCAGTTGACAAGTGATACAATGAATCAAACCGTGATATTTGAGACATCGGTATTGTCCAAACTTCCTCAGTTACACAATTGTGCAATCTAACCTCCTTCTATCATATGTCTTTATTTACTGCAATCAGATTAACTTCTGCATTTTTCATCCCCACACCCAGGACCTACTAATGCTAGCATTAGTATCCAGTCAGAAGTAAAGTTAAAGGGAATGCAGAGATTTCTTCTTCTTTTTCTTTTTTTTACTAGAATGTAGTCGTTATGCCAATTAATTCCTCCCCACACACATTTCTGTGTTGTCACTGCTGGCTCAACTGCCAGTGAGGAGCCCCCACCAGGAGGACATAGAGCTTTCGTCCTCCTCCTCCCGCCCAACACTCCCTGCTGACAGGTGCAAGTTACAAATATCACCCTCCCTGCCCGTCGTACCCGTTCGAACCCACAACCTCCGTGGTGGAGGACAGGGACTTTACCACTGCACCACCCGACACATTTCACCATACAATGATAATTAAAGATGGTCTGATTTTTTTTTTTTTAACTAACTAGGTATAGTTTCCACATTTCAGATGACTAAAATATGACTAAAACTAAATTAAATTGTATTCGACTAAAACTAAATCAAAATGTGCTGTCAACATTGACACTGCACCCTGGTCTCCCTCCCTGTTATTTGTCACATGGCCCTGAGCCAGCTATGACACTAGCTTCTCTGCCTGGTCTCTCCTCATCCCAGCTCCAACCCACTGTTCATTTTGACAGCAACAATGCTGAATTCTATAGAATCTCTAGGTCGTCCTCCATTGTCGCTTCCAGTCATCCCGGTTCTCTGGTGCTGGCCAGATGAATGGGCTCCTGCTTCGTTCTTGAGTACAGTACTGCAGGGTTGGCTTCAGGGTCCAGCATTCACTGCCGTATCTACATAACATGCTACATCTAAATTACATATTTTCGCCTTTGCATAAGCCTGCAAGGTCATCGAGGCTAGGGAAAAAAAAGTAAACTAAATATACAGTTGATTTTGTCTGCAAAAATGTCTGTTGGCTGGCCTTGATGGCGTTGTTGTAATGCCTGATTTTACACTTGGTTGCAGCACGACACGTTTTGAGCTTGTATTCTTCTATTTTCAAAGCGCAACACCCGAGCGCAACCTACCATAGATCTACTGGATCTCTTGTCCACTAGTCCCTCCCTAACATTTTCGTCTAGTTTTGATGAAATTGTCAAATATATATTTTGTCTTAGCTTTGGTCAGCGTAGATTTTATTTAGTTTTCGTCAGTGAAAAAAGCTCGTCGAGGTCATAGTTTTAGTCGGCGGACTGAACCCTCTTCCCTCTCCCTGTAGGTGCGGGGCAGCTCGGGGCAGGCGCGGGACGCCCTGCGGAGGCACTTTGCAGAGCTCCAGGCGGCGGCGGTGCGCCTGCTGGCGGAGCGGCTGAGCAGCCTGCTGGCCGAGGTGGACGCCATCGAGACGGACAGCGTGCGTCCTCTGGACGACTGCCAGAGCCTCATCGAGCATGGCGTGGGACAGGCCGACGAGCTGCTCAGAGAGGGTGGGTTCATCAGGAGAGAGAATCGG
Organism: Electrona antarctica; assembly: GCF_951216825.1. Taxonomy (NCBI): domain Eukaryota; kingdom Metazoa; phylum Chordata; class Actinopteri; order Myctophiformes; family Myctophidae; genus Electrona; species Electrona antarctica. The sequence continues at coordinate 21,248,204 of NC_136795.1, read as the reverse complement.
ATACTGGATAAACAAGTGAATTCGGAAGTGATGAAACAAAAACATTAGCAGACAAACTTGTAATTGGGGACCACCTGATGACCTCTCTTCCAGGCCAAAGCTTTATCCATTAGAAATGCATTATAATCGCATCTTTGATGTATTTACAAACTGAACTCCCTGGGGAACCACTGACTTCCAGGAACGTCTGTATGCCAACCGAGGAAGGTCGGTGACGCTGGAGAGACAGCTGACCTCCAGGAAAGACTGCGGGGTAACAGGTGCCAGCCACCCCTGTTGCATCACTCGCAAGAGGGCTAGTTATTTTAGGCGAAAACGTGTGAAATATTTTTCACAAGGTTTCTTCCCGACAACACCTAATGCTGCTACGGGTGCAATGGTTCTCAGCCTGTCTGTTGCGAGGCGTTGTGAGCTTGTAGATCTGCTATTTTCACAATATTTATCTGTGGAACCGAGTGAAACTAAATGTAATGCCTACATTTCCAAGTGCTTGTCAGGGTGAGGGGGTCCCCCCGTTCAAATATGATTATTTTGGGGGTCGTGGCCTGAAAAGGTTGAGAACCACTGCTTTACGAGACAATAAATCCAGTGCGTTTGTGTGTGTGTGTGTGTGTCCAGGGGAGGCTGCACTGCGCTGTGGACTGGGGGAGAAGGAAGACAAGCTGGGCAGTTTCACTAAGAAGGCCCTCCACATCCAACTGGACAGGTGAGAGTTAACTAACTAGAATGATGTTGTTTTCATTTAACTCTGAGAGATACAACTTGGTCTAGGTCTTTGAGACGGTCCTGTAGCGGAGAGCTCGCAGGTTCAATTCATGAAGTTTTCCCCCTTTTTGGGAATGTTTTTTTTGTAATGTTTGGAATTTAAATAAAAGGAAACCATAAAATAAAGGGGCCCATAAAAATGTGTCCGTGACCCATAAATGGGATCTATGTGCTTCTTGTGCCGATCCAAATGGAATAATTCAAGTGCGTGCGTTCAGTGCTTTCGCGTAACATTGTGGTTTCTGTGGGGTGCAGTCTGCCGGAGGTTCCAGCACTGGTGGACGTGCCGTGCGTGTCGGCCCAGCTGGATGACTCTCTGCTGGGGGTGCTGAGGGAGCGCGTGGCCCGCCACGGCTTGGTGTCCTCCCACCCCCCCGTCCTGATAGAGGAGCTGCAGGAGAGGCCTGGAGGGGTGCTGGTCCGCTGGTGTAAGGTGAGGAATGATCATGGTTCGTCGTGGATCAAAGCTGCACCCCACCCTAGGGACTTTTAAAAACATGCTTCAGAGTAGACTCACCTTTTCACCGTAGATAACTCTGAGGTTCACTTGTTGTTTTGTGGGGTGTATGTGTGTGTGTGTGTGTGTGTGTGTGTGTGTGTGTGTGTGTGTGTGTGTGTTTAGTTTCTACTCCCTACTGTTGTGACTGCATGATGGAGCTCTTCACGGGTCGAACCTGTGAAGAACCCGAAATGGACCTGTGAAATTGGAGCCGATTCTGACCCGTTCGAGATTTCTTTCAAATATCGGCACCGAGCCAGAGTGGACCCCAGACAATTTGGTCCTATTCCGAGCCGTTACTTTCTTTCTTTACTTACCGAGATTTTTAAGGCCCGGCGAGGAATCCATGATTGTACGCCGGTGTTTTACATTCAAAACAGCCTGCATGCCAGGCAGTGGCAGCTGGCTTCCCTTGCAGTATGGTACGCTATGCATGCATTGTGTAGCTAATTTTTTTTAAAGAAGTGTGTGTGTGTGTGTGTGTGTGTGTGTGTGTGTGTGTGTGTGTGTGTGCGTGCGCGCGCGTGCGTTTCTTTTTCAGGTGGACGAGGACTTCACGGCAGCCGACTACCGTCTGCAGTACCGCCGAGGCGGCACCGGTGGAGCGCAGTACGACGACGCGTACATCGGTGGGGAGCGCGAGTTCCTGGTGCTGCACCTGGACCCGCACAGCGACTACCTGTTCAGGGTGTGCGCCCGCGGGGAGGGCCGCACCGAGTGGAGCCCCTGGAGCGTCCCGCAGACCGGATACACCACGCTGGCACCGCACGGTGAGCCTACACGACGACACGTCAAAACCACAATGGAAACAAACGAGTCCCCCAGGAGTGTTAATATGTTATCCTTTCAGCTATAACCAGTGGTGCAAAGCGTACTCGGATGTTTTTCTTTAGTAAAAGTATCAATACTGCAATACAGAAATAACTCCGGAATTCAAAATGGACTTTTACGTACTGAATGTGCAAGTACTCACTATGCAGAATGTCCCATTTCAAATGTATGAACATCTTTTGAAAATAGCAGATCTACAAGATCACAATGCATTGCATCGCGTTGCCTTGTGAGCTTGTAGATCAGCTATTTTTAAATGGCCAAATAGGGCTATATAGGGCTGAAGTGGATAATGTATGTTTTGTAATAATAATAATCAAAGTAACTATACTAACTAAAGTTTTCAGATTGATGTAGTTGAGTAAAAGTACAATATTTGGATACAAAATCTAGTGGAGTAGAAGTAAAAGTATTGGAAGTTGGAATTATTCAAGTAAAGTACAAATACCTCAAAATTGTACTTAAGTAATAAGTACTGTACTTAAGTAAATGTCAGCGTTGTGAGCTGGTAGATCTTCAGAGCGCAACGCCCGAGCGCAACTAAACTCAAACTTGTCTTATAGTTCTACTAAATCTCTTCTCCTCAAGTCCCTCCCAAACATTTTAGTCTAGTTGTTATCTGTTGACAAAATTGTCAATATATTTAGTCTCAGTTTTAGTCACCATAGCAGTTTTCGTCAGTGAAAAAAAGGCAGTGGATGGACATTTTTGGAAAGCAACACTGACTGGTTGTAATGCATTTCCTCCAGAGTGGCGTCCAGGAACGGAGGGCTACATCCTGAGCAGTAGGAGAAACATGGCCATGCGCAGTGACTCCTCGTCGCGCTGTCCTGTCCTCTACTCCAACGCACCCACCTACTTCTGTGGACAGACCCTCACCTTCAAGTCAGTACACACACACACACACACACACACACACACGCATGGGTGTGGCTGCTACAGTTAATCAAACTAATCAATTTCATAAGTTTAATAAATATATCGATATTAATTCAAATATGCCAATCTACAAGCTCTAAACATATACATTGCAGCGTGATGCGTTGTACGACAAATGTCGTAAAGTGGTTAATCTCGATTTAGTCCATTAAAAAAAACATGCTTCTCCATTATTCAAGATTATTATTGAAGAAGAAGATAATCGATAGTTGCAGCCCAACACACACACACAAAAGCATCTAGCTTTTCCATGAATGTTAGCATTACGTAATGTGAAATGTATCCGCATTTTAACCTCCTTACTGTTGACTCGCATGTCGGCAAAGTTCCATGAAAAGATATCTAGATGTGATTCACAGGTGAGGAATGTATCTATAATGGTTTTTTTTTTGTGGCTTTCGCCTTTATTTTATATATTTTTATAGAGGGACAGACAGTAGGCTGACTGTGTGTGTGTGTGTGTGTGTGTGTGTGTGTGTGTGTGTGTGTGTGTGTGTGTGTGTGTGTGTGTGTGTGTGTGTGTGTGTGTGTGTGTGTGTGTGTGTGTGTGTGTGTGTGTGTGTGTAGGATCTCAGCAGCAGGTCAGATGGATCGCAGGGACAGCTTGGGGGTGTGTGTGGAGTCTGACGGCGGAGGGGAGTCGCTGCAGAGAGACCAGGCGGTCTGTATCTCCACCAGTGGTATGCACGCACACGCACGCACGCACGCACACACAACACAACACACACCTCTGGGGGACGGCACCCGTAGGTGCTGCGTCCTCCCGGTGGGGGCTCCTCACTCACTGTCTGGCAGGTGAGCCAGGAAGGATACAACAACAGCAGTGACAACACACGGAAGTATGCGTGGGCATAATTAATGAATTGGCATAACAACTAACTTGGAGGGAGAAAAAGAGGTTAAAATAATTAGTTGAAATCCATTTGCTGAGCAACTCTCCGTGGTCCTGGACATGCAGTTTTCTTTTCTTTATTCAGTGCGAAGAAAGTGAAGAATATAGTGAAGAATATATTATTATTCAATACACATGTCTCCTCCTAGCTACTTTTTCTCACCTGACAGTGAGGCGTTTCACCAGGAGGACTTAACGCAGGAACCCTGACCAACCAGTAGGAGTCACTGTTAACCGCCTTCACATTACCATCTTGATACCTACGAATACAATCAATTCTGTATTGGAACATTAAGGTTCCATTTGTACAGAACACTGTCAGAGTTAATTTAATTAACTCTGAGTTAATTTAATTAACTCTGACAGTGTTCTAATTTCGTTTTGCTACCACAATATTTTGCATATGGTGGTTATGACATTTATATGTACATGTTATCTTTTTGGTATGTCCCGTATGGGTGTGTCACATATATTGTTATATTATCTGATTTACTGTATACCCTGAAATCTTGAATAAACAACTGTAAAAAAAAAAAAAAAAACTCAGTGAACCAAATGTTCCAATAAACAGAATTGATTGTATTTAAACACAGAGGATTTTACTGTGTAGATTGGGGTACCAGAGATTACAAAAATATATATATGAATTGGGGTCCATGGCCTAATAATGCATCAAACTGGGGTCCATGAAATGAAAAGGTTTGAGAATGTCTATTCCATCTTGTAAGGTTTCATGTGAATTGTTTACACCGCTGCTCTCCCCTGTACCCTCCCCAGGCGCAGTGTCGGTTAACGGCAAAGAGATGACCAACCAGCTGCCCGCCATCGGCGTGGGCTCGGCCGTCACCTTTGACATGGAGGTGGTCAGCATGTTCCCACTCAGCAAGATCGACCCGGCGGACGGCGGCAACTTCAAGCTGCGGGTCACCATCGGCTCCGGCAACCGCGAGGTGGTGTTCGATTGGCTGCTGGAGCAGGCGGTGGACTGCCTTTGTTTCGGCTGCTCCTTCGCCCACTCCGGCTGGAAGGTGCTGGTCTTCTAAAGAAGGAACCTGAGCTCATCCTCAACTCTGTGTGCCGTCTCCTCCTTTAAGGTCAAGACTTTAGATGTTGGACAGTGTTTTGAGGATTTCGAATTGCTGGACAGTATTTTGAGGATTTTGAATTGAATGAACAGGATGGGCCTAAGCAGTATGGCAGCAGTGACCGCATTAGAGGCCGACCGATGCCAGATTCTTGGGTCCAATGCGAGTCCTAGACCACAGATTATAGATAAAATGGGTTGTTTTATTTTATTTCACCACTATTCAAAGATGTTCAAAAATAACCGATCTACTTGCAGCTTGTAGATCTGCTATTTGTTTTATCTTTCACTTTGGGTACGTCATTTCAATGACATGCCCAAAATAAGCAGGCCAGGTATAAAGTTTTTGAAGAACCGGGACACATTGCCTTCGTAATTGATTGTCAAGACCGAAAAAGTGAAATAACAGCCGATATTATCAGTCTCTAGGCTCTAGACTGTATCGGCTACACTGGTCCAGTTTGTTAAAGAAATGTTCTCCAAGGGAAGCAGGTGGTCGGAGGACAGTGGTGACTGGTTGTCAAACCAGGGTTCTGTCATGTTGAAAGGTTAGCGATTTTCTTGTCTTGTCGGGTTTATGTTCGGTTCCTGGGCCGGTCGAGAGCTTGGCCATCGTTTACAGACCCCTTCCCAGCGCCCCCAATGGCTTCAGGACAGGTCACCATTTACCTGAATACGGGGGAAGGGTTTTAGTTGTCTATATATACAGTGCATACAGTATCTATGCATTTGTTTTAGTTGTGCATGGGGGTAGGACATGTCGTGAATTCTGTACTGTAAGTGAACCGTGCACCATAAAAAAGTGCAAAAAGACAATCTGACCTTGTGTGTGAAGAGAAGATTAATAGTGTGTGTTTGGGGGGGGTTCACATGAGAAAAAAAAGAAAAGGTTTTGCCGCAAAGCATGCTGGTTGATTTTTATTGCAACAAAAGCACAGCCACTGTGAACGTCGCTTCTTTTGTTTTCCTTTCGTCTCCATGCAAGCCTGTAAGGCTCAGTCTGTTACATGTACCTGACTTCATTTCAAGATCTTACTTAATGTAAAAGAAAATGTGTATTTTCGCTTCTCTCGTTGTTTCGCTGTGACAATCCTACCAGTATTTACAAAACTGTATAACTTGTAGTTATTTTAAGGTGGAGAGGAAGATGGGCTGTTTTTTATGTGAATTTTGAGGAATACCTTGTTGAAATAATTAATTCAATCACTAGCTTTTTGTTTAACCACTTGAACCCTACTAGTGTCCTTATTCTGGGGCAAACGTATAGATCAGCAAAGAGGTTTGTTGTAGAAATACCACCAGGATCTAGTAGCCTATAGAGCACTGATTCCTAAACAGTGGGTCTGGACCCATTTGTGGGTCACAGACCAATATTTACGGGTCACGACTTCTATTCCTACATTTAAAGGTATATTCAGTGATTTTACTTAATTCAAATATCACTTATTTTTTCTTCTTTTCTGGATAATCCTCCCTACTATAGAGTTTGCTGACCATATAAGGAGTTCCTGCCTGTCCCCAGTGAGCCCCTGGGGTCAAAAAACCCTAGTTTCAGTTTTGGTGGCGGGTGGCAAAGCCTTCATCCAATCAGGATGAGAGGGGCCTTCCTCCAATCATGATCGACTGGGGGCGGGCCTTGGTGCACATGCTGTTGGCCTGTTGCACTTCCCCCCACTGTAGAGCGTGCATGTGCACATTTTGTTACCGGGCGGACTGGGTGGTTTTCTAAATCACCCAAATCACTGAATGCTCCTTTAAGGGAAAAAAAAGAAAAATATTTTTAAAATAAATTGTATAAATGTTAAAACAAAATCACCAAATCTAAGAAATTCCATGAATAAAATAATAAGAATTAGTGAAAATAGCCAATATACTCGGTTGTGAGCTGTTTTCACTAGTTTGTTTCCTGGGCAAACGTCTATTTTACTCTTTTGGTTATTGAGCTAAAACGTTTTAGAGCACTGGTGGACTCTACTCAACTAAGTACATAGGGTTTAAGTGGTTAATGTAAATCAACAAGCTAGCTTAGACCAATCCAATTCATGTGTCTGATCGGATATGTTTTGGTGTTTGGTAAATGGTAGTCTTGCTGTTCTAATAGGGGACATTAACCTATAAACCACAGTAAAACGGTTGACCAACAGAAGTAACTTGAACCTTTTACTAACAAGATAGCTTCAAGTCAGTTATCTATAGCCTAATCTATGTTGTGTGTGTGTGAATAAAATAGGTTATTGTAAAGGGGAACACTCCAAGATATGTTATTCCCACAGTCTAGGACAGTCCAGTTATAACTTCAACGGGAGCAACTATTAAAAGCTGCAATCCGGATTTCCAGAACTTTTTTAAAAGAAGAAAAAATATTTTGAATCAATCAGTATGGTGGAGTATATTAAAGGAGCATTTCATTGATTTTCAACCTTATCTTCCATATCGTCTCTGTTAGGTGGAAACCTCATAACCCTAACTTTTCAGGATTCAAATTCCAAAACATCAAAAGTAGCTCAGCCCCCCCTAGAGTTTTATGAACATGTTCAATCGGCAACAGGATTTGGAGGATTTTGGATTGGAGGATTTTTAAGTCAAATAACGTTGCTAATTTGAAACAATTGGTGCGCTTATCTGCATTATACTCGTTTCGGTCTGCTCACTCTGTCTTAGCTGGTCATTAGGTACTACGTAGGCATGTTTCTTACTGTCCACAGCCCTCTATCTTTCCAGTAAGAGAATGGCTGTTTCTATTATATTGAAATAACCATCGATGATGTCATTGGTAGACGGGTTTTGGAACTGTCCACAGCCCACCTCTGAGGCACAGATCGAGTAGACAGAAATGGTACCATCTTATTTTAAGCATTAGCTATGACCAATTATTTGAAGATCTAGGTTGAAAATGGGTGAAGTATTCCTCTAAAAATATAACCAAAACATGTTGTGCAGTGGTTGGAGGTGGTCTCGCCACACTTCCATTGAGACGTTTAGGCCCCATGGTTTTGAGTAGGACATCGGCTGGTTGACAAGTAGTACTGCCTGAACTAAGCGCACAAGTGCAATAAATCCCCCATACCAATTGGGCATTGCCTCTTGACTGAGCTGTAGATGTTTAGCCTCCCATGCGAGGGTTCGAGTCCCAGAGTGTACATATACTGTAATTTAACACCACAAACCCCTTGAGCCTTGCGAACTAACACTGACTGTGACATTGACAACTAAGACTGCCTGTGACATCATTGACAACTACAGTAGTGTTGTGTTCACAGGGGCAGATGCAACGACGCAGTCTACCATTCAGTATCAATGGAAGCCAGCGACGTGACGCTGCAAAGAAGCAATGATGCATGTAGCTGCTCCAAATGAGTACCACAGACGAATAACAGTCTAAGTCCACACTATTGATCCATAATATATAAATGATAGATAAGGGTTCAGGACAACGAGGCCTTTTCGTGGAGGGGTCAGTCTGAAATTTGGACTTAGACTGTTTTTCGTCTGTGGTACTCTCCCATTCGTCTTTGCGTCTGCCTGTGTGAACGCACCATTACACACTGCCATTGACAACTACGGTAACACTGCCTGTGACATCATTGACAACTACAGTAACACTGCCTGTGACATCAACACTGCCTGTTTCATCATTGAAAACTTAAGGGGCTGATGTGTCTAAGGACTTTTTCCCCCTGAGGGCATCGTATATTTTGAATAGTTATCAATGCGACCGATTCATTTGTGTGGCACTGAGGCCATCCACATTTTGTTTGGCATTTGGTCCCGCTGCATAACACAGCCTGTGACACCATATAGATGATTAAATCTGAAATTTCAGGAGATTGAAACCCACAAAAAGGAGAAGGTTGCTCATCTCCACAGGTTATGGGATGGACACGAGGAGACATGATTGGTCTAATGTCCAGACTCCAGATAGTATGATGATGGTTCATATTTACTCTTCAGACCATTTCATCAGCTGTCTCATGCATCCTTTATAGATGCTGATCGATGTCTTGGCTTCTACACTGTATGTTTTTTTTCAATGTATTAATTTCGAATTCAAGAGTATTCAGACGGAACCAAATGGACCCGCCATTTGGTTCTGTTTGCATACTGTTGAGTTACATGAACACTGAGGACTTTAGTGTGCAGTTGTGTGTTTAGAGCTTTTTTTTAAATGTATTGTCAGTGTCACGAACAATGTTTGAGGTAGGACTGACCCTGCCAACCAACGGTACGTTCAGTTCACTGCCAACATTATATTCATTCAACTGTGATTGGCTGTTTAAAGGCTTGTGACGTGGAATATCTGTATGACCTCAGCTTGTCTTGTCCGTCTCCCTATATCTGAATAGAGAGACTTGTATTTGCAATAAAGTGCTATACGTAAGTTTTGTGATTTTGTCGTCAGTGGTGGAAGTGCTCAAATTTTGTTTAGGGTCAGTTACTTTTTACAGACTATGGGGGAAAATGCCTTAAAGTTTGTTTTCTTCAACTCTCTCTGAGTCTGCAGCCTATTTAAATTAAATATATTTTTAGGACCATGCCATGCTGTGATCTACCTGCACAGCCTTTGTGATCTACTGGTAGATCGCGATCTACCTTTTGGGCACCCCTGGTATAGAGTTAGCTGGTTTGGTGGACAATTTGAGGATCCAATGAGTTTGTCAGAAGCGCTTTTTAAATACATACTTAATACATTGGTTTCACAGGAAATGGGGAGAGAGATGTCGGGATTCAAACCCGCGACACACTGCTAGGTGGTAGGTTCAATATATATTTTAACCAACACACAAAGGGTGTTCAATAGTGTTGATTTATAAAAGAAGAAATAGAGAAGGTAGAGTGGCTAGTTCGAAACCCAGGCTCCCCCAGAGTTCATGTCGAAGGGTCCTTGAGCAAGACACTGAACCCCTAATTGCTCCTGATGTGCTGGTTGGTGCCTTGGTTTCCGCCGCCATCGGTGTTTGAATGCACAATCTTGGATAAAGGCACTATATAAATGCACCAATATAATAATGGGAAAGAAATAAGAATATCAAGCATTTAGCTGGGGACCCCCTGGGCTGGAACTCCACATCAACCTCTGTGGGGTCTACAATTGTCTACATGATTTCAAAGGTTTTTATACATTTGAAAAGTGAAATCTGACATTCTGCAAAATGAGTACTTTCTACTTTTGGTACTGTTACTTTTGTACGTTTACTCAAGTAGTTTTTTATATTGTATTATGGACTTTAACTTGTAACAGTGTGTGTGTGTGTGTGTGTGTGTGTGTGTGTGTGTGTGTGTGTGTGTGTGTGTGTGTGTGTGTGTGTGTGTGTGTGTGTGTGTGTGTGTGTGTGTGTGTGAGAACAGCGTATCTCGAGAACCGCACAACAGGATCGACTTAAAACTCAGACTGCGTATCACCGAGGACCGGGTGGAATGTGCCAAGTGGGCGGATAGGCAGATCTCCCATAAAAATCACACCCATGTGAAGTGAGGGGCACTAATATATTAAAGTCTAACTCATGTTGATTAGGTGATGTAATGGTGATGTAAAACAAACGGTGCCAACACAAACATTAAATGCCATTAACAATAGAGACAATATGACGTAATGAGGGACAATATGATGTAAATGTTCCCTTCATTGTCAATGGCGTTTTTAAAACAAACATTGAACTAAAAACAAACATTAAACCTGTTATACCCTCAAAATTTGATAAATGCACAAATCCCCACATTATCATGATGTCACCAATATGACGTCATAGATGATCATCATGCAATGACATCGCTATGTCATTTAGTCACCAACAAATCCACTTTTCGGTAGTAAACTTCCACAGTCAGCAACACGCACGCTTATGGCACCATTCCCTCTGTGGAGAGAAAAGATATTCTGTCATGATGTCTTTCATTGTAGAAAAGAAAAAGAAATTTAAATTCAAAGTAGACTTTGACTTGGTCGATCTCTCTTTGATCCCCCTCGTCAATGGAGTTATATTTTGTAAAATCAGACTCTTTGATGGTGGTCGCTTTACCGAAGTGTCCTCTCGGGAACCAGTCCAAGATAACAGTGTTCAGTGGAATAAGAGATTCTCTTTTGAATGCAAATTAAGTGCCAAGGAAAGGACAGGAGTTCTAGAACCCTGTGTGTGCCGGGTGTCTGTGCGCATGGAAGAGAAGGGAGGAAAGTCGTTTATGAAGCTGGGCTATGTCGACTTGAACCTCTCAGAGTTTGCTGGGTCGGACAGTACCACACGTCATTGTCTACTGGAGGGATATGACCTGAAGTATTATAACAGTTTTAACCCTTTTACATTGAATTTTAACCCAGTCACCAGAAGACAGGACAATTCCATCCTCAAGGTTGTTATCACCATGCAGCTTATGTCTGGAGACCCCTGTTTTAAAACGCCGCCATCGACGGCTATGACGTCGCGAATCCCACAGGCCGAGACCGGAGGTCTTAATAAGGACAGAAAGGGAGGAGTCATGCACAATGTCATTGAGACTCATGTCGGGAGGTCTGTCACCACCACGAGGTCTGTCACCTGCTCCACGAGGCACAGCTTTGTAGAGAATCAGTCAAGGAGAGTTAACGACACCAGGGTGAATCCTGACGACATCATAGAAAAGATAATGCAGAGTGAGAATTTTGCTCATAGTTTGCTGAGTTCAGAAGAGGAAGGTCTCAGGCTATTGGTTGGATCTGATGGAAGCACAGCACTGGGAAACCAAAACACCAAGGCCAAAGTTGGATCCAGGGCCTCCTCCCTCGCCCTATCTTCCTTCAAATCTACGGCAACGACAAAATGGTAAACGGTAAATGGTGCATTTATATAGCGCCTTTATCCAAGTCACTTTACAGAGATTGTGCATTACATTCACCCATTCACACACACATACATACATCGATGGCAGCGGAAACCATGCAAGGCACCAACTAGCACATCGGGAGCAATTAGGGGTTCAGTGTCTTGCTCAAGGACACTTCGACAGTAACTCTGCGGGAGCCCGGGTTCGAACTGGCAACCTTACGGTTACCATCCAGGCACTCTACCCCTGAGCCACCGCCGACCCTAGGGGAAAATAGGCCTGGTAGAACTTAAGGTGGTATGAGCAGGTAGATCAGGATCAAGGATGCATCCATCAGTAAAGGGGGTGTCACAGTATCCTGGTGTGATAGAAGGAGACAAAAGGGGTGCAGCACCAGGAGAGGTGATGGTACCATTTTCATTCCAGGAAAATCATTGGCCTAACAGATGGTTATGGTCAGTGTCAAAGTCTATTTATTTTATTGACTTACTATTTTTTTCATTCCTATAATTGTTTTATATTTTATTGTTATTTATATATGTGTTCATAATTTCTTATCTCTATCTTTACCCTATCCTGTGTTCCATGCATTTATCTACTCAACACCACTCCATCGACTCACAAAATCATGTGATACACCAGAGTTCCGGAGTATTCAAAGAGAAATTCAAGGCCACATTTCCAGTCAACAGTTTTGCTAATTGAGTTAATTTGCTAATTGTGTTAATTGGTATATTTAGGGACATTGTCAACTGGTTGGATCAGAAAGGCCTTGCTGTTCATTGAAAGTCCTATGGCATTGTGAACAAGAAAGCCTTATTTCATCTCAGAAGACTTCAGATCTGCAGGAGACTTGATAATGCATTATATACCTCCCCAAGAAGTCTATAGAGGGTATGTGCATGCATGCATAAAGTGAGTGGCAAAGTGAGTTTTTAATGCATGTTTGGATGTATGGGCTGTCAAGGCCAGAAAGTAGTTTTTGCTACTCGGTAGGTGTTCCCAGTCACTCGCATACTACCTATAGAGATAGGCTATTCCAAATAATTTAAAAAAAATCATCTGCTGCTAGGATGCTGGACAAGAACTGAAAAGCGAGCAGAGCACATCACACCAATCTTGGCTACTTTACGCTGTGTAATTTAGAGTTGTCTTCAAAGTCCTCCTATACTTGTTTTTTATAGTATTAATGTGACCAAGGTGAACACTGAACAGCCACCATCAATGACACATGAACGCCTCCAAGAGTACGTTTAGGCCTTCTGCTGCTAGTTTATCCCAGAAGAAACTTGGTGATGCTGCGTTCATTAATTATGCCCCTAATCTGTGGACTCCCTTACCAGAAACCAGGGAGGCAAGAAAGCAAGCAGAGTCAACATCTTTAAGCGTCAGTTAAAACCCCATCTTTTCAATCTAGCTTAGTATCTTATGAGGTGATTATGTTGATTGTGATATATCAAACATGCATTTATATCATTTATTATTTGCACAGACAGCACTTTATTGATGTTTTTTCTTTCTTTCTTTCTTTCTTTCTTTCTTTCTTTCTTTCTTTCTTTCTTTCTTAGGTCTGTACAGCACTTAAGCTGCATTTTATGTTAGTGTAGAAAGACAGGAAACCAGGGACAGGAGAAATCTGCTTCAGCTGGAGGTTGGTCTTGGTCCTCACACTCACCTGGAGCATAACCCAACTGGCATGTTTGGCCCAGGCCCAGGGGCCCCTGAACTAGGGGGGACCCTGAGCTTGTGCCTCCCCGGTCAGGCAGAGGCTCAAGCTCAGGGGCCCCCAAAAAGTGCAAAGTTAATAACAGTGACGCGGTCTGCGTCAGCGTCACTGTTATTAACCTTGCACTTTTTGTCAGACAATGGACAATGTCAATAAAAGAACCCCAAAAGTATTAAACCATCATGATGTTTAAACCCTCAGTTTATCCATAAGGCTTCCAGAGGGAGGGATCGAAAAAGCAAGGGCAAAAAAACAACAACATTAGATGTTTTAATGTCCACGCATACCACAATGAGAGAATGAGAGGATTTAGATAAATACATTTGGGTATATATGGGTAGATAACATCTACTCCGATTTATCGAAAGGGGCCCCTCATTCATACAATAGAATCGTATATAACACGTGGTCCTTGGGTGCTATAGTGCTATTTACCATAAACCCCTATGTTTAGCAAATATGTAGGGGCCCAATTAACTCTTGCAAGAAACCAGGGCCTGCCCTATTTACAGATAACAGATATAAAGTATAATGATGTGAACATTTTATTATTAAAATAATAAAAAGCAGCAGCACTGCAAGACAGATACAGTACAAGACAGGTAAGAAGAGAGAAACATCTATTCGATTCAGGAATAAAACAAATCACTCCCATGTTACTTATTATTTTGAGTTTAAAGGGATAGTTCAGATTTTTTTAACTTAAGTTGTATGAAATACTTGCCATTAATATAGTGGTTGCAACTGTATTAATTGATTGCCCGAGTCCCATGGTGGGAGTTCTGCTCTGGTTTTGGTCAATATTAAGTAGTTCCGGTCATTTTGTGGGGGGCACTGGGGCCACGCAGTAAAAGTAAATGAATCCACAAAACGAACGTAATTTGTATTGTTGACCTATTTCTAAAATATTAGCGCGACTTTCGTTCAACTTTGACCCCTCTATCACATGGAACTATTTTTTGGGCGTAGTGATATGGACACAAAAAACATAGTTCTGTGTGATAGAGGGGTAAAAAAAGAACGGAAGTTGCACTAATATTTTAGAAATAGGTCAACAATACAAATTACGTTAGTTTTGTGGATTCATTTACTTTTACTGCGTGGCCCCCAGTGCCCCCCACAAAATGACCGGAACTACTTGATATTTCACCAAAACCAGAGCAGAACTCCCACCACAGGACTCGGGCAATCAATTAATACAGTTGCAACCACTATATTAATGGCAAGTATTTCATACAACTTAAGTTCAAAAAATCTGAACTATCCCTTTAACATTCACAGACAACTTGTACAAGACCGGCGAAAATCTGCGCCAATGAGAGGCTTCACATTTCCAAACAAGCACTTCAATTGGCTGACGCCGTTCGAAGGCGGGTTCTTCTAACAGAAGAATCAAGATTCATTTCTCCCATGAGAAGCGGCTGCAGCAGCGCTGCCGCCCGCCGCTGCAACAACAGTACAACTACTTAAGCGTGACGTTCAGTGTGTGTTTGCGCGAAATTTACGGCCAAACAAAACACCCGGCGACAACACCATGTCATGTTTCCTCGCGTGAAGCCTTCACCGGACATATTGCATGTTGTTGTTTGTTAGTTTTTTGGGAGTTCAGACGGGGAGTGTTGGACATTATTATGTATAATCGATAAAGCCGGGAGGATGGGTTGTTGCTGCTAGCCTCTATAGCTAAGGAAGTGTAGCTGAGCTACAGAGCTAGCCGCGGTGTTAGCAGCAGCTGCTGCCTTTTGGAGCCATTCATTTCCCAGGGCGTGTTTACTGTGAAAACTACTCGCAAACCTCACTTATTCATTATTCATTCATAAAAGCCGTCAGAAATGAAGACGTATCTGCGCCGTCTGCCCTCATGAGGGTCTGACCAGGCAAACCCCCCTGTTTTGTTGTGCTGTGTTGACAAAGAAAGAAAGAACCCCTTTTTTTTCCTTTACCCCACTCGTGGTGGTGGTCACGGTGGGACAAGAAGACTTTCTTGGGCTTGTGTTTGTGTCATTTGTTTAGGTTTTTTGGGGGGTGGTAGGAAATGGCTCCGCATAAGCACAATGGAAACCACGTCGGTTCGGGGGGCCCGGTGGTGGGCTGTAGTATGGCTGGGTCGGGAGGTTCTGGAGGAGGGAGAGCAGCAGCAAACGGCGCGGTGGTCCAGTACCACTCCTCCGCTGCGATGGCAGCCGGCAGAAAGCAGCAGCCCAACATGGAAGTGGTCCAAGCCGACCACGAGCTGTTCCTGCAGGCCTTCGAGAGTAAGTAAGGGGCTTGGTGGGTGTATTTTTTAGGTGTCGCTTGCCGACAAGAGCAGATGATGATCCTACGAGGGTAATTTCCTACGAGCTCTGTTCTCGTCACCAAGTTGGTGTGCCATAGTTGCATTCTTTTCAGACAGAACCCAGCCATGACATAATTATTATTAATAATAATAATACCACCATATACATGTAGCAGCTTGTTATTTCAGCTCTTGGCTACTTTGTCTGTTTGACAGTATTCCAATGCTGCCTGTGTTCTTCAGAGTTCATTGTTAATCAGGTGAACTCTGTTGCATTTAGGATGTCTGGAGCATTAGCTTACCGATTTGTAAAGCGGGAAGAGTTTTGTAATTTATATTTACTTCTTGTTCAAACACAAACATGCATACTTTCATCAATAAACAAGTTGGGTGATTTTATCAATTAAAACTGCATGTCAGACAAATAGCACATCGCTTTAACATATACAAATATATACTATAAATGCACCTATAATTTAAAGTAAAGTGTCACATGATGTAACCCCATTATCTTTTTACAGAACCAACTCAAATATACAGATTCCTTCGCACCAGGAACTTGATAGCAGTGAGTAATGTTTTTCCTTCCAACTCGTGGTAACTCTTGCACCTGCCAATGAGTTGTAACAGAGTTGTAAACATGTTCTTATGTCTATTACTTTTCAGCCTATATTTTTGCACAGGACACTCACCTACATGTCCCACAGAAACTCAAGAACGAATGCCAATAGGTAAGAACCCATTGAAGCTAATTGTTTTATACTGCTTATTTGTGATGGTTTGGAGGTTGCTGCTATTCAGATACAGTTCAATGTCTAATTTAGCAAAGCCTTTTGTTTTTATACCTGGTCAGTGGGTTAAGCTGTCTCTTGAATCAAGGGGAAACATGACATCTTTATTCTTTCTCTCTTGACATGCTTTAGTGTCTCAGGATTGTAATCATAATTCAGATTGATATTTAGGCTTATGGCCTTTATTGCTTAAACTTGTCAAAAACATGTACACTTCTTTCCTTTCCCCATGTGTGTTTGTAGAAATTGGTAAATGTTTAACCTTTGAACTGTGGGCGGTTAACCATGTGATTAACCATGGAATCATATCAATAAAGTTGCAGTCCTATGTTTGGGCTGTTCGAATGGAGTCTAAAACATGTATTTGTAACATACATTAGGCCTATATCTAATTCTGTAAGGTTGTTTTCTTCTTTATTAGATATTGTAAAAGGGTGTATGAGGAACAATATTATTGATTATATTAAGTAAATATTAAGTTGATTATATTAAACATTATATTTATAGGCTATTGATGGATAGATATAGATGACTTAATTTCAGTTAAGTCCTAAACGGTTAGTGACACACTCAGGTTATACGGTTAACCGTTTAACTGTTCCATCCTTATGTGTTTGATTCCGTTTGACATTTCGCACCCAGGTTGGTACTGGATTTGAAGGAATGAGCCCTATTGCATATCGGCAGTAGAACAAGCATAATAAGAACACAAGCTAAATGTTATCTCAGGGAAAACGGCTAACTGACACAGGGCCAGGCTTGTTCATTGAGTAAAAGTGAGATTGGTGACATGGCGGTTAGACTGCTTTGCATACAGAGGCTGCGCAGTACTTCAGTGAACACCGATACGATACACATGCTGTTTCTTATTGCTCAGCATGTGCTGCGATGTTTGTGACCTAGTCTGGTAGAGTCATAGGATGTTTCAGTTGTTTTGTTTAAGGATAGGATGTTCTAATGAAGCTTGTCTGTGTCTATGTAGGCTGTGGTTCAGTGTGTTTATTCTGTGTGTTGCAGGTTATGGTTGAATAATGAATACTGCTCGAATGAGAATCTTTAGTTGCTAAAACTAGGGATGTCTGTTAATTCATCCTGATGTTTTTGGGAATGTTATGTTTTGATATACACTGAGTGAACTATTTACAATTTAGGCATTTAGCAGACGCTCTTAATCCAGAGCGATTTACATTAAGCAATAACAAAAAGCATGGCATACATCACATATATAAAAAGTAGTTATCATGAATCATGCGTAAACTAAGAACGTAACAGTGGAGTATCTATGTAAACTATACATACTATACTATATAATATCTATTATACATTTGAAAAGGTGTGCCCAAAAGCTGTGCCCAAACCACGAAAAGAAAGTCACCAGCTACTACGTCACTGACACGCTGCAACACGCTGCAACACACACTGCAACAACACACTAACACGTCACACACTTACCCTCCGCGTCGTTCGTTCCCTATCTCCTAATGTCGCGCCGCTCGGCCACACTCAACACCACCCGCGTAAAAATTGTCATCGCACTGCCACTAAAGCCGGCTCCCGTCCACACTCGCAAACAATATCAATATAAATAATAAACACAAACACGCCACAAGCACCGACACCCCCGCCTAATTTGTTGCCACGTCTATGAAAACAAGCACAGAAAAAATGCCATTCAACACGCTACTTACACACACTACCACTCGCTTACAATACGCGGACCTGGCAACACTACATTCCCTCTCCCATTTGCTCAAAGCCCACCACGTGACCCACACAGGGAGGGAGATGATTGCGTGATGCTTCTATGTACAGGATTCTATAGGTCACCACTTTTGGTGTGACACACACGGCTTCTGTTTACTATGCGTTGTCAACACGTGCTGAGTTGACAAACATTGACCGATTTCGGAGAAGACTGATAGTTTATCCTTTAGTAATTAGGCTGTGGAAGTATTCACACTAGGCAACTTTTGCATTTATTGGGATTGGCAATTTGAGGAGAAAAGGAGGAGGAGGAGGTGATCAAGCTCCACAACACCACATTGGTAGCTAGGCTCAAGGCTGCATTTATTTCCCTTCTTTTTCCTCTCGAGGGTGCATGGGATGATGTGAACCCCTCCAGCAGGCTAGGGAGCACCGCTCCGGTTAGCGGAAAATGACCGCGGGGTGCGGGTTGCCAGGTTTTTTTATAAAAAAAATATATAATACATTTTAATTTACGTCATATTTAGCGGCATTTCAACCTCATTTCTCTGTTCTTTGTCAATGGCAAATATTGAGACGTGTGGGGACTAAAGCTGTATATAGGAGGGCCCTCAAACACATTATTTGATAACTTTTCATCGTGCTCCTAAAAAAAAATGTGTGCTACTAGCCGCGATTACATACACAGTTAAAATAATAAGAAATTTGCGCCAACGACTGCGTCGACACCTGGCGTGGAACAAACGGGACGAACCGAGGCGCATATATGGATAACAACAACAACACTACACGCGCGCTGCAACACAAAACAGCTGCATACAACGCGTGTCACTGTGCACTTCTGTATCTGTGGACTTCTGTATCGCAACGCGGGCCAACGCAACTCTGGGATGAGCGGGCCGAAGGCCCGCGAAATTCTAGTATTATACATGTGTACTATAAAGTGCTATGACTACATAAAGTGCAATTCTACAGCTGTCTACATAACAAGCTATAAGTCTGTTTAAAATACTATCTAAGTCTACATAATGTGCTATCTAAGGGGCTAGGCTAGGGCAAGTGCTACGGGCCATGGTGGAGTCTGAAGAGGTGGGTTTTCAGACTACGGTGGAAGATTGGGAGTGAGGCTGCAGTTCTGACTACTGTATTTGAGTTTAGAAACTGAGTAAGGACATCTAAGTCGACATGACTTGCATATATCTTATTTATTTAATTAACTGAATGATGATGGCTAATCGGTTGCAAAACCATTTTTGACATCCATAGCCATAATGGCACAACAATTGTTACAACATGGCATGTTTTGAGCTTGTAATACAACAAACCCCTAATGAAGGTAAAAAGTCAATGGATCATAATAGAAATGTGCTTTCATCGTACCGGTGCAGAAAGCCAGTGCAAATGGAAACCTTAAATGTTTAGATGTTTGTCAGGATTTCCATTTGAACCACATGAGCCCTAGCGGCCCTATTCTGCAAAAATCCAAAAATTGCTGATCTTGAACTACTGTACAAGCTCAAAAAACGCATTACAGCATGACACGGTGAGTTTGTAGATTGGCTATTTTTTGCAGAAGAGATTGGGTACAGAGGGAAAATAGGTGCTTGGCCTCAAAGCTGCATGATGCATGCCCTTTACCAATAACAAATAGTTACAATAACCACCCAATGCGTTACCATTAAACCAGCTTTCCCTCTCTACTGCGGTACTTTCCCCAGGGTCCCTGCCTGGCTCTAGTCTCAAAAGATACGACACCTAAGTAACAGATTGCAGCAGCCAAATTAAAGCAAGATAAACGTAGCCACTTCGAACTGAATACTGATCCAGCTGATAATTGTGCTATGTCAAATGAAGAGATGGGTAGCTTAAAGGAGTAGTTCACCCAAAAAATTACACGCCCCATGAAACCTTGAATTCGTGGAGTTTTGTTTTGTTTGTGTTGCATTCTTGAGCCAATAATTTGATGACCGGGTCATCGGTCAGTGTCATCAAATTATTGGCCTAGGAATGCGACAAAATGTGTCTGGCAATTAAATTGACATTATTTTTCACATCAATAGATAGTTTTAAAAAATGCTTTAGAAAGGGAGGGTGAAATGGAGAGCAAACTTTGGTTAGTAGTGTTATATATCTATTGAACTTCAGGCAGACTTATCATCGTATACATATCACAGTTTTCCATTCATAGCTGCTCTGTTTCTGTGTCAAACACGGAAAAGGAAGTAATCAATCCATGGGGGCCTCCATGACTTGTTCAAGTTATTTTTGTCTACAGCACAAAGACCTTGCTCAGTGCAGTTTAATTTAGTGCAATAGTCTACACAGATTCAAGTACACTACACAAAGATTATGTTTTTTTTTCTGTTTTCAAATGCCTTGTATGGTCTTGTTGTTAATGTCAACCTTTTCAGCACTTTTCAACCTTTTTATCAGTCCTCATGGCGGGATTATTATGTCTAGGAAATTTTACATCTGATGATTTTAAATCGAGATGCAGTTTAATTTAGTGCAAGAATAGACCATGATACATGGAAGGCTGGGTGTCTGTGGAGACATGGCAAATGATGGCACAAACATCTAGAGCTGCGATTCGTCACAGAGCACTTTAGGAATACCCGAGGAACATAAACATAACATCATAGCTGGTATTAAATTACGTTAAACTCTTAATAACAGTGAATTATACATTGATGTTGTTGCATTAAGATGTGAAAGAAAGGACAAACCAAGATGTATCATTAAATAGGGTTAATATTGTTTCTCACTTGCCCAAGAGATGGTGACTCGGCTGACTGTATCTGCTGCTGTGTTTTATTTTTGCACAAGTGAGCTATATTCAGCGCTTTTATTTTCTGTGTGTATTTGACATTGTCTTATCTGGCTTTTTTCCCCTTTATTTCATGCTCTACTCTTTCCACTATTTATGAAACTGCAAAACTAGGAGTGTGTAAGAAACTAATTTCACCCACTATCTTTGTAAAGTTGTGATGTGACAATGTACTTGAACTTCTTGAATTGAACTTCTTGAATTGAAGTTGTTAATACAAAATCTAGGAGCAGTCGATATGGACAATATTTAGGCCCCTATAAGACTTTATTCCATAAAAAAGGTATAACCCTGGTGTCCCTAGTTTGGGCATGTCAACTCATCATAGATACATATTTTGTAAACATTACCGAAAGAGCAGAAATAGCGCGTCTACAAGCTCACAACACTTGTAAATATACTATTTCCCATATTATAAATGGGACAGAAAATGTAAAATTTGCTCTTTGTATTATATCCAGTATCCATGGCACCACTAGTGCAGGCTGTGAATTATCAGTGCAGGGAGTTGACTGCACTTCCATAGATGAAAGTAGGGTGTGTCTCCCACTGTCAGTTTCACAATACCATAGTTTTTCAAAGGGCCGTGGGAAAAAGAAAACATGTTTGCAGGTGATGGATTTTACTGTAGGACAACTGGCTGAGGATGTTCACCCCTGAATAAGGCAGTTGGGGACTGCCATTGTGATATTTCCTACATATCATAATCATAACTAAGGTGTCTGTGGGGAAAGAAAAAAAAAGTACGGTACCTCAATTTATTCACTTTAATTCTAGAGATTTGCTGTACACGAGACAAATGCTAGCAGACCTAGCTAGTATAAAGTCCTGTGCGACCCGGTCCGTTAAGGTATGGAAAATCAGTTGCAGTGCAACAAGTTACAGTTGGGATGAAATGGCTCTTTTAAATCATTTCACCACTTGAAATAAAGATGGAGGCAGAACTGCTACTTTTGTGTTCTGCTCCGCTAGTCTGTTCTCAAGTCCCTGACCCAGCTGTGTTTCTGTGGCTTCAGGAAGACCTCCAGGGTAGATGACCTGCTGTTCAAAGTGGAGAAGATGAGGGGTGAACAAGAAACACACAGGTAAGCAATTCCACCTAATTTAAAAACCTAACTTCATCTCTTCCACTCTTATTATTTTTTACATCTAAATTGTCCACTTAGTCTGGTTGTAGATTCTTTGAACTTTCAGAGATGAAATGTAATATTTACATTAAGTACTAGTAGCCCAACTTTCATGAACATCCAGTAATTCTGCCTACATAACTACTAAATTGTGGTCTGGGTTTCTGAATACCTTTCTTATGCAGGGCATCTCAAAAGGCATTTAGAAAATGACAGTACGGTCTACACACATTCTACACACAGTGCTGACTGTTTTGCAACAGTTTAAGACTTGAGGCTGCTGTCAATATTATTATTATTAGTTTTTGAGTGGTGCAACCACTCCAAGGAACAGCAATGTCCGTCTTCACCTATGTGACTATGAGTACCATCTTCACCTATGTGACTATGACTACGAGTACCATCTTCACCTATGTGACTATGACTACGAGTACCATCTTCACCTATGTGACTGAGTACCAGTAGGGGCAAAAGAGGCGCTGTTGTGCCAGAGAGAGAGAGAGAGAGAGAGAGAGAGATAGTGTTGCACTGTTGCCTGCTAATTACAGAGAGCGAGAGAGAGAGGGGGAGAGGGGAGTTGTGAAGTTGATCTCCTATATTTGCTTTTATTGGCCCTTTTAAGTTTTGAAAACTGTCGCCTATAATCAAATGTCATGCCCAACATAGGAATGCCAGGTTGTTTGTGAATTCCATAAATATTTAACCAATGACAAATATTAACAAGAGCTTGTGACTAAATAACTACATTGGATTGGAACTACCTTTCCTCCCATTTCCTGACAAGTAACGTTTTTGGATGTTTTTGACAAACATTGTCTGTTTTCAATGTTTCCACCGGACAGCGACTATATAAGGAGGTAAAAGGAATGTTCAAAAAGTGTTGTTATTGTCTCCACAGTTTGGCCTCTCATCTGCAGCTCACCTTCACTGGCT
Source organism: Electrona antarctica (assembly GCF_951216825.1). Lineage (NCBI taxonomy): Eukaryota > Metazoa > Chordata > Actinopteri > Myctophiformes > Myctophidae > Electrona > Electrona antarctica. The sequence continues at coordinate 21,225,013 of NC_136795.1, read as the reverse complement.
TTTTCCACAAAGTTGGTAAGTTCTCCTGGGATGGAGCTGTCTGTCTTTGCTTTGCTCCTGAATGACTGTATTTTCACTGAACATCATAGAACACATCAGAGAAAGTGTGACTCATTAGTTTTCCTTGCTTTTGTGTTACCCTTTCAGACAAACCATCCCAAGACTGTGAGAATGAACAGAACTCTGTATCTCTTGAAGTGCTGCTCATCAAAGTCTGCCACAAGAAGAGAAAGGTGTGCATGCGTAAACATTGTAATCACCATTTGAAACCACAGAAAAACTAATACCTCAAAGTGGAAACTAAATAATGAAGGCTCACAGGTAATGTCAGCAGGTAAAATTATGTTTAGTGATTAGTTCTGGCTACAAACCTTTGTTAGAAGAACACAAAATGTATTTTTGCACACCTATTGTAGTCAGAGGATATTAACTCATCCCCCGCCAGTAGGCCACCATTCAGTCCCATTCTATTTGGCTTGCAGAAGACCGTCTCCTCCTCCCAAAACATGTAATGGCGGAGCTTGATCACACAGAACCTAAATCACTCCATGTCCCACGCCAAACTTTTATTCCTCCTTTTTTTTTTTTTTTTTTTTTTTTTTTTAAGTTTCTCTCTCACTATAGCTGCCTGCCTGTAGTCCACCGTGTTGTTTCCCTTGCCGGCAAACGTGTAGTAGGTGGCTAATTTGTGCCTGATGGAAAAATATGTAAATACTAATGCACGCACGCTGTGATTTTGTGCGTTTTAAAAGCTATAATAGGCCTATAGATAGATGTCATTAATTTATTTCCCGCATTATTTCACCCGTGGTTTATCCAATATTAATTAATAATATATTGAATTGACCCAAATCCACCCTCAACTCCGATACCCGCGGCTAAAACCGCAATCCGCATCTCTGGTGTGAGGCATCTCTGTTGTGAGGCATCTCTGTTCTCTCTAGAGGAAGGACACTATAATCTATCACAACTAAAAACCAAAAGAAACCCATTGCTACCACTCCAAATCAAAGCAACTGTCAATAGTCCATGAATGTTATAATTATGTAACCACATGAAACCCGGGGTCCCATTTCTGTGCATGTCATGGTAGGAGATTATTCGGCAAAATGCAGTAAGTAGATGTGGGCAATGCATGGTGAACTTTTATATTGGCTATAAATGGTTAAACCCTTCATCCCCTGCGGTTACTCTCCTAACCGCAGGATGTGAGCTGCCCGGTGAAGCAGGTTCCCACGGGGAAGAAGCAGGTCCCACTGAACCCAGTGAGCAGCACCAGTGCAGGCAGCCCGGCCAAACCGGGGTCCTTCCCTACCCTGCTGGTGTCCAGCAGCGAGTTTGAGCCCAGCAACTCTCACACGGTCAAGTCCTACTCGCTGCTCTTCAGAGTGTCCAGACCCAGTGCCCAAGGAGGCCACACCCGCCCACAGCCGAACGGCCATGCCAACGGAGACACGCACCACACCAGAGGTAGAGCTGACTCCCATATGACTGAAAAGTGGTATGATAACAGTTTTATTGGACCATATTGAGGCCACGTTTAGACAACAATGGTCTGTAGAGAAAACGGCAAAGTCCTGTTGCGTTCTCACTTGACTTGACTGCCTGAGATGGCTGCATGTGACCATATTGGCAGATTTTGTCTAAACGATACAATACAAGTACTACATATGCAGTGGTTGGATGTTTCTCTTCCACTGAGACACTTAGACCCTGGTGTTGGTAGGACACCTACTGGCTAACAATTAGATCTGCCTGAAATGTCACAAAGCCCAGTAGCTCCCCAGGGCAAGTAGGCATTCCCTCTAGATGAGCGGTAGATGTTGCGCAGAGAGAGGTAGTAGGACAACGACATAATGGATCGGTGTGAGCACAGATAACCTAAGCCAACGTGAGAGAAGCTGTGTGTTTGACTTTTCTCTTCTCTTTGTGTTGATCTCGTATCTGTGTCTCAGACGTTGCAGAGGAAGCAGCAAACAGGAAAAGGAGGAGCTCTGTGCTCAGCGAGGAGGAAGAAACCATGTTTGTGGCCCAGATGACTGTGTTCGATAAGAACAGGTAACAACGCATTGTCAAAAAAACTAACAAAAAACAAAGCAGATCTACAAGCTGAGCTCACAAAGCATCACATCTGCATTGTCAGAGGAATGATATTTTGTTGTTACCTGAACTAAAAGTGTGTGGGCGCGCGCCTGTGTGTGTGTGTGTGTGTGTGTGTGTGTGTAGACGTCTACAGCTATTAGATGGGGAGTATGAGGTGTCCATGCAGGAGATGGAGGAGTGTCCTGTCAGCAAAAAGAGAGCTACCTGGGAGACTATTCTTGATGGAAAGGTGTGTTTCATTATTTAATGTTGCGAGTGCTTAATTTAGTTTTTCAGTCTACGTTTTGGATTGATTTACTTTTAAAGCACGGTTGTCTTTTGCCTGTGTGGACTGTAAAGACAAAACACTGTCACAACCTATACTTCTTTGCACAGGGTCCTTGCAGAAATTCAATTATTATCAGGTCCTGTGTCATGTGTGTGTGTCTCTGGTTATAAGTTGTCTTCACTTGTGTGTATGGATGGGGAAGTTACTAAAAACATGGCACCTCTTTTGCGTAGCGTCTGCCACCTTTTGAGAGCTTCTCCCAGGGCCCCAAGCTTCAATTCATCCTGCGCTGGACCGGCGACGGCTCTGACCACTCCACAGCGCCCGTGGCCAAGCCCCTGGCCACCCGCAACTCTGACACCAGCTCTGCTACTGCCAACCAAGAAACCAGAGGCAGCTCGCTCAGAGCCACGCACACACTAGGTCAGTCTTTGCAGCTAGTGCCACTTCAGGCTAATGTACTTCAGTGCTGAGTCTTATAATAATAATAATATAATATAATTTACAACTGTGTGTGTGTGTGTGTGTGTGTGTGTGTGTGTGTGTGTGTGTGTGTGTAGCCATGAAAGAGTCTATAGGCGCTGACATACAGAGCAGAAGAGAACACTCCCCCGTTGTACCTCGACAGAAACTACGCATTTTCTACCAGGTGAACGTGCTCATGTGACCTCTCCTCCACCATTAATCACCACTTATCTTTTATTTCAGCTCAACGTCAGCAGTATTATTGTTTTGACCTGCCACTGCAGGCGATGGAGCTCATTAGTTGACATCAGCATTTTGTTCTCTGTACAAACATGGTTCTTCCTAGAAGCACTGACCTTCTGCGTTCTGGTACAGCCTATGTTTACTTTTGGGCTTCTGCTATTATACGTTTGTTCTTTTAACCTCGTGCTCACTTAAGCCTAACATATGAAAATACCGTAGGGCTAATTGCATTGTGTGAACTCTAGATGGCGTGGTATTTCGACAGACTCAAAGTTCATTGTTTACCTGGTATCTTATATTTTCATGTACAGATTAGTATTCTTGATAGTATATTGTATATATTGTCAGACTGATGCTAGCCTAGGTTCTTTGATTGCACGCACGCACTGTATTGCTATTATATTTACAGTCCAATACATTGTCTTTAACCAAGTGTAAAAAGGTGAAAGTTCTCTACAAAACAATAACGTGTGTGTCACTGTGTGCGCTGTGCAGTTCCAGTACAACCACAACACGCGGCAGCAGACGGAGGCCAGAGACGACGTGCACTGTCCCTGGTGCACGCTGAACTGCAGGAAGCTCTACAGTCTGCTCAAACACCTCAAACTGTCCCACTCCCGCTTCATCTTCAACTATGTGGTGAGCCTTTCAACATCATCAATACATAACAACCATTGCCCATTTAGAGCAGTGGTCCTCAAAGTGGGACCCGGACCCTCCCAGATCCATCCCTCGAAAGAATGCATCCTCTGAATGTTCCTAACTTTACTTTCCCGTCTCCTTCCATCTCTTCCCTCGGCAGCCCCACCCGAAAGGAGCCAAGATTGAGGTGTCTATAAACGAGTGTTACGATGGCTCGTACGTGGGAAACCCCCAAGACATCCACAACCAGCCGGGCTTCGCCTTCAGCAGGAACGGCCCCGTCAAGAGGACTTCGGTCACACATATCCTAGTGTGCAGGTTCACATGTCATTTTGATCATTCATTATTTAATGTAATTATTCTGCCTTCGGTGTATCGGCAAAATAAGATGACATTTACTGATGCCAGTGGCCGATGTTTATCTGTTTCATACACCTACATGGTTTAATTTCTCATAATGAAGATTTATTTGTTTCCCTGGCAAACAAGTGGGAATGAATAACAACATAACAATTTGGCCGATGTGTTTTTCTTTGTTTAAGCATCAGTATCAGATTAGAGTTTCCCAGTAGGGGGCGCCCGCTGGCCAAGTGGTCCACATTGTTTTGGTGGTGAAATCTGACCAAAGGCCCCATCACGCTTTCCTGATGCTACAGATCACCAGCCTATCTCTCAAGGAAGACAACACAGCATTTTTACAATAATGAATGCATAAAGCTATTTCATGTTTTGCCATCCATCCATCCAGGCCTAAGAGGACCAAGCCCAGCCTTTCTGAGTTCCTGGAGTGGGAGGATGCGGACGCGGAGCAGCAGAGGACGCTCATCAGCGGCCACAACCGTCTGTACTTCCACAGTGACTGCTGCATGCCGCTCAGGCCCCAGGAGATGGAGCAGGACAGCGAGGACGAGAGAGACCCCGACTGGCTCAGGGAGAAAACCGACACAGTGAGTTAACCCATTTAGGACTGACCTCAAAATAAATAAATCTTCTAAATCCTCCAGTTTTCTGAAATAAATATTTTCACGATTTTTCAAAAATAGCAGACCTACAAGCTGCGCTATGATCTTGTAGATCTGCTATTTTTCAATAGCTAAATTATAACAATGTTTAAATCACCAAAAGGGGTTCCCGCCCAAAATGGGTTAATGCGCCTGTAGATCTGACTGGTTCTCCCAACATTTTCCATATCGAGGACCACAGACCATTATCTGTACAAGACCTTTTAAATGGTAAAAGTTATTCCAGAATTCTTCAAATTTGTTGCAAGAAAAATCACACACGCATTGTGAATGTGCTATTTTCAAATGGTGAAGTTGCCATTTTCAGTTTGGTTACAGTGGTTTAAACAATTTTTTATGCTATTATATAATTTCGCTGGGGACCCTCAAGCGTTATTCATAGTCTGGATTTTTGGTGGTGAGGTGACCACCGAACTACAACATGATGTCACGAGCCGCAGTGAAGAGCAAGCCACCGCCCCAGCCCTTCTCTCTGTTTTTACTCACCACCGCTCAACGTTATTTCAGCTCCGGTGGTCACCTCACCACTGGAGCGGTGGTCACCCCACCACCGAAAATCCAGACTATGAATGAGCCTTTAAGGACCCCTGAGGTCCGTGGGGTCCAGGGAACCCATTGAGAAGCGCTGTACTAGAATACACACCTGTAGATCTGATGAGAACACACGGAGACCGGAAGTAGTAGTTTGAAACGTTCACATGCTCTGTTTGTGGCTGTAGCAAATCGAGGAGTTCATGGATGTCAACGAGGGCGAGAAGGAGATCATGAAGCTGTGGAACCTCCACGTCATGAAGCACGGGTGTGTATGCTCTGCTCCGCATGGTTTCATGCGCTTGGGGGGGGGGGATTTAATCCATGCTTCTGGTCAGACTGAACAAAATACATGCGTTTCCTTTTGGTCAGATTTTTGTTCTGTTTTTATCTTTGTTTGATAATATCATTAACAATTGAAAAATGTATGTTTAACCACAGTTTCTAAAATGACAGATGTACAGCTGACATCACGTCACGATGCCATTTAGTAACACTCCTTTCTTAGCCTGTAGCACTTGACCATTGACCATGCAGTCTTATGTGTTTACCTTGCTTACTAGATAAAGCGCTTCTGCTAAATTGTTTCTCTTATGCGCTCCTTTGTCCAGCTTCATTGCGGACAACCAGATGAACGACGCGTGCCTGCTGTTCGCCGAGCGCTGTGGCCCCCACATCGCGCAGCACGACCTCTGCCGCAACTTCCTGCTGCACCTGGTCAGCATGTACGACTTCAACCTGGTCAACACGGCCACCATCGACCGGGCTATTGCGCACATACGCCAGCTCCGGAGCCAGCTGCAGGCCGCACGGACACGCCGAGGCGAAGAGGAGGATGACGAAGACGACGGATGGGAAACGGCTGCCGAGTCCTTGCCGGAGCCGGATCCCAATCTGAGCGCACACACTTCTCTGTCTAACGACGAGGGCAGAGATAGCGGCACAGAGGAGGTCGCGTTGAAAGACTAAGAGGAAAAGACACTCTGAGGCCTGTTTTATACGTAGTTGCGCGCCAGTGCCGTGTGCCAAAATCTGTCACGCTAACAATTTTTATAGCACGGCTACGTATATTATAGGCCAAAGGTGGTCTCTGGCTTGTCTTCAGAATGTCTGCCATGCTTTACTGACGGTTGGCGTGGAAACGGTCATCGCCTTGGCGGTGGTCGGACAACCTAAAGAGAGCACGTTTCCCCTGTAAGTCTCGGAGAAATGGAGTGCACCTGCCAGAGTCGACTTTTCGTATTTATGATAATGTCAGATGTAATATGTCGGTGACCACAGGGAGCAGTATTTCTTTCGTTTTTCTTATTTTCATCTCCGTCTGGCCGGACGGAGATTATGTTTTGCATCATGTGGACACACAGCTTGGATCAATTATGTGTGACGTTTCTTACTTCATAATGTCAGTTAAAAGGGTCATAACTCAACTGCATTGTGCTTGATAATCAAAATCGGTCAACATACGGTAACTGTGCAGTTAACTGTGCTTGAAGTATACATGAGCACTGACATTGCTGTCTTCTATAGAGGCAAGCAGCAAAGGTGTATAGATTTTGTTAAGGGGAAGATCAGTGTTTTCTTTCTGCCAATTCCACACTGGGTGCTCCGACTTGTGTTACACATCATCATCACTGCACTCTTGTATTTTTCAGTTATTCTGGTGCTAGATTCTTTCCCCAGCAAAATGCTCAAAACCAACGGTGGGATTGGATGAGTGTCTAACCTCAGTCGTACCTCGTTTACATTGTGCAAAGCATTTGTTTCTCAACGTCGGTTCTGGGTACCACCAGGGGTCCAAACGGACCCCTGCAGGACTGTAACTCTGAGAGTGTACGAATAGAACCAAATTATTTGTCGATAATTATAGGACGATGTCCTAGTCGAGAAAGAAGTCTGATTTTTACTTTGTAATTGACAGAACTGGAAAGCAGAGTGAGAATGTCAAATTGCATCTATGGCTTGATTGAATCTAGTGAATCTAGTGCGCGCAAGCTATGAAACTTGTAGACAATGACTTCCCTTCCCCAGGATATCTGGGCCAGCCCTGGAGGCAGCAGGTTCTGCACATTGTCGCTGTTGGGTGAAAACCTCATGTCAAACGTTTTTCTTATTATTTTTAGCTGTGCCAGCCGCTCGACATTTGACCGCGTGTGCTCGTCCGTCCGCATGAGCACGGCATCAACAGCTGCAGCCTATTGCAACACGAAGGTGCAGTAATTAAACACAAACGGGAGACGCAACACATCATGTGTGCATGGCCACAGCCATGCACACACAAGCCCCATGGGGACCCAACACAGTAGTACCGCCTGAATACCAGTGCCCACACAACAAATTAATTAGTACAGCCTGTTACACAGATGATTCGTTATTTCATTTTTTTTTTAATATACCTGTGTGTATATACAATGAATTGGGTGATAAAGTTCAATGCCTTTTGACATTTCCACTTGCTCCACAGATGTGAAACGGTAAAGAACTCAGACTTAAAGGGGAAAACCACCCATTTTCAACATTTTACTATGTCATTAATATACCTTAGAGCTGTTGTGTGGAATTAATAAAAAAAAGTCCCCCCATTCTGTGTTTCCTAGAACTGTAATTATGATAAAAATCATTAACATGGTGAAACACATCTTGATGACATCAAGATGTGGTCACCATGTTAATGATTTTTTTCAGACCTCTAGTTCTAGGAAACACAGAATGGGGTAACCTTTTTTAATTATTTCCACACAACAGCTCTAAGGTACATTAATGACATAGTAAAATGTTGAAAATGAGTGGAATGCCCCTTTAACTTTGCAGGCTGCTAGCCCGCTGTCTGCTATTCTGCTTAATGTGTCTACTCATCAATTTGTCTCATACTGTGTGTAGCATGTGAACTACAGAAATGCTAGTCCTGGGTTGCCAAGTAAGTCAAATGGACGCTATTTGGTTCCATTTGTACACTCTGAGTTAAATAAACAGAATTTTACTTTGTAGATTGTGTTCCCAGAGATGATTATGATGTGTTTTTTTGTTTTTAATCAAATGGAGGTCTGTGGCCTAATGCATAATTATTCAACCTGGTGGTATGTGGAATTTAAAAGGTTGCGAATCACTGTTGTAAAGACCTCAGCATTGCGCACCACTGCCTGCAGACACGCTGTGCTGCTTTGTTACCACGTTTCCTGGTTGATTAGCATGACTCTGTTCCACTGCATCCAGTGTTCCTTTCTGATCAAAGTGATCTATATAAGTAGCAAACTTATTTTGTGATGTCATTTAAACCTAAAGCAGGTGTAGTCCAAATATTTAGAATATCAGTGGAATACCCCCGTAATGAACTTTTCCAAGATTTTCTCATTTGTTTTGAAATGCACCTGTGCTTAACAGACTGAGGTCCACATGGACCTATACTTTGTCCGCTTCTTTTTCCCTCTACACCAGATCTACACCGCAAATATATGATCTCTAAGACAATGACACAATGTGTCATCTTGTGAGCTTATAATTGGTTGTTTTCACCGAATGTTCACCCTCAGAATAGGCTAGGGTTCATGTCTTATTTCTCCAGACTCCAACCATTGCTCCCTCCCTCCCAGCACACCAATATTGTTCAATGAGCTCACTGGTATAATATGGTTTGTTTCATAGTCAAGAGGTGGAAATTATTAAAATATTAGTTTTTTGGTAGGTTGCAGACCAAAGTGATTGAATTTGCTACAGATTTTGGTTTCTTGTCGATAAACTGTTATTAAATCCTCCTTTCTAGTCGCCTTAATTCTGCTAAGGATGTTTAAAAGTGCATATTGACAATACTTGGAATGGAAAAAATGGAATACTTGCAGTCATTCCATTGAGATTTCGCACAACTTTGTCTATTCAACATGTGATTAAAGGCCAGTCCACTGAAACTCAACATAGTAGATGCTGATCAGACTTTTCCAAGAATGCCTCTAATAACTCATTTTCAAGCAACATCATGCCATGGAATATAAATTAATCTTAAAAGCCTGAATTATACTTGAGTTGCAGGTGCGTGTCGCACACCTTCGATGTGTCGAGCTCAGAGATAGGCTGCTTTCGGACACCCACGTGCAACTAAGTAGATATTGGAAGCAGGATTAATGGGTGTGAATACATTTCAGATTTTATATCATACATGGTTAATCTGATTAGTCTGGCCTTTAGTGCAGTGTACTTTTCTTTTTCTTGTCTTCCATAATACTTTTATTTGACTTGACTGCCCTGGTTTACAGGGAGTCTTCAGTCTTCACACATCGTTCACAAGACCAGCAGCAGTTTGCACAGGATGGAAGAGGAAACAAGAGACAGCAAAATGTCAAACCAGCAAGTTGACCACTTTGTAATAATGAAATACGTCAGAATGGTTTTCTATTTAAAAGAATAAAGAGTTTTGTACACTATTGTCCACCTTGTAGGTCTACTGCTTGATCTAAATGCTCAACAGCATTGCATGACCCCCAGTGGTGGGGAAGTATACTGTATACACTGTCACCTTGATATCAATATAGTGTGAGAATTATGTGTGGATTGCCTAATGGCTTTCACAAAATATTTGCATATTGAGATCTTTGATAAATTATCATCTGAACAAGTGCATATGTCTACGGTCAGAATCTAAATCTATCAATATATTTCTAACTTGATAGTGTATTATCTATCTTGGTTTGACTCTTGACTACTGTTACATCTCGTGTTATACTGCTGTTTCTTCTATGGCACCTAGATCAATATATGTTTATCTTAACTCGTCATAATTATATGCAGCTAGAACTGCATGTGCAATAATTTCTGAAAACTATTAGGCTACTGTAATGAAACCTTCAAAAAACCAGGACAAGACAACAGTTATGGCTATGCCATTCATTATGATACGATATCCTAAATCCTACATATTCCTGTATCAATATTGACATAGATTTCCGATGCCATAGATCAGCGACAGGCAACCATTAGCAAAAGAATCAATCAGTTCAAATTCATAAAATGAAATTTACAATTTAGGCATTTAGCAGACGCTCTTAATCCAGAGCGACTTACATTAAGCAAGAACAAAAAGCATGGGAATACATCACATATATAAAAAGCATATATCAAGAAACATGCGTAAGCTAAGAACGTAACTAGAACATATCTATATAATGACACTATACATATATTATACTATGCTGTACATATATACTATGAAGTGCTATGACTACATACAATGCAATTATTGTGCTGTCTACATGACATGCTATAAGTCTGTTTCAAATGCTATCTAAGTCTGAAAAGTGCTGTCTAAGGGGGTAGGGTAAGTGCTATGGGCCATGGTGGAAATGTACAGTATTAGCCTACTGCTCTGTCCATTTGTGCTCTGTTTTCTGTAGTAGCCTACCTGAAATCTCTCTCTGATCCCCAGGCAGATACGTTTCAGCAAATGCAATGTGCTTGTTCTGGAAATTTCTTTCAATAATACTATTTTTGTTGTTGTCTCCCTGATTGATTGATTGAACATTTTATTAACAGAATCGGTACAGTTCAACGACGGTACAGAACAATACAAGATCTGCTACTGAGGATAACACAAGGAAAAGCACTATTAAATGATGTTTTTAGGGTCCTCCATGTTCAGTTCATCAGAACATTTAAAGAGTACAAATATACCTATGCAAAAAAAGGAAGTCAAATATATATAAAATATAATAAAAACAGCAAAAAACTTGTACAGTAATGAAAACAAAAAGGGGGGTGGACTTTCACTTTTTTTACAGGGGCCAGTTTCGAATTGCAGCCGCCCGTAAGTGCTCTTTGAGAGCAGTTTGGAAGGAGTCTAGGGATTACATTTCTTAACGGCTGTTGGTATGGTGTACCACATTAGTGGCATAGGAGCTAAATTAATTTAACCCCTTGTTGGGGCCGAATCGGGGTTGAGCGTGGTTTGTGGTACTTAATCCCTCTGGTGTTGTGACCATGGACCTTGTTGACATTAAGGAAGTATTTGGACAGGTACATGGGTATCTTAAAGGTGTAGCCAATCTTGTAGACCAGCCCCATTGCTAAGCATATCATCAAGCCAGCAGGGTTAGAGGCGAAAGCAGACAAATCTACCCAGTACCCACACAATTCAATATTATATTTGCTGTATTTAATAGGGGTACTCATTTGTACAACTGGAGAATGTAAGAATCACATTATAACAAGTTAACAGAGTCAACAGACTGTTGACTAATGTCAAGACAGACTGTAAAAGAGGGTGCTGCTTTTCCTTTGTTTTGCCAATGGGTACCCAGATTGCAACAATGTTGATGCTGGAGGAGGCCTCCCTGTGGACTGGGAGGCCAGTAGTCCCAGGCTAGTCTCTCGAGACAGACTGTTGACTCAATTCAAAGGAAAAGAGGGTGCTGTTTTTCCTGTATTTGCCGATGGGTTCTCTCAGATTGGTCACAGGCTAAATCAGAATCAGAAGACTTTATTGCCATGACATGTAAACATGTTAGGAATTTGGTTTGGTGGACAGCAGAGTGCAGTTACAACATTAGGACAAGTGCAAAACAGGACAAGACAGTGCAAAGAATAGTGAAAAAAGAAAAAAAGTGCAGAGAGTTCAAGTGATCAGTTCAGAGCACAAGTCAGTCCATTCCACTCTGAGTGGGGGTGGAGGGAGGATAAAGGGGGGTCAGGGGGGGACACCAGCAGCGTTGAGGAGCCGGATAGCCGTGGGGAAAAAGCTGTTTGAATGTCGGGCCTTCATAGTCTTTAGGGACCGCAACCTCCTGCCTGAGGGAAGCAGGGCAAAAAGACTGTGGCCTGGGTGTGCAGGGTCAGCCATGATCTTCCTGGCCCTCCTCGAAGCTCTACTCCTAAACAGGGCCTCAAGGGGGGGCAAAGGGCAGCCAATCACCCTCTCTGCTGATCGTATGACCCGCTGCAGCTTGGCCTTGTCCTTGGCCGCTGCAGCGGGGAACCAAACAGTAATGGCGAGGGTGATGATAGATTCTAACTCGTCAGGGTTATCATCTTGGAGCAGCAGTGGTCTGGTCTCCATATGGTGTACTGTGCAGGCCCACCCTGGTGTCGCCACTGTTGAGAGTGTGAGTCTGTGAACAGTTCATTTTAATGAATAAATAATAAATAATCTTAATAAAGCACCCCTTGCCCAAATATGCTGACCTCATCACATTTGTCAAGACGGCAATGGCCATGTTTAGGCCAAGGAGTGTTTTTTTTTGTAAAAAGAATGCTTGGAATGGATTCAGCATCATGAAAACCCCCTAGTTTGACATGTCACATGCTACTTAAAGCATGATGAAATGTTTTTGCCTTATACAGGATGTTAATGGTACATAGGCCTACATATTATGCTAATAACTCAAATTGCTCAACGTGCAACTTTTAGCAACCAAGCTCAATCTTCTAAGCCTATAGATGATAGGTGGTAGTACAAGTTTACTAACCACCATTTCTGGGTTCATGAACATTCCAGTAGACTAATAAGATATAGACTGAAAATATAAATTCCAAATTTGTCAAGTCTGTGAAGATATTCTTACCTTTTGGAGAGAACACTTGTTTCTGATCATGTTACTTTTGGTTTTGACTTTTGACAGGATGTGTCCTAGATTCTGGTGGGCATTTTTCTAGGATGTCAGTCAGCTATGCTGCCGCTACACAGGCGGCAAGGAAGCTCCTTTGGATTTGAGGCCAAATAGGAAGTCATTATCAGCATGCAGTTCTAATTGCTAGTATGCAGAGTGGAGATGGGTTGATCTGTGGCACACTCACAAGAAATGGCAAGAGAGAGGTGTAGATATTGCATCCTGTCCAATATAATCTGTTCACTTAATGATTGTGTTATGTTTAGGTAGGCTACTGTAGCATTTGCCATCTGGTTAAGACGATTCATGTTGATTCATGTGTGTTACTTGTCACACAAGAAAGAAAGAAAGAAAGAAAGAAAGAAAGAAAGAAAGACATTTCGCTCTATGAATCATGTAAACAAAACTTTAAGCAGAATGATGGGTGCCAAGGAACGCTTAAAGCTGATGCAGTGTTTTATAATTCCTCATGCAGTAATTAACAACTTTTCATAAAAACAACATGGTTAGACCAATAATAATCTAACATGATGACAAAATAGAGGACGCGTTCATGATATTCAATAAGAAACAGAGTTTGTTTTGTAAAAATATGAAAAGAAAAAAGAAAACAAGGGGGTAGGCCGGGCATTTGTCTTAACTACATCATCACCCCCACCATCCCCAATACAAATGTGAATACTCGCATTTATATTATTAATAAAAAAAATGTTTTACGGTGCAGTCACACCGAACTTTAATTCTGCCTATGCAGCGGATTCTGTCAATGCTAAAAAAAAATAAGAAAAAAAGAAAACTGAATGTGAATGTCAGTATACTATACACAAACAAAAGGGTTTGAAGGAAAAGTCATCATTTATTTAGTCCTGGTGGTCGCATAGTGTTAAATATGTAATGATTTTTTTTAGGAATAAAATGGTTGAAATCTGGATTAGAAGAGGCTGGCTCCAGCCCTGAATCGCTGAGCCACGCTCATTTAAAAAATAAAATTCTGAAACGAAATGAAAAGTCAGGCTGATTGTCACTTGTCAGGCTAGGAAAGTTACATAGTGCACCTTGATGGAGCCATTCCAAAACATTGCAGTGACTTGTTTGACACCAACAAAGCGCAAAGATGAAGGAAAGGAGGACATGGTTTACAAGGCAATCTGAGAACCCGTCGGCAAATAAAGCAGAAACAGCGCCCTCTAGTCAACAGTCTGTCTCGAGCTTAGAGTATAGGTCTCGAGAGACTAGCCTCAAGGTACAATATTCAACATTGCCTTTACGTATTGCTTTTTTGTTTGGCCAATGTATGCCTTTCCACATGCAAGGACAGGTAGCCTAAGCATGTATAGGGCCTACATTAGTGGAATTACAGACTTCACGTTTGAACTTTTTACACTGTCACCCGATATCAATATAATGTAGTGTGAGGATAATATTGTGTGGATTGCCTATTGGTGCTTTCACATAATATTTGCACATTTAGATCATCTGAACAAGTGCATTTGTCTACGGTCAGAATCAAAATTTGGTTTGGCTTCACGTAACTCTATACTCTTCCATATCTTGTGTTTCATATTACAACAGTATTTCAAACAAAAGGGTAGGAGCGCACACCAATAGTGGGTGCCATTGTGTTCAGGGTATGAAGAAGGCATATACTATTACAACAGTAACCGTTTTTCCATTTTTCCTTTTCATTATTTCGCATGATGAGCCAGACCAGCAGGAATGCTAACAGGACCAGCAGGAATGCTAACATGGCCATCATCACCCACTGCTGAACTATGAAGTGGTTCAGCATTTTCAGCATGTCATGATTCCTCTCTGCCATCTGACTGAGGGATTTCTCCAGCACATGGATCCTGTTCTCCATAGTGGTGATGACATTCTCTAGCTTGTGGTTCCTTTTCTCCATAGTGGTGATGACATTCTCTAGCTCGTGAAGCCCTTCAGGAGCGATGCAATTCTCCGGCGGTTGGAAATGGTTGTAGATCTCTTTTCCAAAGACCCACAGCCTCATCAAAGTTTCAAAGTATTCTTTCATGGCGGAGAACAGAGATGTAGTGAGGCGTGGGTCAAAGACTGTAATTTTCAAGCAGACAAAAAAATAATAGGTCAGGGTCATTATATTTTCAGTTCCAGTTAACTGATACAGTAGGCAGTTGAGACCCCCTCTCGTGGGGTCTCCTCTCTAGTTAAGTGTGTCATAGTTACAGTAATCTTCCCCATATAGAGAACATTCAGAAATTGTCATTTTGATCAGTGGACCAAATCACAGGCCGTATCAGATTTGGGCCCCTAGATAATAACTAGCTTGAGTACCACTGATGTAATAGACTTTGAAACAATGGCATCTCTTGCATTACTTTACATAAGATAAGATGACTCGTGATTACATTTTATTTATTGTAATTGTATTGTCAGTTACTGTAGTTAGAACAGTACTATTATCAACATTATAATCCAGGCTCAGTATAAGGATATATAAGTATAAACAGTTAGTGTTTTCAGCTACAGGGTAACAGAATTATAAATCATGCAATACTGTAGCCGAAACCCTGATGACCTTGGGATACATCACTGAGTTGCATCCATGCGATGTTTTTTCATTCTTAGTTATTCTATTTATAGTGACTCAGGAGTAAACTATGTGACAAACGGTAATTCAAATGCTAATCTTGTTTAACCTGCCAGGTAGGGTACAGTACTGTACTCTGCTTAGGATACTTGTTCACAATGAAAAGGAGTAGCCTACCAGATGACTCAGTGCTGAAATCATGGCATTTAAACAAACATGCTCTTATAATCTACAAACACTGTGACACGTTTTTTCCCCCCGTTGCGGTGGGCGCCCCCATGGCGATTATAAAAACATTTCGTCTCTGGGATACATCACTGAGGATATGTCCCAGGTTGCATCCATGTGATGTTTTTTAGGCTACGGCCAACTGTTGAGCTCACAACTTGTTTTGTTATAAGTATTAATTAGTTAGAGTTATGTTCACTGTTTAGTTTATGTTATGTTTGAAGTTAGTTTACCTCTTTTAAGGGCTCTATAATTATTATTATTATCATACTTATTTATTTAGAATTAGATGCTGTTTTGGAGGATAAATCACATTTTGAGTTTTGAAAACGTGTGTTGCTTTGTGCTTTGACTACTTGGTCCACAATAAACCCTGAGCCAATTAATAACAGTGTTACTCATGCCTTATTATACACAGCTCAGAAAATGTCACAATTGAGTGTTACTTAAGATATAGTATAATAAAATATCAATTCCAACAATATTTTTCAAGTCAGTGTGAAGACATGCTTACCTTTTGGTGAAAGGTGTTGTTACAGGTGTTGCTACTTTCGGTTTTGTCATGAAGGGAAACTCTTACCAGGAAATGGTAAGAGGGAGGGAGATATTGCATCATATCCAATAGTTTGCATCAAAATCAACAAATGTATCTAGTCACTTGATTGTTTGTATTATGTTTATAGGTAGCATTAGTCAGCAACCAATGTATGAAGTTGCAAACTACAGCAGTATTATGGATGCCAAGGAACACTTCATGCTGATCCTAATATATCCTAATATCCTCCACGTTGCTAACAATAAAACCAACATAGTAAGACCACCATCTATGACTATATATGTAACGAAGACTCTGACTAGGACGTTGGGCTATATGACATATGACATGTCTAGTATGACAATCCCTATATTTGGCCCAAGCCGGGGAAAAAAAGTACACACAAATGGTGCCATCTTGGTGCATTATTACCATGTTGATCATGTATATCTGCTATTTTCTATTAGTCCAATACCGTAGTCACTAAGACAATAATTGATAATTGTAGCCTACTTGACATTGATAAATCTCAAATGAAGACCAATGAATGAGTAGTACAATTTATTATTAAAATATGTTACGTTTCATTTCAATATGGTCATGGCACTGTAATGTTTTGTCCCAGTAACTTGGAACAGCAATTACACAATGAAACACACAAGGTGAGACGTTACAGCAGTAAGTAAAGCCTGATTTGTATTTATTCGTATGATGGGGTCAGTGTCGCTTGCCAAAAAGTGCAGATCTGCAACCTCACAATGCATCACAACAATGCATTATGAGCTTGGGTATTGGGTTACACTGCCACACGTAAGTTTAAATCAGGAGTCGAAAAGCAAACAACACATAAAATAGGATAAAACAAAATAGTCATTATACACAAAACATCTGCAATGGCTCTCTGAATGACGGACTTTACATAATAGTCTGTAATTAAATAGAAGTACCGTATAAACGTACCAGTTATCCTATGAATAGTGAATACCCATGTTAATCCCTTATTCTCCAGCAGTATAAAAACATCACATTGAGTAACAGGTATTACAGTGTTTATGTTTAGATGACAGTCACCCAAAATGTGTGCTCTTCAGTGTTCAATAGCAGCCTGTGCTTGACTTGATGAGGCATCAAGCTTGCATAAAGACCAATGAGCATTAAGCCATAACCATGTTTACTTCCAGGTGTCTGATCTACTTCTTCACTTAAAGTAACTTTAAGTGCTGAAATCCAAACCTCAATCGATGTCTACAGCACACCGATTACTACAAACTCGTGGAAACCTTGTATGTCTAAAACCGTTCAGGAAATGAAACACAAAAAAGAAAAAAACAAGTATTCTAATGGATTCAATGTAGTTATTTAGTAACAAGCTCTTAATACGTTTAATTTGTTCAATATTTATAGACTTTGAACCTGTCTTTCCTATCTGGGATCTTATATCACCCTACCCCAAACCCTAACCGTAGGTGGAAGCCACGGGTAAGTCTTAACGGGCCATGTATGTCGGAGCCTGTACGTCGGACTAACGTATGCCCTCCGAAGATCTTCAACAGACCTGGAGGAGACCTGTGTTGATCCAGGCAACGTGTGTTCCTCGTTCCCCGTTTGCAAGGCCCTTTAGGCTTCACGTGAATTTGGGACATCTTGTGGCCATTCTGTGACGACAGTCGTCTATGACGTGACTCCATATTTGGGCAAGGTTTTGACGCCTGTCCACTTCCTCTTACACATAGATGGCTTGGCTCTAATGTCAAATTTTGACAACCCGAAACCCTGCAGTGGCTTCCATTATGAGAAAGGAAAAGTTCAAAACTTCCAAAGGTAGAACAGTGATTCTCAACCTTTTCAGGGCGTGACCCCCCAAAATAATCATATTTGAACTGAGGACCCCCCACCTTGTTGAGTTGAGACATAACATGTTGATTTTCAAAATCCTTAAATTGTCCCTTTAGGAATGTGCAGATGCCCTGTATACACTTATACTGTATGTTGGTTTGGATCCCTGGGGGTCCCTACCCACAGGTTGAGAACCACTGCAGTAGAACACAATGTGAACAAACATTGGTTAGCCTAATGACAGACAGTATGAACAAGAAACTTCCCATTGATCAGTCCAACAGTTTAGGAGAACATAAAAAAACACAACATTAAAAAAAAAACATCAAAGATGAAATATGGAGATACAAGATTTCGGCCAGAGCAACGATATTCTCCATGGACGGAAAACTAACATTTCAAGTCTCAGCAGATGCCACCTAAACATTTTAAAAGTCTAGGTTGTCACATCGCTCATTTGGGTGTCAAACACAGATGATGACAGATGTTGGAGATTTTGGGGAAGGTCTCCGTCTCTTGAGCCGCGATGGAGAAGGGTTGAACGTGCGCTGTGCAGCGTGTTCGGAGCGGCCCAGGTGGGGCCCGCATTTCAGTGTTTTCTCCACAGTATGTAGGTCATAAGCAGGACCAGGCCTGCTGACAGGGCCATGATCACACACTGGTGGATGGTGAGGACGTTCTCCAGCGCGTGGATCCTCTCCTCCATGGCGGAGGTTTGAACGTAGTCGTAGACACCCGCTCCGATGCTCCACAGCGCCCACACGGCGTCTACCACTAGAGGCATAGCGGAGCCAACAGGGGGAGCTCAGAAAGGCAGGGTGTGGAACATAAATGACTCCCGGGGCTCCGTCAAAGACTGTAATAATGATTAAGCAGACAGAAATATAGGATTGTTACAGTATATTTGGCAGTTCCAATTTGCAACTTATTGATGAGATGAGCACTTCAATCATTGTATTACTAGTCCTACTCTACTCCCAACTAATGCTCATTATGCTACCGTATGGCACCATTTCTGTGAACTCACTCTGCGTCTCGTTGGTGGGTTACTGGGTTTGATTGAAAATTTAACAGTTTGCAGAATGGGTACAGGTCAATACAACATCTGCTAAGAGGATAAAACCAGAAAAAGGGTCCTCCATCGTCAAAACATTTAAAGACATACAAATATACACTTATAAGTAAGTAAGTAAGTTCTTACACACTTATAGTGTTATATATTATATATAACACTTATATATTTATAACACTTATATATTCTTATACACTTCTATGCACAAAATAAATCATATACATGATTGAAAAAAGGGTGGGGGGGGGCTTTTTGTTTCTAAGGGGGCTATTTTAAAATTGCAGCCGCCTATAAGTGCTCTTTGAATTGGGGTGTTATGGACAGTCCATAAATGTGCCTAACAATACTGTAGGTAAGTTAGCATGCTAAAATAGAAGCCATTGTTCTTGCATTAATACAAACAAGTATTACAAGTTTTAAATTACCTAACCTGCCTACTGATGATGTCACTGGTAGACGGTTTCTGAACAATCCACACTACACAGCCCTCTGAGACACAGTTTAGAAATTGTGCCATTTTATAATGACCATTAACCAAACAAGCAATTATATGAAGACATGGAACTATAGTAACTATTATTATGATGAGATGAGTCATGAATCACGATGATGCTTGACATAATTTAAATTGATCATGCAGCACATGTCAGGTGAGCTATGTAGTTAGAGCAGCCTATTTTCAACAATCACCCAGGCTCAGCATAATAATGCAGAATAAACAGTTTTCAGCTACTGTGTAACAGAATGATAAATAAATCACGTAGGAGGGAGGCTATCGTAGCTGCTATACAATAGCTTTCCGGGCTAATAAACGTAGCACATCAGGTCACTCCCATTTGATTCGTGTATCAGCCCAACTTACCACCACATGAGTCGTTAACATACGCGAACAGGCGGCTATATGACAGCACACAGGCTTCAATCCCAGGTCATCTACATTGTTGTTTTAATGCAAACATTTCAACAGGATTATTTATAGCTGTGACACGCGCAGCCAGCGATTGAGGGCTGAGCCCCAGCTGTAACATAACAGCCAGGCTGGAATCATGGTTGTTTCTATTTGCTGTTCAGGACTCATATCCGCTCTTGGGCCAGCCCACTGTATCCTGTCATTTCCACTCACACATAGATGCACACGCACAGACCGTCTCCGTGTCCCCTCTAGACCGGATCCACAGACGGATCGCAGTCTAACCAACTGAGCCCGGTCTAACCCAGCTGTCATCATCCACCCTGACACACATCCGGGTTGTGGTGGTGAATCCGTGCGCGGGTGCGCGCCGTGCCACCCCTCCGTGCGCGTGACACTTTAGTAAAGTTGTTTTAACGGCACATTAAAGTAGCGATTGCTGAATAAAGTCTACCCCTCAGCGATAACAACGTCAACGCAGAAATAAATCACTGTCCTTGGTGCCGGTGTACCTTTAAGTTATATGCCCTGAGTTCAGCTCGCTACCAGGCGCGGTGGCCAAGTGGTAAGGCGTCGGTCTCGTAAACCGAAGATCGCGGGTTCGAACCCCGTCCGTGCCTGAGTACAATGGACGGCAAACGGCTTTTTGGAGCTGGATCTTCGCTGTTTGATAATGTGACTGTAGTTGAACTTCAAGTATATAATCGTGTATAACGGGTGGTAGAATGAACTGTACGTACTCGTCTCTGAACTAAAGTGCACCAAGCAAGGAAAAGAAAGAAAGGAATACTGTAGACATATTTATTGTCGATCCTCTGTTGCGAGTTGCGACTGATCCAAGCGGACTTTGACTTTTATAAATCCGGTGAAGTTACAATAATATGCGATCTTTATTCTTTATTAAGTCATTTATAAAATTATTACTAATGTCAATCTGTAGCCTACAGAATAAAGTCTTCAAGGAAAATATATAGCCCACAGTCTGTCTAACTAAAAGACAAACAGAAGTGTATTACAGAATAAATGTGAATTTTACACCTTTGGAAACCCAGTCACAGACTCACAGATTAGTAATTTTGTAACTGCAGCATCGTGTTGTTTGGTCGAGTCCCTAAACCTGCAGCAGAGGGCGCAAAAATATAACATCAGT
The DNA here is from genome assembly GCF_951216825.1 of Electrona antarctica. Lineage (NCBI taxonomy): Eukaryota > Metazoa > Chordata > Actinopteri > Myctophiformes > Myctophidae > Electrona > Electrona antarctica. The sequence continues at coordinate 21,203,856 of NC_136795.1, read as the reverse complement.
GGCAGTGCATGTGCCTGCCTCTCTACCGCGCGCACGCACGCACACACACACTCACACTCACACACGCACACACACACACGCGCGAGAGCATGTGCAGTTTGTGCAGCTTTTGTAAACATGCGCCATGCGGCCTGCCGCCTACTACATGTACTTCATAGGAATAAGTTAGACACTTGAATAGTTTCTTTAGACTACGGTATAAAATAACTATTAAGACGCAGGTTAATAAAACACGTTTTATTTTTTAAAGGTAATTTATTTAGGCTAGGCTATTAATTTGCTTCACAGATTTACAGCCTCCAAGCCTCAGGCTGATTTGCCCACTCAATTGCAGAGCAGTTGGGCAGTTGACCTTGTATGCCATATTTAAACTTTTTATGTTTTGATGTAACTTGTAAAGTAATGCCCTGGACAGGCTGGGTGACGATCATCATACAAGTGTGTCGCACAAAAGTAGAGAAAATAGCAGATCTAAGCACACAACACCTCGTGAGTCGTGATGCAAGGCGGTGTGAGCTTGTAGATCGGCTATTGTTAAAGATGTTTTGGTTTTTTTATAGTAATACAAAAAGTTTTTTCAACCCGACAGCAACAACTTAATTGCATATTGTCTGTCGGGCAGAAACCTTGTATCTTCATAATGGAACTTTTTCCCCTGTCGTAAAGTTAAAGTAGTTTTTTTTTTAAATAAAATATCCCCCATTTCCTGAAAAGTAGGCTAACAGTTCTGGAGATATGAGGTTTGACGATATTGTGAGGTTGACCTCAACTCATTGAATTCCATTTTGGGGAGGGCCTGGGGGAGGATCAGGCAGCACACTGACTGCACAGTGCACACTTTGACTGTGCACAGACAGCAACATACTGCCTACAATACTACTGCACACAATAGCCTGCTACTGCAGTGCACACTGCAGATTCAGAAGAGACAACACAGCACTGGTGGATTTTCTGGTGAAACTACTACTTGAGTCCAAAACAGGCATGTATTTTTATTGATTGATTTTTTTTCTTTTAAATAGTTTCTGAAGAGAGTTGGCACAGAGCAGCATGGGTGCTATGCATGCAATGCGATACAATTAATTCATTCAAAATATTGTTCTATTTGTAGACTGCGATTTAGGCTAAATTAATCTTTTTTTTTTTACTGTGCAGGCTATATTGGATGCTTAAATTTAGGCATTTGAGGATTATACGGTACTTTAGACAAAAGTAAGCTCCAAATATACACAATTAGACACACCTGTATCCACACAAACAATCATTTCACCTCCTTGCCTCATTGGAACAAAGTGTCTTTTCCTTTGATACAATATACTGTTTTCTGATGAACGCTTCTGACCTAACAGTAGGCCTATACATGTGAAGCTATTGTCTAACTTTGTTTGAGTTACTGCATTTGGGCATGCGATTGCGGGCAAAAACCTTCGAAACTCTCCAATAGCGACAATAGCCGATCTACAAACCTCCCTCGTGTCACATCAGGACTCGTTGCTTGTAGGTCGGTCATACGACTATGAATAATATATGGCATAAAAAACATGGAAAGATGTAAAGTGGGGATACTGAGTTTAATGATGCATGAGTAAGTATATTGTTACATCATGTCGTTGTAGTTGATGATGAATATAATGGGTTAGAGTGTGGGCCTTTGGCGGCAAGGTGAGTTGTATAGAAGTCCTCTCAACTGGCCTACAAAGTCCCAGTTTCTGGCTCATATGTATCTCCCAGTTCTGCGTTCAAATGCCCTGGTTCTCAATGTGGGTTCCTGCCCGGGACCACCAGGGGTCCAAAATGGATGGGTTTGTAAGGGCCGATTCATACTCCTTTTTAGTGCCGACAAAAAGTCGACTTGCGATGGGTCCTCGACTCGACTTTAGTTCGGCTCTATAAAGGTCAATTCATACTCACTCACGGGCCACGGCTAGCACCGAAGTGATTTGTAAATATTGGAGGTCCTTGACGTCACAACTTTTCGGTGGCACTGAAGAGCCGAATTTAGGACGGTAATCCCCATCCCCCTCGGTGGCACAGAAGCACCGAATTGAGGATGGTACCCAGACCTGTGAATGACTGTAGTTTAGACAGAGCTACTTAAATTTGGCTTTAAAAGTGGAGTATGAGCATTTAACGCAATGAACAGAATCACAGGATTTAATAAAGAAAGGTAGAGAATCGCGTTAGCGCCTCGGAATAGTAAAAGACTGCAGTCCTACTCCACTCCTCGAGTGTGCATGTAAATGTGCACATACTACATACACATGTAGGTGGTGGGTTGCCAAGGCCAACAAATGCTGAGATCAGTGACTAAATATGGGTGCCTTAGGTCTTCACAAACATGTGAGGTAATGGCCTTCCACTCCTCGCACCTAGCGTAGAAATACTTAATACTTAATTAGCAGTTAGGCCCTCATAGGTGCTAGAAGTCTCCTCTCTCAAGCTCTCACCCAAGCAAACCCAAAAAAATACATATTTTCTATCAGTTACACACGCCTTGAAGCCTTATTGAATTCATGGAGATTTTGCGAACCGGGAAAGCATCTGTGTTTTCAAAAATAACAGATGAGATCAAATACATAATTTTGGAGGTCCTTGACTGACATGAAAAGTTCGAGCGCCACTGATACAGCAACATGCATTTTTCAGAAAAGTTAGGATTCATCAGAAACAGGCAAACGCTTAGTATATTATATTATATTATATATACTGTATTCTTTTTGCAACTTAATATTATGTACACTTACACTGAGGTACACGTGTGAGTGTGACACTTGCTATACTCTAATTTGAAAACGAATTACTGCTCATTAACCACTGCTTGTGTTTTCCTTTCCCTTCAGAATAGCAAGGAGGGTTCTATTTTTAGTTAGTTACATTCGTTAATCTAGTTTTCCAATAGAGGCTGTATATTTTTAACCCATATGATCTTTCTTTCTCCACAGGCTGCAGGGTGGAAACAAGGTCTAAAAGCCCCACTGCTGTGAAACTTTGCACGCACCCTTTCGTTTTTTTGACGTAAACAAAAGTGGATAGAGCAGATCATATAATTCATTCATTGGGAGATCTAATTGTCAGAGGTCCTTTGACGAATGACTGTGAGCTTCAGTTCTTGAGCGCTTCCCACCCTCTACCATATTGCCGAATTTCGTGGAAAATGACAGCACAGAACTGCAAAAACTGCGAAAAATGGCAGAATCTATATGAAAACAATAAGCCCTTTGGGCTTGACCCCTAATAATTTAATAATAACTAGAAAAGTCGCAATTTTGAAAAATTGCAAAGTGTGGTTGCCGCAGTCGCTTACATAGGCCCCTCCCACTAATATTGTCAGCCAATTACAATGTCACGTTACCCCTGTGATCATGCATAGGTAAGTCGGAGGGGATATATCCTTGACTCTCTTGAAAAGTAGAAATAGAAAATTTCTATAATGCTTGAATAGTTTGGTGTTCTGCCCCTGCAAGGGAATTTATGTCTTTATAAAAACATGATTGGTTACGTAACCAACAACAGCCAATTAGCTACTACAAACGTTATGCAAAGCTCGGCCAATCACAGCGGAAGTTAGGTAGGTTACTCCAGAATAATAATAAAGTGTGACAATAACTATAGTCTTTGGGCAACCACACTAATAATAATATTATAGAAGAAGAAGAAGAAGAAGAAGAAGAAGAAGAAGAAGAAGAAGAAGCAATAAAACAAGCAAGCAGTTAAAACAGAACAGTGAGTACAAGAATAGAAACACAGATTTTAAAACTCAACTAAAAGCAAGAGTGAAGAAGTGGGTCTTGAGTTGTGCTTTAAAGAGAGACATCTTTAATTGGATAATCGGATAAGGTGAATTTTGTATTTAAAGTTTAAACTCTATATATATTTTTGTTGACTAGGGTCCGTCCCTGGACCTATACTAGGCCCACTCCCTTTTCTCCCCTCTACACCCAAATGTCTTCGTCTACAAGCTCAACAGTTGTGAGCTTGTAAATATGTATGTTTGCTTATTTTCTCTGGGTGTTTTGTTTGTCTATATGTATGTAAAAAACAAAAATATATTCTGTGTATGTCTCTGTGAAAAAATATGTAAAACGTGTAATTTCACATGTCTGGCGTACTTTGCAGCAAAATATTGCCTACAATCACACCATATTATTAATATTACCAACTTGCATCAGAACAGTGGGATTTAAGTTGAATATCTTTTAAATGTCCCTCTCATTTAACTCTGAGAGTGTGCAAATGGTTTTGTTTTGCTGCTATTCCTCAACAGCTGACCTCAGGAAACTTCGTCTTTTGTGATTTTGACATGTGCATTACTGCATTGTATTTCCAACACTGCAACTGCCCCATGCTTACCAGAGGTGTGTGTGTGTGTGTGTGTGTGTGTGTGTGTGTGTGTGTGTGTGTGCGTGTGTGCGTGCGTGCGTGCGTGCGTGCGTGCCTGCGTGCCATCACACCAGTGGGACTTGACTGGAGCTGACTTTTCAATGAAAGTCTATTGTGCTGCTTCCCATTTGCGCTGCTGTGCCTGTGTGGTGGCACATTGCAAATGCTGACTGGACACATTAATATTCTCATAAGTTCCATTTTCCTTTCATTGCTCCGTCCCTTCCTCTGTACTTGGAGTTGGAGGGTGGAAATATTGTATTTCCCTGTGGAAACAAGTGCTCTGTGTGTGTGTGTGTGTGTGTGTGTGTGTGCGTGCGTGCGTGCGTGCGTGCGTGCGTGCGTGCGTGCGTGCGTGCGTGCGTGCACATGCACACAGGGTTATAGACATTTATACACACTTTAATGTTACACTTTCTCATTATAGCCGTTCACTGAAATAGTTTGTGCCAATTCCTCCCAGCAAAACAGAACACTGGATGCCAGGAAGCCTGTGAAAGTTTCCTTACCTTTGGTGCCATGATGGAACTTACATTTCATAAACACTTCATCCCTGGGCATGTCATAATAGGCAACATTGGATGGAAATTGGCTGGAAAAACATTTGCAGAATTTTCGGTGAAGAAGGATTAAATTGGAGGGGACCAAGTACAGAGTAGTTACACCCCCTTTTGATTTACATCAAAAGGGCATGTGAGCTCAAACCCACAATTCAACATTTTGGTTTTAAGATGTCGATATTCATTTTGGATTCATCCTTAGGACCCCAAATCACACCTTGGAAAGCATGAGTGTCTATTTCAAACAAAGTGTTTTGTCATGATCTGTCTCTCCACAGACCATGTCAGCCCTGGCCACTCCCACTTTCCATTTCCACACTGCAGTCCCAATTACTCACCTGTCTCCAACTCCCTCGTCATCCCACCTGTGAACTATTCCACAATCACCTTCCCCCTATAAGACTGGACTCATTGCAAACATTCAGTGTCAGATCATAGTTTAATGTTGGTGCATGTGCCTGTTGTGACTACCATGTCATTTTCTGTTTGATTCCTGATTCCTGCATTCTACTCTTAAGTGTGAGTTTAGTTCTGGTTTCCTGCGTTCTAATCAAGTGGAGATTTATGCCTTGATTCCTGAGTTCTACTTCATTGTATGGTATGCCTCATTTTCCTATTAAATACTTTGAAATCAACACTGTTTCCTGTGACTCTGCATATTGGGTTCAATCATCTCTGCGTCATAACATGTTTTTTGACTATTTGACTATTCATTCATCAGCCAACACTCCCCACTGACAGGTAGTACCCCTGTCAGTGGGGAGATAGATAGTACTGAGTACTCTATCTATCTCGGGCACTCGTGTATCTTTTGGATGTTTTTGAGCTGAAAGAGACCAAAACCCTCCTCACGTTAAAACATGGATCTGTGCTCTCTCTATAGTTTGTATACAGTAGTTTCAATGTACAGATTAGCTTTTTTTTTATATATTTTTTTTTATGATAGACTGATGATAGATTCAGTTTACCTATGATCCTAGACTATTTCTATGCATTTGATGTATTACCTCATGTTGACCTTGCACTCTCTGGATTAAGAGCATCTGCTAAATGGGCCATTGGAACAACACGCCTGGGTCTCTGAATCTGTGGACATTATTTTTCCACTGCTTTTGCTATAGGTTTATGCCTTTCTCTAGCTTAATTTTCTTTATGTAGTTTTTAATGTCTTTGTCTTCTATTTGACTTTAACATGTATTTTATGAAGCACATTGAACTGCACTTGTATGAATTGTGCAGTGCTATATAAATAAAATCTTGACTGATTGGTTTTTAAAAAAAAAAATTGTATGTGTCCTCACTGTAATGTATCCTCTGACTAACTGGAGGTCAGTAGACTACATAGCATTGACCAAAATAAAAAGTACAGCTGCGTAAAGATTAGCCTTGATTTCAAACAATCAAAACATGCACTGGTATCAATGGTGTCAAACGTTGGATTGGTTTTGATGGAAAGTCAACATCAGAACAGAGGCCTCTGTGTTCTGTTTACTCCAGACTATATGGTTTCTCCTGTGTGATTTTCTCCTCAGTCTAGTCGGATGCATTGATTCCCGCACAGATAATCATCCATAGCCTACTTCAATGCTTGAGAGAAACACTTCCTGTACAAACAAAGAGCATTTCCCTGTATGAGTGCTCATGGCTCATATGCCTTTTCAGATTTCCAATGGGGTTAAAGCTTTTGCTACAAACTGTACAAGTAAAGAGGATTGTATGAATCATCATGTTCCTTTTCAGATTTTGAGTATATGTTTAAAGTTTTTGCTACAGAATGTACATGCAAAGGGTTTTTCCTCTGTATGAACACTCATGTGTGTTTTCAGATATTTCGTGCAGTTAAAGTGTTTGCTACAGACAGTACATGTAAAGGGTTTTTCCCCTGTATGAATCCTCATGTGTGGTTTCAGACTTTGAGTTTGGTTATAGCTTCTGCTACAAATTGTACAAGCAAAGGGTGTATCTCCTGTATGGAACCTCATGTGTGCTTTCAGACTTTGGGCATAGATAAAGCTTTTGCTACAGACTGTACACACAAAGGGGTTTTCCCCTGTATGAGTTCTCATGTGCCTTTGCAGCTTTTCAGTTTGATAAAGCTTTTGCTACAAACTGCACAAGGGCTTTTCTCCAGTATGAATCCTCATAATAGTCTTTTCAGAACATAAGAACCCACTGACCCAGCCCTCCAAGGACACAAGCAGCAGTGTCTCAATCAGAGACAGCACATTGAACACAACACTCTGCCAGCCCTCCTGCCTCGTTTCTGGGCATCCCCAGTCCCACTCCGTGGTCATGTCCCAGGCTGGACCACCAGAGGAAACAAAGTTCCTAATCCACTCCGTAGCTGCTCCCATGGGCCCAAAAGTCCAAGCAACGTAGCCTAAAAACTGTCTGGGGTGCTCACAAAAGCCTGGCCCTGTGTAGACGATAAAACTACCCCAAACATGTTTGAAAGTAAAATATCCGCTTTACCATTTTCAACCTGGCATCTTCCCAAAAATGACGGAGAATCCACTAACGCACCCGTTCCTAAACAGTGGGTCGGCAGTCGGGACCCATATTTATTTGGCGGATCAATTTTTATGGGTTGTGACTTGTGAGTGAATATCCCCTTTTATAATTCTATATATATATATACCTATAATTTCAACAGATTAAAAAAAAAAGTTTATCAGGGTTTGTATAGTAAAGGTGTAAGCTGTGTGTGTCTGATACATTGAATATCTACTGAATCAAGCAAATTAAAAACGGTTTGGGGTGGTCAGGTCACCAGGCCTATAGATGAAATGACCCCAATTTTTTTTTAAAGTTAAACATCCCTTTAAGAAGAAGTGAAAACAGTAGATCTGCTATTTTTTTTTACTTGTTTGAGTCCTCCTGGGCAATCTAATTTCTCTCATGGCCATTGAGCTAAAACGTTTGGGAACTGCATGCACTAACCTCTGTTTCACTGGGGTGTCCGGCCACTTTCTCGCCACTCTGGCACCTTTTCCACCGGTTGGGAAACGGTTCCGTTCTTTTTGGTTCTTAGTCCATGAGCCAGCTAGAGCTCCAAAATTGGAACGTTAATTATGAATTGAATGTGCAAAACCATACATATATTAAATTGTTATCACCATGAAACTTCCCCAGATTACTTAGGCCTACACAAAGACAATGATTTATTGTATTACAAATCTTAAAATTTTGCAAATTAGGCATTATATAGGAAAATATGCAAAGAAATTAAAATATGAAAAAGCTACTACTGTGGAAGGGTTATCATATTCATTTACTTATATTGATCCTATAAACAATTCAAATATAGGTATGGTTTTGCACACTCAATTCATAATTAACTTTCCAATTTTGGAGGTCTGGCTCATGGACTAAAAACTGGTTCTGAACTGAACCGATTCCCAACCGGTGGAAAAGGGGTCTCTGTGAACTAGAGAGGACTAGGCCATGGTGGGGCCCGTGGCCGTGGGGGTGACAATATATCCTCCTCCTTGCTGATGCAACCCGCTATGAACGTCTCGTGGTCATGTATCCCTCACTCCAGTCCAGTCCCCTCCACCATCTCAATCAGCTGTTCAGTCTCACCCTCGTCTCATATGATCACTGATAAGAGAGACACATTTGATTGATTGATTGATTGATATACTTCATTAATACAAAGCTGGAGAGACATGGAGACTCCTGTTACTGGACAAACATACACTCTATACTAACTTTAAGTAGCTACTAATACTATCACAATATATAACTTTTTAACAATTATTTTAACCGGTCTAGCTCTGGTCCATAGCCTTCTACTGCTTCTACCGGTCCAAAAATGTTTATAAAATAAAAGCTTCCCTGGGGGTCCCCTACTTTGAGAACTACTATTTTGCAGTTAAGAGCATCAAAACTCTTAATACCGGTCCAAAAAAAATAAAACGAATAAAAGAAAAGAAAGAAAGATTACCGGTAAAGTTCCAAGATTTTATTTTGAAGTCAGAACTGGAATTTGTCTTTGTATTAATAAGTCTCATTTGACACTTCCTTCCTCGTGTTTTGGTTTGACCAGCTGACTAGCTCCGGTCTGTCACGTGACACTATCTATTCCGTTGAATTTATTTCGGAGCTGATCGTTTATGGGGTAAGTAGTACTCAACTCAACTGTCATGTTTACCTGATAATAGCGACTTTGTCACTTTGATCATCAAATATAATATCTGCATCTGCATCTGCAAATTTGTCTTTTTAAGTTATGACTTATGCCGCACCTCGATGAAGATGGAATGTGTAGAATCTGTAGATGGACTCTGTCCCCGCATGGGGGTGAACGGGGTAGGTAGATGACTTGAGACACACACAGAAGTTGTCCTGAGATAGCAGTAAAATATAAACATCTACCCTTAATTTCAGGATGTCCTTTATCAATTGAAAGTATGAGTAAGCGTAAGCATCTATGAAAAAGGGCCATAAAAATATGACTTCTAAAAATAAGTGGTCCTGTCCTGTGGCTCAACTTGCCCCAGGTTAGGGGTAAGTTGATCCAAGTGTTGACCCACATTTTCTTTTTCCTTTCATTTTTCTATAATAATAATAATAATAATAATTAATATTATTATCATCAAGTTTAAACTTGAACAAATAATGTGTTTACTTATCAAAAATAATTGCATATCACATTTACGCAAAGTTACAAAATAATTAGTTTGACCCACAGGGCTCCATTTTCGTCACCGCTAAACCCCTTATCCCTAACCTTCTTTTCCTTTTTTTTTTTTTTTTTACTATTTTGAAAAACACTTTTGAATAGTTCAACTAGCCAGTCTACATTGACACGTTGTGAGCTTGTGCATTTTAACTTTTCAAAAAGGGTTTAGCGGTGACGAAAATGGAGCCCATAGTCGACTCATGCGATTTAATATTATTTAGATATGGGGTCAAAGTCAAGAACTGCACCTTACTGTGATAAGATATCATCTTCCTATATGGGGATTATCTGTGCTTGGTCAATTCATTACCGCATATTTTATGGCATTCATAGGTCAATATCTATTCCATAGCAGTGTTATAGTGGATATTGTGCATATTATACTTTGATAACAAGGCTGCTGACATCAGAAGCTCTTTCTCCCATCTTCCCAACTACCGCTAATCAATTGCGTGTTATTTAGATTGCCATTGCCCTTTCTGTTCTCTCTGCACTCGATTTATGTGACTACCTTGTTTATTGACTTTGAGTTCTTTCTTACTCTGTTTACTTCAATCTAATGCTTGTAAGTCACTCTGTATAACAGCGTCTGCTAAATGCCTAAAATAGATTATTTCATCTGACTTTTATCACCTGAAGCAAGCGGACCAGAGCTATCATTCCACCACACTGAGCGGATCTACTTCCGTTCTGAGGGAGAAGGTGACCTATTGGTCCCATTCCGCCGAAAGATGCCATCCAATAAGTCTGTGTCTGACGCTCCGATCACCCAGTTTGTCAACTGCCAGATACTGAGAGACCACAAGCTGCAAAGGTATAGCACGCATGCACACACACACACACACACACACACACACACACACACACACACACACACACACACACACACACACACACACACACACACACACACAGGGAGAGAGAGATAGGGACTGAGGAACTGAACAGCTCTGATGCAAATACCTTTCTTAAAACCTGGTGTGCCTATTTTGGGCGAATGGTACGAATGGTACATCAAAATTATTATTACATTTTTTATTATAATTATAATTATTACTAATGAAGAGTCACTCCACACCACAACTATAACAACGACAGTGTTGATGAATATTGCTGGGATGACTTTTAGGGCGATTTGACAAACGATAGATACACTGTCTGACAGCCAGTGAGAATCCATCTCATTGTTCAACATGTTTACAGAGCGTTAACGATATTATAGTTAACCATGTAGTGTAGTTATCATTCTTGGGTTTTCAGTATGTCTGTCACATATATATTTATTTATAGGTGAATTCATGATGAAAGTGAAAGCAAAACACCTTTAACCAAGCAAACAAAACGACACTGCCCCACCCTGTCCTTAGACCTTCAACCAGGTTAGGAGCAACTCCAAATCACAAAAGAGGGGGAAAGAGGCCTCGTTCTTATATTATTTGACAATTTGGCCAATGTTTGACCAGTTTCTATAGTATAGTTTGTTGATTACTTTTGATGCAGCATCCCCCTGGGGGTCCCAACCCACAGGTTGAGAACCACTGCTCTAACCTGTGTGTGTGTGTGTGTGTGTGTGTGTGTGTGTGTGTGTGTGTGTGTGTGTGTGTGTGTGTGTGTGTGTGTGTGTGTGTGTGTGTGTGTGTGTGTGTGTGTGTGTGTGTGTGTGTGTGTGTGTGTGTGTGTGTGTGTGTGTGTGTGTGTGGTAGAGAGGACCTCTGGGTGCGCAAGGGAAGGATTCTGGACCCAGCGAAGCTGTTCTTTGATGAACAGGGTTCTGCTGACCGGCGTGTCGACTGTGGAGGCTGCATCATCGCCCCGGGCTTCCTGGATGTCCAGATCAACGGTAATGGACCAATAAGGTTACGGGTCCATTTGGTTGCATTTTTTGGTTGAATCCTGATTCTCTTGGTTGAGTTAATGCTCTGTCACCAGACTTTCCACAGTACTTCCTCAGTACCTGTGGAAAGTCTAGTTTCTGTTTACTGTATAAATTAGACTTCACAAACCAAAAATAGCAGATCTACAAGCTCACAACATGTCGCAGCGACACCTGCATGCAACTAGAATAACGTAAAGTTTTAATGATGTCACAGGTTAGAGTCACAGGCTTTAGGTCATAGTAGCCATAGGCTCTCATCCATAATGAACTGAATCAACTTTAAGTGCAAGTTAAAAACAACCAACAACAGGGATAAATGATAACAAAATTGAGAACCTAGAGAATAAATTCAAGGCAGGAAACTACCTTAAAACTGTAATAACATAACATTAACGATCTACCTGAGATTTAAACCCAGGTCACCCAGGGGACAGCAGATGCTAAAAGGCTGGGTTTTGACTATGATGCAGTAGCTCTTGTCAACCAGTAGGTGTCCTAACTGACCACAGGATATACAGTACATTGCAACCGCCACATAGTTATTATTCACACAAATAAACTGTGAGCTTGTAGACATGCTACTTTAACTACTTTAGTGTGACACTCTTGTATGATAAAGTAGGGCATTCATTTATGAAAATAATAATAATAATAATAATGATAATAATAATACAAAATATATATATATATATATATATATATATATATATATATATATATATATATATATATATATATATATATATATATATGGTATCTATTTGCATGTCCTAGACCTAGTAGACTGTGGGAAGAGTTGGTACACATTAAACATTGACACAAGTATGACACTTGGATTCTGCCACCGTGTCGTCCTAGGAGGGTATGGCGTTGACTTCTCTCAGGCTACCGACGACGTGAGCGCCGGGGTGGCCCTTGTGGCCAAGAAGATCCTGGAGCACGGTGTCACATCCTTCTGTCCCACGCTGGTCACCTCTCCTTCTGCCGTCTACCACAAGGTACAACTTCACCACGCCACTAGACTGTTTTAGTAAGTCTATTAGTTGCAGCGATGGAAAAAGTACTACATTATTTTTTACGTAAGTAAAAGTATCAATAGTATAGTACAAGTAGAAGTCCCATATTCAAAAGTACAGAACTGATATCAAAATAACCTTTTACCAAAAGTAAAAGTACTCATTGTGCAGAATGTCCCAAATCACGACTCACAAGTTCAAAATGTATAAAAAAATCTGTGGATAATTGCTGATCAACAAGCTCACAAAGCGTCACATGCATTTTGAGCTCGTAGTTCGTCTATTTTCAAATGAAGTGGTTAATGTAAGTTTAGTATTATAAATCTGAAGTAACTAGTAACTAAAGTTTTCAAATAATTGTAGTGGAGTAAAATTACAATATTTGCCTCTGAGATGTAGTGGAGTAGAAGCATTGGAAATTGGAAATACTGAAGAAGAAAGTAAACCTATCTCAAAAGTACTTAAGTACGAGTTAATGTATTTAGTTACTTTACACACCACTGAGTAATTATTCAATTTAACCACTTAAGCCCTACTGTATGTACTGTATGTACTTTGTTGTCTGGCGATTTGTGACCTAATTCATGCCCTATGGTGTTGTGGGTCATGACCGAAAGAATACGGTCGCGAATACAAGCGGCCGAAATTAGTTTTCTCCGATGGGTGGCTGGCATCTCCCTTAGAGATAGGGTGAGAAGTTCAGTCACGCGAGAGAGACTCAGAGTAGAGCCGCTGCTTCTTCGCCTGGAAAGGAGCCAGCTTAGGTGGTTTGGGCATCTCGTTAGGATGCCTCTCGAGCGTCTCCCTAGGGAGGTCCTCGATGCACGTCCCACTGGGAGGAGACCTCGGGGCAGACCAAGGCGCAGATGGAGGGATTACATCGACTCACTGCCTTTGGAAAGCCTCAGGATCCCCCAGGTCCTTACTAATGTTGCTCTGGAGACGAATGTCTGGACCCGACTATGGATAAGCGGTTGAAGATGGATGGATGGATGGATTTGTGAAGATACCCGATCTACAAGGTCACAACGTGTCACTATGCGATGTGTTGATCGGCTACTTTCCTTACTTCTGTAAAGATTTTAAATTGTTGATTTTGGTTTTATTTAATTAAATCCTAGGTCATACCTCAGGTCAAAGTTCAAAATGGAGGAATTGAAGGAGCTGGGATTCTAGGTAAGATTCTTATTTTACAGCTGTATAGACTAGGGCTTTAAGCAACTAGTCGACTATTCAACTAGTCGACTAGTAAGTTCACTAGTTGACCTCGTTGGTACTAGTTGACTAGTTGATAAGAAAAAAAATAATTAAAAAACATTTTCTCCTGTTTTTGTAGGCCTCAAGATTAGCTAGAATGCTAGATTATAGTCACCAATGTACACAGTTTTTATATAATATATTTTTTGTAATGTTTATTTTTCATTGTTTTTATTTAGATTTTTTTTTACACAATAGGTAGTTAAACAACTAGTCGACTAGTAAACTAGGCAACTAGTCAACTAGTAAAAATCACTAGACATGAAAGCCCTAGTATATACCATTGTTTATTATCATCTAGGGACCCCCCCCCCCCCACACATCAGAAAGCAGAAACACATCTCTCTGCTTTCCTGTGTAGGCCTTCACCTGGAGGGTCCGTTCATCAGCAGGGAGAAGAAGGGAGCCCACCCGGAGAAGTACCTGCGGTCCTTCCAGTCCGGAGGAGAAGGTGGAGGTGCAGGCGGAGGCGTCAGTGACCTGCTGGAGACCTACGGCAGCCTGGACAACGTGGCCATGGTGACGCTGGCCCCCGAGCTGCCCGGCAGCCAGACGGTGGTGAGGGAGCTGAGCCAGAGAGGCATCACCGTGTCCCTGGGTGAGCCTCCTTTAGCTGCGTCTAGGGCTGTGGGCGGTCACCATTACAACATTTAAGTTGAAGATTAATTGTCACACAAATAATTGCAATTAATGATTTAATTGTATTTCTGTTTGGTTTTTAGGCTTTGTAATCACAAATTGCACAGGGCAGATATGAAATCACTGACACGTTTAATAATAAATAATATATATTACATTTTTTTCTTTTTTTACAAAAGTGTGGAAATAGTTGATCTACAAGCTTACAACACATCACTTTCATTCTTTGAGCACTTGGAAAAGCGCTATAAAAATGCAATTCATTAAATCAACACAATTCCTTTTTCTAATTGATCATATATAATCAACTAAATCTGTCGGAACCACTTGTGTGAACATTGCCTTGCCTTGCCATACTGTACTGTACTATACTGTCTTGTACTGTGTAGGACACTCGGTGGCCAACCTGTCCCAAGCAGAGGAAGCTGTTAATAATGGAGCCTCCTCGATCACGCATCTCTTCAACGCCATGAATGCCGTGAGTCACATCTAGTCCTCCTCAATGCTGTGTGTCTGAAATCAAATAAAATGAATGTAGAGCCCGACCGATCATATCAGGATCCGTGGCCTAATGCATATCGCTGTTGTCGGGCAGAAACCTCCTATCTCCATATTCTAACCTTTTTCCCCGTAAATTAACGCCCTACTTTGTCACCAAAAGCATCAAAAGTATAAGATACACACTCGAAAAGCGCCGCAAAGCTCATAAACAAGTTGTGAGCTTGTCGATCTGCTACTTTTGATGCGTTGAAATTGAAATCCTGAAAAGTAACGTTTTGGACATGAGAGACAATATCAAACTGATGGGGGGGGGGGGGGGGGGGGGAGACCTCGAAATAAAACATTTGAGAATCGATGCTACAGTAGTTGGACGTCAAATTTGTTGTGGCGGTGGGCTTGCTGATGACACGTTATTGGTTTTTAATCTGCTCTGAAGAAGGCTACTGCCGAAACGCGTCAGCGTTCTCAATAAAAAAGAGAAATTGCATCTGAGCCAGTCTTGCATCTTTCATTTTGGAGTGCCGCTTTTTCCACTTTGTTGGTTTAGTTAAGTTATATTTAAAGCTGAGCACCCACTGCCTCAACCAAGGGCAGTTTCCACAGGAAGCGCACCTTCTTTCTTTGACACGTTCTTGTGTTTGTTGTCATGGTGTCATCATGTAGTTCCATCATCGTGACCCAGGTATAGTGGGTCTGCTAACCAGTGACCGGATCCCTGCTGGCAGGACGGTGTACTACGGCATGATCGCTGACGGAATCCACACCAACCCGGCCGCACTGCGCATCGCCCACAGAGCGCACCCTAGTGGTCAGTATTATTATTATTCTTTTTACTCTATTCTGAACTCCCAGCTTTGGAATGAACTGAAAAATGGCGCGGCCTCAAAGTATAGTAAACTGATGCGTGGCTTTATCTCTGAACTAGCCTCGGTACCCAGGCTTTTATTTTCATTCGCATTCGGCTCAAAAAATTATCGGTGAACCAATATTATCCAGCGCAAGTTCCATGCGCTACCCGACCCTCTAGACCAGAAAGCTCTTAACTACCCGGTAGTAGTGCTCTCCTGAGGGCCAAATGTAGGACTAGCAGGGACAAGGGTCTGAAATACACAGGGAATCAGAGAATCAGCACAACAACTTTATTGGGAGAAGAAATAATAAGTACATTATTGTCCAAAGAAAAACTAAAGTGTTGGGAACGAGGGACAAATGGATAAAAGGCTTAGGATATTACTGTAGTACTACATTAATAAATGAATGTGGGTTTTCGGGGTTTGTGCTTCAGGTCTGGTGTTGGTGACAGATGCCATCACAGCCATGGGTCTTCCACCTGGACGTCACACGCTGGGACAGCAGGTCCTGGAGATACAGGGGCTCCACGCCTACGTAGCAGGTCCCAAAACTGTCATCATTGAGTGTTTAATTAGTTTTCTTTCACCACTGGACATTTGTCACTGTGTTGATTGGTGGCTGCGTATGTCAAGAGCCATTACAGTTAGCCTAACGATAACTATTAGGTCATTCACAGAATTTAAAAACGTAGATTGTAATTGTATGTCATACATTGAAATCTGAAAATAGTTGAAGAATCATATATGCTTATTTGAATGTGGTTCAATCTCAAAATCAAGAGATGTGTGTTATCCGATAGCTCTTACAGAAGTTACTAGTTTATTGAGAAATTATTTATTTGTATTATCCTAAAATGGTTGTTGTACTGTCTGGCACCACTGACTGTAATCTCACCAGCTCGGTTACCAAATGAAATGGATACAGGAGACTAATGTTTCATTCAGTGGGTTTACTGAGCACTACTGTATCTGGAATTCTGGATGCTGAATATGCTGTCCCATTTTAGGTACCACGACACTCAGTGGAAGTATAGCCACCATGGATATGTGTGTGAGACACTTCAAACAAGCTTCGGGTGAGTCCTACAATAATAGTGTTGTGTATTTGTTGATGAGGTATTTTTGTGGTATTCTTATGCTATGTTGATGAATTGAATACATAGGACCACAATGTAAAGAAGTCCCCTGAACCTTTTTGCGTTATCCTTTTTAGCCTACATGTCTGACTGTACCTCGTGCTGTTTACTTTTGATTCCATAATGGGCGTATTATGCCTGAGTTACACTTGGTTTCACGCTGTGTCACGCACTGCAAATAGCTAGCCAAAAATAGCGTCCCATTGCGACGCTTTGTGAGCTTGTAGATGTAGATTCGCTATTTTCAGTGTGCAACACTAACCTCGCTCCCAGCCTTTTCTCATCTCTCGAGGAGAAAAGCCTGGCAACAACCTAAGGTGTGCTGTGTAAGGTGTGCTGTGCTGTGTATAGGCTTCCGTTGAATTGACTTGCACCAGAAGCTGTCTTTTTCAACGTTGTGATTGATAATAAAAAAAAAAAGAAAGATCTTCAAAACATCAATGTACTTCCTTGGGCGGTACGTCCGGTTAGATGCTCTAAGTAGCAGGTCTCGACCAGCGTGGTGCAACACTGGCGCATAACTAAGTAAAAATGAGGCATTTGCTACTTCTACTTTATGCTTCTACGTCAGTGAAGAGAGACACAACATGGAAGACTTTAGTTTACTTTATTTGTTTATTTTGACGGCACAATGCATATTAATGGACATTACATAAATGCAGAGATTTAGCAAAAATGCACATTTTCATCGCAGTCCCCACATAAAAACATAAAACAAAACAAGCAAACAGTACCTTACATTAGGAAACAAAACATTTAAAAACATACATACACAAGGAAAGTGTGTATGTAGGAAAAGGTGTAAAGTGCATCTATATAATTTAGCAGCGTTTTTTAAGGGTTTGTAACTAAAGTAACTTGTGCATAAGGTGCAGTATTGCTTTCAAATAATACAGGATTCAAGTAATACAGGATAGGCTGTCAAGTGCACTAGACTATTATATACATGGTCACAGGTTTGGTTGTCGAGTAACCATTGTTTTTAGATTTTACTTAAAGGACCACTTCACCACTTTTCAACCTATTTTCATATAATAGGTCCTCACTAATAATCATGAAAAAATGGCGAATTTTTTTTCTTCTACTCTGTGTCTCATAGGAGGTCTGTGGGCAGTTCAGAAACCGTCCTCCAGTGACATCATCGATGGGGAATACAAGCTAATAGAAACTGCAGGCTTTCTAGTCCTGAAAAGTTGCAATGCGAATATGGAAGCCTGAAAATCTAAACATTTTTGTAAAAGAATCTTTAAAAAAATATCTGCCTAATGATGATGTCACTGGAGGACAGTTTCTAAACTGCCCACAGCCCTCCTATGAGACAAAGACTGAGTAGAAAAAAATCGTGCCATTTTATCATGATGTTTAGTTAGAGGACCTAGGTTGAAAAGTGTCCTTTAAAGGATAGAAATGACAGACAATCTCTTATTGTCAGAGGTAGGTCATTCCAGAAGACAGAGACATAGACAAAGATTATATTGATTATTAGCGCTAGGACTTATTTTAATGAATTTAATATAAACTAGAGCGGTGCCCGTTGTTCACTGGCCTACTTGGAACGATGCAAGTTGGAAATGCAGTTATTATGTCTGTATCCCTTTTATGCCCATATATGGAGTTCTTTGTCAGGCATGCCCAAATATGGAGTATATGCACAACAGGCCAGCTCCATATATGGAGATATAGGGGGGATCAGGTCCAGAGCCCGGGCAGAGGCTTTTGTGCTAGTTCTGGACAACCAGCTATCCGACAGATTCCCAAAAACCCCAAAAATATCTTTAAAAATCACACCCGTGTGAACTGAGTGGTGCAAGGTCTTATATAGTCTGATCAGCTATGTCAGTGGCGTCACACACTAACCATAGCAACCATGCTCGTTTTTTTGGTACGAACACGGGTACAAAGCCAGTTGTTGGAGTGGTTTGCACCACTCAAAAAAAGAAAAGAAATCTAATGCACTGACCACATGGTCCTTGTGAATCATTCAACTGTGGTCTCTGTCGTGTCTTGCATGTCTCTCCCCCTTTCTTGTCTCTCTACACTAAAACAACGAGGTGGAAAATCCCAGAATCTTATTTTAACCAATCTGTACAGTAGAGTATGCTAATACAATATAACTAGTATGTCTGCAGTGACTTCCACTCAAACATGTAGTCTGCGTGTGTGTGTGCGCGCGTGCGTGCGTGCGTGCGCGTGTGCACTGACAGGCTGCAGTATAGAGTATGCTAATACAATATAACTAGTATATCTGCAGTGACTTCCACTCAAGCATTTTGTGTGTGTGTGTGTGTGTGTGTGTGTGTGTGTGTGCGTGTGCGTGTGCGTGTGCGCGTACGTGTACTGACAGGCTGCAGTATAGAGTATGCTCTGGAAGCAGCCTCGCTTCACCCTGCTCAGCTACTGGGCATCAGCGATCGGAAGGGAACCCTCAACTACGGCACAGACGCAGGTAACCATTCACTACAGGGATTTTACATTACAACCACAGTTTGATATGTGTTAGACTAAAGACCCCTATATGATATCATTCTTCATCTCTGGGACCTCCGATCTACACCACTGCGCCACCCGAGCGCTTGTAAGGATCATAATTTAATTTGACGATTAATTGTGATACAAATAGCCTACTTAATAATATCTAACCCGAACATACAATGAGCGGTACCAATAATCAAAATGAATAATCTACTAATGGACAAAACAGGTCATGTCACAACAGGCAGTCTTTTTTCTATTAGGCTACTTGTTTCATTTATTTATAATAAAATAAAAATAAATACATGAATAAAGTAATTGAAAAAACACGGCCCCCTCACGTATTAGGAGGGCAGTATGAGTCACCAGAACCAAGGACGGGTGTTTTCAATTAATCGTTTAAATGGAGTTTGAAGTTACAATGGGTTTGTATGCGAAGGGGGGCGGCTAAAATAAATATCAATTATCTAAATTAAATACTGAATCAAGCAACAATTAGTATGAAATGACCCAAACATTTCTGAATGTGAAATATCCCTTTCAAAATGTTATACTTTCAAAGATTTTGAAAAATAGCTAAAATAACGGTTCTATACAAGCTCAGGATACGTTGGCACAATTAATACAAACAACAATTGATCATTAGCTGATTATTCTATTGTGATAATAAGCAGTTTATTGGTTGATTTAAAATAAGAGTTAAGTTAAGTTGACCGGGTTTTGCAGTGAGTATACAAATGTCTACCCTTCTTCACAGACCTTGTTTTGGTCGATGAAGACCTCAACATCAAGGCAACCTACATTTCCGGGGAGGAAGTCTGGAGAGAATGACCATGGGTTTTGGTGGTGGTTGGTCGACACTGTGATAAAGCGCTCTCCTCCCAACGCTCTCAGGGGACGCTGCTGCTGCCACAGTCCCCCGGCAGCACAACACTCACTAGGAGACAAAGGAGTGGAGCGCTGTCTGTCTGTCTGTCTGTCTGTCTGTCTGTCTAGCCCTGTACACCCAGAGTATACAGCTTCTTCTACAGGAGGAATAAGTGACTTCTACCATTGCTGTCAGGCAGAAACCTCTCATCTCCATATTTTAACTTTTTGTGTTTTTTCGTAAATTAGCGCCCTACTTGATCACACTAGTGTCACACAAAAGCATCAAAAGTATAGCAGACCTAAAGCTTGAAATGAGGGCTTGTAGATCTGCTACTTTTAATGCTTTTGAATTTGATGTTGACATTATTTTTATATGATTTATATGCTTTTGTGTTTTTTCCTCTCAGATGTAATCTAACTATTAAGTGTCTGTAATTCTCAGACTATTATTAGATTCAAAGCTTTCTTCAACCATGATTCCCAGGGGCTCTATATTATAGCCCCCGTTCTGTTTTAGCTCTACACTAAATAATTTCACCAAAACTCTAAGCTCACAATGTGTTGCGTTGTGAGCTTGTAGATCTGCTATTTGTGCAAAGCAAATGTCCCAGAATACTTAGGGATGCTATGAGTCTGTACTGTGTATATTTTGGTATTGTGCAAATTGTATAAAGTTTTTTATTTTTATTGAATATTCACATCTGTAAATTGGATAGTTTACATGCTTATTTTAAATCAACAAATACACTGTTTATTATCACACAACACTTGAATCGGCTATTATAATGATCTTTGTTTGTAGGCTATTAGGCCTAATTGTGTAAACACGCTATATAAATACAGTCCATTTAGGTAACCGGAATGCTCGCCCCCAAAACAGACTCGCCCCATTTATTTTGGAGACCGCTTGCCTCATGGTTCTTGTATTCTTGAATTTGTTTTACTGAGGTTACGGTTAGGAATACGTTTAGGCTGGGTTATGCATAGTTTTTCTGAGTTTAAGTTTAGGAATAAGGTTAGGTTTAGTCATAGTTTTACTGAGGTTAAGTTTAGGAATAAGGTTAGGTTTAGGCATAGTTTTATTGAGATTAAGTTTAGGAATAAGGTTACGTTTAGGCATAGTTTGTTTTACTGAGGTTACGTTTAGGAATAGGCCTACCTGGTGCCAACCGTTCTGAGGTCGCCAGATTTGACCCGGGCGACCATGTTTGGGGTTATTGTGTTACAGCGGTGGTGTGACAATATGTAGGCAGTGATTCTCAACCTTTTAAATTTAAAGGACCACCAATTTAATGCTGTTGCTGTTGGGCTGCAGGAACCTTGTATGTCCAAAACTGTTACTTTTCATGAAAAAGAAAAAAGTCAGTTATTATTTAGCTACAAGCTATTATACTTTAAATTGGTTCAATATGTATAAATCCCACAGACGAAAATACACTGATATTGTATTATTTGGCCTATGACTTATAATGACTGTTTTTCTCTTTATTTTCTCTTTCTTTGGACTGCGGCTCTGAGCCCCAGGCCAGTGTAATAACTGTATAGTGTAGTGCCTATACCAAAATGCATTTTCAGGTGTGAATACCAATCAGGAGAAATTGTAAAGGTCATTGAATTTGTATTTTGTGTGTGATTTGGATGGACATTTACATTTCTGATATTTGTTCTTGTTGTAGGCTAAGTCCACACAAGTGTTGTTCTTTTTTTCTTTTTGTAAAAAAAAAAATATATAAAAATAATCAAGACCCAATGCATTAAAGGCAGAAATTGTAGCCTATAATGCTCAAGTAGCCAAAAGGCTATACCTGAAAATGTAGACGAGTAAAATGCACAAATTCCCAGTAGCCAACCACTGCAAGTGCGGTGCGTCCAGTCCAGTCTATTTTTAAAACTTGTGTGATGTTCCTAGAGGTTTTGCAAACCCCTCAATTTAAGACATCACATAATGGTTTAACAAATATATTTAGTGCAACTTAACTGCCTGCCTACACTGTCTCAAACCCAAACCAAACCAATCTCCACCAACACGTTTGACCAGGCAGCAGCAGCGACCGCAGCGAAGGAATTCGATCCGGCGTCCTCCTACAGTGACACACACAAGCCTGCCTGTCTGTCTGCTTTGGCATAAAGAATAGAGGTCGTTTCAGGCTGGTTTACGGTTGCGTTCGATCATGCGAAATGCACTAGGCTACTCTACTACCGTATTTACCTCTCAGGCTCGCCCCCCGGCTCGATGGCCCAATGGCTATGAGACGCACAAAACCCGTCCTAAATTCTAAGGCTTTATTATAAGGGAAGCAGCAGAGAAGAATGGACCAGCGGTGACGGTGCACATCAGGCGCTTCAAGTAATGCATCCAGTCCGTTTTATATAACTCATATGATCTAACCTACATATGGATGGACTGCCGAGACTATAGTCTTCCTCGTTGAAAGGGTATTAAAGCCGCGACGGGGGTAAGTGAAACCATCTGAAACATTGCTTTATAGTAGTCCTTCCTAGAGCAGCCACGAGCGACCATCGGTGTAATGTAATAATCGCACATGCAGGCTTTAGCCTACTGTACTTGGAACTGTGTATTCGAAACTTATATCAGCACCGGCGGCTGCATCTGCATTGATGTCGGTTGATGGCACACATGCATGCAGCCACATGGAAATGTATAGCCTATATTATAGGCTATTACACTTGCTTAAACACTCGCTAAAGAAAGTGATGCATAATTGGAATTGATGGGCTATAATTCACCAGGTTTGTGTTGTGAATGATACAGGTCTGGGCTGGGGTTTATTGCACAGCCAGATCCTCAGTGTTACTTTAACTGACTGAGAGGGTACAAAGGGGTCCATTTGGTTGGTTCTATTTGTACTCTCTCTGAGTTAAAAGAACACATGGTTTTTGCCAAAGCTGGTGGTGTAGGCTATACCTTGCATTAATAGAGTGAATTTGGGTCCTTTACTCAAGGGTAAAACTGCAGTGCAAGCCCCCATCCCCTCGCCACCAATACAGATGCAG
Source organism: Electrona antarctica (assembly GCF_951216825.1). NCBI lineage: Eukaryota > Metazoa > Chordata > Actinopteri > Myctophiformes > Myctophidae > Electrona > Electrona antarctica. The sequence goes on along the minus strand of NC_136795.1, from coordinate 21,180,599 downwards.
CACTTAAGGTTCGAGTTATGTGTGTGGGCTTTGAAACGGCAACCTTGGTGGCAATGTCACATGCTAAAATTGTGCCTCTCGTATTCCGATATCTGCTTTATCTTTTTCACTGAGGATGTTTACCAAGATAAAGAAATATGTACGGTATTGATCCTCCAATGCAGATTACATATCAGAAGCATTTTACAGAATAATATTGTGGTCACCGGACCCAATTTATTGTGATATTAATTGATGTCCTTGATTGAGAGACCAACTGAGTGTCTTTGTAGTAGGTCAGGGTTCACTCTCCAGGCAACTCATACCAGAGATGATAAAAAATGGTACCTAAATGCCTCCCTGCTTGGTGCTCAGTATCAGTGGATGGATTAGGTCCCTGTGACATACTACCATCATGTCCAACGGACGGTGCACATCATGGCCGAGGGATGAACTTTATACATCAAGCCGCCTCACGCTACAGAAACAGGAGATAGGCACCTGACCTTATGGGCCACATCATGGCTCAGGAGGCATTGGCTCTTTTACTTACTAATTGAGAGATGTGGTGAAAGTAGTAGAATCATAATTTAGCATTTGATTTCTGACTGGGATCTTGGAACGTAATTTCACTACACACTTAAAATTTAAACTTATATTTGTAGAGGGCATACACATGGAACCAAATTGGATCATTTGGTAAAATGAACACTGATGATTGTATCGTGCACGGACAGTCGGACACCCTGTTTCAGAATCCGATACCCCTACCGGTGTCAGTGCCAACTCACCTCAATGTAACTCTCCCTCTCTCTCGCGCAGCCTTTTGAGGCCCCGCGTACTCACGTCGAGCCATCGGCACCATGGGAAGCTCCACTTCCTCCCTGGTGGATGAGGCGGAGTTGGAGCCGGCGCCCCGCGGCCCTGCGCACCCGCCCTCGCCCCTCATGGGATGTCTGAGGAGCAGCCAGAGTACCTTCATACCCCGACAGCTGGCCCGACCCCCCATCAGGCACAGAGAGCGAAGGTACAGTAAAAGCATGCATGCGTGCTTTGTGTAACGCCCACAGTTTCAACCCGGATCTCCCATGCGGGAAGGGATGCTAAAAAGCCAAACATATTAACCACTAGCCTAGGAGGGAATCCCCCTTGGCCAGAGGTGATATTAGGTCTTTTTGGAATTCAGGCACCCCCCCTTTAACTTTGAGTTGTGGCACCAATGTAACTCCCGGGATTCGAACACGGGTCTCCTCCTGTGCTATCCTGGAAACCAACCAACCTGCCACAGGAAAAAAAGAATCCCTACGCAGTGATATTAGTCTGGCCACGCCAGGCTACTCCTGTGCAGGAAGGGACACTGAAGCCAAACAAACTGGGGGCCCATGAATTAAATATAAGGTTAGAATCACTGGTCTAGCTCCCAAATACTAACCTATGTTCACATCAACACATATATGTCACAATTACACATTTTACTTGACGTTTTGCGTTAAACAATTTAATTGTGTTTTTGGCATTGGACATTGGAACATATTGATACAAATACAAAATAATTTCGGTTTGCATAATCAAAAGTTTAACCTTGTAGATCTGCTATTTCTGCTCTTTCTTATATTTGAAAATGTATGGACATTTTTCAACATGGAAACGATTATGACGATTATGCAAATGAAATACATAATTGTGATTATCTCAAGTAATTGCGATTAGACGATTGTGACAAGCCTCCTAGCCTAACCTAAAGTCACATCTGGTGAGGGGGCCTTTGGTCAGTGTGGACTTGCTCTTTGGAACAAATGACATACCGGTAATGACATCTGTGGAAACGGTGTCCTCGTTTAAAATCGGTCTTAAGACCTTTCTGTTCTGCCAGGCCTTTGATGTTTAGAGTGTGTGCTTACGTGTATGAGTCTGCGTGTTGTTGTTTTTCCTAACCTTTATTTACCCAGGGCAGATAATGGTGTGCTGAGCACGAGTGCTCTTATTCAGCAACGCCCTGCACACTTACTCACACACACACACACACACACACACACACACACACACACATACACACACACACACACACACACACACACACACACACACACACACACACACACACACACACACAATGGGGAGCAGACAACCTGGGGACTCAGTACAACCACAGTGGCCATTGATCAGCAGTTCAATGCCTTGCTCAAGGACACTTCAGTGGTGTTGGGGGGTGGTGAGTGGAGGCCATTCACTGCCTTTCTGTGCCTTACTGGGACCTTTTCACTCTCAGTCACAATCACGATTCTCCAACCTTTCGGCAAGCTACTGTATTGGGATGCAGCAGAATATCACAGTCAATTCTATGGTACTCTGCAGAATGCGAGAGAGAGAGAGTGTGTGTGTGTGTGTGTGTGTGTGTGTGTGTGTGTGTGTGTGTGTGTGTGTGTGTGTGTGTGTGTGTGTGTGTGTGTGTGTGTGTGTGTGTGTGTGTGTGTGTGTGTGTGTGTGTGTGTGTGTGTGTGTGTGTGTGTGTGTGTGTGTGTGTGTGTGTGTGTGATATGTGTTAGTTGTTACATACGTGCGTTGGGGGGAGTCATGTGGATGTTGTGGGTTAATAAATGCTTTCTGTTTATGTGTGGTTGGGAGGTTAGGGTGGTGGTGGTATATATTTTTGCTACTTTGGTGCATTTTCTACCACTGAATGTTGTATTTTAAAGTGCAGTCAAGTGCATTGTGTTTGTTTGTGCTGCAATGCGTTGTGAGTTGTAGATCTGCTATCTTTGGTGTGCAACCCTAGGGCTCAACTAAATATAAATCTGGCTTTATTCCTTGGTCAGCCAGTGGTTATCAATTGTTTTGATTTTGATTTGTTTGTGGCTTTTCTGCCTTTATTGATAGTATCAAGTGAATATGGACAGGAAAGAGGGAGAGAGAGAAGGAGAGAGACATGCAGCAAAGGTCGTCCTAAACGGGACTCAAACACGCGACATGCTGTCAGGCCAAAGCCTATATGTAGCAAAAGCCTGGACCACTTGACCAGTGGGCGCCCCTTTATTTAGGGTTACAATGATTAAACTTTTTGATGCTATTTGATGCCTCAGACCCCACTTTGAGAACCACTGCTATAAGCAATTAAGCAGCGAGCTCTGAAAAGAACAAGACGACACCAAGACAGTATCACACAACATGATCTGGAGTTTGTTAGAAGAGAATATAATACCTTTGTACACGCCACATTACTTGACTGCAAGATATGTGAGTAATAACTGATACAAAAATTGATGGATATGGGATATGAATCTAGGAATAGATGAAGACACCATGTTCTAACAAGCAGCAGACAGATGATACTGTAGTTGTACTTCTGTAGTGACATCTTGTATGCTTGGACCTCTTGATAAACAAGAAAAAATAATAATAATAATAATAATTTTATTTTTGGGCTTTTTCTGCCTTTATTTGATAGTGTACAGTAAGCTGACAGGAAATGGGGGGGAGAGAGATGGGGAGTGACACGCAGCAAAGGTCGTTGGTATCGGGATTTGAACCCACAACATGATGTCAGGCTGGATTAGCAGCCTATAGGTGCCCGGACATCTACTCTACGCCAGCCATCCGGGCCTTCAAAAATAATTTCAAACATTTCCCCAGAACATCCTAACATTTTCCAAAGAAAATCAAAGATGTTCCTAAAAATACCCGTTCTATACATTTTCACATCATGTTCCCTCTTTTAGTTTTACATTTAGTCTAACTTTTAATGAATAATAATATTTATCATCCTGATGGGAGAGTGCCCAAAAGATGTCTGTGTCTCTGTCTGTGTGATTACAATCATTGCGAGCCAGGTAGCAGGAATGGATTCAGATTTTGTAATTAATTTGCATGTAACGATCTATTTCTGGCCCAACATGTGTTCCTAGTAGGGACATCCCCGTCTCCCAGAGTGTCCCCCAGCAATAAACTTGTCCCATTCAATGTGCCAACTCAGCATAACGTCTCTGTCGGGTGGAAACCTCATGTCCAAAACTTTTTGATAAATTATAGCGTTAAATTACAAAAAAAAAAAAAAACACATAAAGTTTCTGTCCAATATCAACGATATCCTTCAACACCGCCCATGCAGTTCACAACGTCACATCAAATATCCCCAGTTCCGTTGAGCCAGGCATCGCTTGACTGCTTCTGCAGAAGTTGTCTGTCTGTCCCTCTCAAACCCTCACTGATTTTAACACCAACTCCAATCTGTACTCTGTAGTACAAAGGTGTTGCATGGCAAAAAAATAGACCATGTGCAAGCTCACAATGTGTCTCATGGAGACACGGTGTGAGCTTGTATATCTACATTTCTTTTGCAGCATGACACCGGCGTATGATGGAGTATAAATTATAGCATATAGGCCGAGGCTATTTTTGAGAACGTTTTCTGCCTATAATAACTTGCCAAAATAGGGACGGCAATTAGCAAAGGATTTTAACAGTGTAGGCATCTCTCAGTTTGAGTCCCGTTTGAAGAGGAAGCAGGGCCAGCTGCGTTTTGACAAACATCTGCTGCATTTCATAGCTCATTCAGATAGAGAGAGAGCATCCTGTACACTACAGGTGCATTGACGGGGTAACGAGTCTGAATGGAGGAGATCAATCATTTTGGACTTTAGCAGCGCATGAGGATGTATCCCTCTAGGTTGCTGTTGGGCAGAAACCTCTTATCTCCATATTCTAACTTTTTCAATTAGATAATTGACACAGGGGTGAAAAATGGGTTACAAAATCCTGGGATAAAAAAAAAACTCTGATTGTGATCTCAGCGATATTGTTCACCACTGACGTTGATGTTAAATTACGTTTTTCTATTACACAGCTATGTGTGTCCCTGGGTCCCTGGTTTCATGGGTCTGTCTGTCTAAGCACGAAAATAGCTGGGTTGGTAACATTTCTCGACCGTTTCAGATGCAGGGCGCTCGCCGGAACCGGGCCAGCCCCCTGGCCTCATTCCTGGGGCCGGGGGTCTGGATGTTCCAAGGACCCCCCAGGGACCCCTGGGGACACGCTAACCGTTTCGGATGCGGGGCAGCTCACCGGAACCAGGCCAGCCCCCTGGGCACGTTCCTGGTGGTCTGGATGTTCCGGGGACCCCTGGGGGACCCCCACATGGTAACTCTGTAATTTCTCGACCGTTTCGGACGCGGGGCGGCTTGCCAGAAACGGCCCGGCCCCCTGGCTGCATTTCTGGGGGTCTGGATGTCCCAGGGACCCCCCGGGGACCCCCACACAGAGTTACACCACTCACTTTACACGGGTGTGATTTTGTTTTTATAAAGTTTATATTTGCATACTTCTTTAAATGTTCTGATGAATTGAAAATGGAGGACCCTGATGTAAATAAGTCTTAGTGTTTTTTCTGGTTTATCCTCGTAACAGATTTTGTATTGACCTGTACTTTCGTTGAACTGTACCCATTCTACAAACTGAATAAAATGTTCCATCAATCAATCAAATATTTGTGGTGCGGACTAGCTGCCATCCACTGGAGTTACAATGATTTATTAATGACATATTTATAGTTATTATTCTTAATGTTTTTACTTGTACTGAGTACACATGTAAGATAATTTTGATTTGATTCAACACCGGTATTGACATTAATTCCTTGCGTGGGCGTGCAATATCACTAGTGTCAAACACACAACAGCATCTCTCTCTAATACTTTATCCTGTATCCTGTGATATACTGTGGGTCTTTTCTGCTGCCTCTGCCCTTTTTACTGCTCTGGTGCCATGCAGGAGTCGGGTTACTCACTGACAGGAAACCTAATACCACTGGGGAATCCCTGATCATTTCCTCACTGCCTTTAAGTGTATTCTTTATAGTCTGGTACAAGCAATCCGTCCTGTGTCAGCAAAAAAAAGGGGAGATTGTCATAGAGGACTCAGTTCTCCAATCATTACTGTATCTCTGCCAGACAAAGGTGGGCCAAGAGTGTTTGTGGACTGGTGACGTCATCACCTCTACCTGTAGTTTAGAGTTACAAGCTCCTGGGCGACCTGATAACCAAGTGGTTAGAGCATGTACTGTACCACATAGGCTCTAATGTCTGACAGTGAGTCACTGGTTTGAACAGACCATTCACTGCATCATGTCCTTCTCTATACTCTCTGTCTCTGCTTTCCGGTCTCCAGTGACCTATCGAAATAGAAAATAGTTACAAGCTTCGTGCTTGTTCTTTTGATAGCAGTTTTACAATTACTCAGAGAGACATAGACAAATACTGTATGCACAGTGACCAACACAACACACAGGCACACATACTGTAGTGCCCTCGGTCCTTGCGACACATTGCAGATGCAAGCAGCTTGCTTGTCATCAAGGTATTTATTGAAGCAAGCAGTACAATGGAACCACATTTGTCAATTTTTATACTCTGAATTATGGTCACACTCCTTTTTAATACCCTGAAGAAGAAACGTTGGTAAAGTAAACAAGTTATTGCATCGTGGCTACGAGCTGTGAGAGCCGAGAAGCATAGAAAGTCTTATATCGTCTCTGTGGGGTGGAAACCTCATGTCCAAAACTGTTACTTTAGGACACTCTAATTAGGGGTGGGGCGATATGGGTTCCTCACGATACGATATATATCGCAATATTAGGTCCTCGATAACGATAATATCACGATATTCGATATATTGCGATATTTGCGATATATCGATATATTGTATGAAATTTCATCAACGATATATCACGATATCTGCAACTACAAAATACTTGGAACTGAAAAAATGCAGCATTTTGTATTCCCACAAAGCTGTTTGGAGACTTTGGACAAATCACCATCCAGTAATTCAGTACTTCTGGTTGCTGTGGAATCTGAGTGGGATTTGCTTTATTTTAGCTGTCATTTCCTCCTTTTCTAAACATGTTGTTCATCACTTCATTATGAACATTTAAAAATTTCTTTTTCGATATCGATATTTTCATAATCAATATCGATTATTTATCACGGGAGGACGTATCGATATATATCGCCATATCGATATTTCAGCACACCCCTAACTCTAATATGATCACAAAATAATAATAATAATAATAATAATAATAATAAATAGTTAAAATATGGTAGAGGTTTCTGCCCTACAGCAGCGATATACAGTGGGCTTAAGTGGTTCATTTGAAATGCTGAGAGATGACAGGAGGAAATGATGTCAGTGATGTGAGTGACAGACACTTTGCAAGCATGCTTCGTTAATTAAAATGGCATTGATTTCCTGACTGGTGCTTGGAAGGAAGCCCGAACATAAAAACGTTTCCATAGCAACCGTCGTTATGGAATATGTCTTTATGTCCGCCGTTCAGACAAAAGTGCCATGCCAATGCAAGCGGCATCCATCCAGGCAGGTTGTTCCATGATAGCGCTGGAATAAAATAGCTCAGCCCTTCTGCGTCAAAGGAACACCTGGTCTGGTTGGGGAGGCTTGCACCGACTGACTGCAGTAAACTAGCTCGGAAGGTTCAAGGTGCTGATGATGAGAACGGCTTCATGCCAGCCCCTTCCAGCCCTTGCTAGTAGAGACTGCTTGAGTTGCCAACTGCAACTCACCCACACGTGGGCACGCACACACACACACACACACACACACACACACACACACACACACACACACACACACACACACACACACACACACACACACACAAATTGACCTTGTTCGGTCATCTGACCTTCATGAGTGTAATAGCTGGTGGTACACACACACACACACGTGCACGCAGGCAAATGTACATACAGTACACGTGCACGGACACACACCACAGGTCATCAGGTCAGTTGGTCTGGACACATTATATGGTTCTTTCTATGCAATCTGATTACAATACACTACATACAGTACAGGCTATATTTAGTATGACAGTAACATCCAGCATATACAGTATAGTGCATGAAAGGGGTAAATAATAAATTTTTGTGTGGCCAGTGTTTCCAGTGGTGTAAAGTAACTAAGTACATTTACTCAAGTTAAGTAAACTTACTTTGTATATTTATTACTGAACATACTCTTCAGCCCTATACATTCCGGGCCACTTGAAAATAGCCCTTATACAAGCTCGCAATGTGTCGCAATGTGACACATTGCAAGCTTGTAGATCTGCTATTTTCAAAAGATTTGTATACATTTGACAACTTGAAATGGGACATTCTGCATAATGAGTACTTTTACTTTTTGTACTTTAAGTACATTTTGATGTCGATACTTTTGTACTTTTACTCAAGTACATTTTGAATTCCAGACAGGAAGTTTTGAGAGTCCTTGAAACAATGTCTTTTAGAACGACTGATTTAGAAAGGATTTGGTAGAATGGGCTTCAGGTCTTAGTCTTAATGGGTTACGGTCTTTGAGCTGCCACTGGCTACAGTAATAAGCACCGTGACATGCTGATGTGTCCCACTTTTATCTTCCCTGGCTTCTTTTTTTTACCTGGCCTCCCTCTTTTTGCGAATGTCATCAAAAGTGTGATTTTGGAAATGTTAAAACAAAGTTTAATAGTGTCTTTCAGCAATGTTGTTAGTGGTTGAAACCACGTTTGTGAGATGTTACATCTCTTTTGTCTGTCTGTCTGTGCGTGTTTTCTTTGACTGTGTAACTGTAAACAGAAAGGGAGATGATTTATGTAACAAGCTTATGTGTAACAACTAACAAGCTACGGCTTCAACGAACATATTTTCTTTTCTTTTTTGTCACACATGAATTATAACTGTGCTAAATCAATTATTTATGTGTACATTTATTTATTTTCAAGTGTATTTTGAGTATAAGTTGACAAAAGAAATTCAAAACAATTAAATGAAACCAAGTAAGACTCTCTCTCTCTCTCTCTCCCACAGCTTCTCGTCGGGGTCCGTGCCGATGCGGAGCGCCAACCAGTGGTCGTGCGTCTGCTGCACGTTCCTGAACGCCGCCGGCGCGCCCCGCTGCTCCATCTGCGAGGCGCCGCGCCAGAGGCCGCCCCGCTGGACGTGGCACCGCCCCCGGAGCGCCAGCGGTGCTGGCAGGGTGGAGGGGGAGGGGGAGGAGGAGGGGGAGGAGCGGCGCCGCTGGCCGTGCCCACGCTGCACGCTGGCCAACTCCCCCAGCAGCACGGCCTGCTCCATCTGCGGCTATGCCGGGGCCGCTACGCCCCCCCGGTGGGAAGAGACCCCCCCGCAGGGCGACCAACCGCGTCCGCGGTAGGCCATTATTACTGTACATCGCTGTGATTATTATTTGAGATAAGCGCAATTATTTTTAGCATTATCGTCGTAATCGAAAATAGCAGAAATAGCTGATCTACAAGCTATTTTCACTTATTTGTATAATATAATTCAATCATAATAATTGATAAATAATAATAAATAATTAAATTAATTCAGTCATTTCTTTGTATAGTAGTTATTTGTCATTAATGCCCTGTGATTATGAAGCCTAAAAGACCAAACAAGAAATGTATTTTTTTATTCATAACTTTTCAATGTTCCAACATCGTAAAAACACAATTAATTGTTAGGTTAATTGTTTGTGAACGGTGACAGGCCTAGTCCCCGGCGCTCCATCAGCTGCTCCAGCCCGCTGAAGCTGCAGTCCCACCTCCCGCCAGGCGGGGGGCAGCAGAGCCAGGAGAGACGCAAGTCGGAGGGCGGGGCCGCGGACCACCAGACCCCGGCGTGGGACTGTCAACGGTGCACGCTGCGGAACACGCCCATCTCCATGTCCTGCTCGGCGTGTGGCGGCCCCCGCAAGCTCTCCCTCCCCCTGATCCCCCCTGAGGCCCTGCTCGTGCCGGAGGTCAAGAGTCAAGCGTTGACGGAATCGCTGATGACGATGCGGCAGAAGGACTGCCCGGCGGGGGCGCTGTCCCTGTCCATCTCCGCTGTAGGGGAGACCTTACCGACGGACCCTCCGTCCGCCCAGCCCGCCCCCTCTGCCCTTAGCCTGCCCTCCATAGCAGGTACAGTACAGTACCTGCTGCTTTCTGCACGTCATGTCTAACCGTCATGAGCATACTTGCTACTAATTGCACGTCATGTTTAAAATCATGAACATACCTGCTACTAATTGTGTCTAAACTCAAACATAGTTGCTTTTGACCTGTTTCTTTCCTATTGTTTCTCCTTGCTCTCACTCTCTGTCCCCCTTTTTTCCCTGAAAACTACAAATGATTGACCTTGCACAAAACATAATTATCCACCACTTCTTTACACCTAAAGTTGATTCTGATTCTCACAGGACAGAATAACCCGGTCCCTTGCAGCCGCAGAGAGGTCCCGCCTCCGCCGGCTTGTCTCAACCAATCGCATAATTCCAACCCGCCCCCGTCGCCGACCACCACCGCCGACTCAGATATCCCCACCCCCCAGCAGGACGCTGCGCCCGCCGGCAGGAGGCTCAGCATCCTCAAAGAAGAGATGTCGCCCTCGACGCCGCCGTCGGAGACATCGAGGCCGTTCCCGCCCCATGCCGGTGTCGGCGCGGTGGCCGCGGGCGCCCATCGCCGGAGAGCGGAGCAGCAGTGGGCGTGCCCGGCGTGCACGCTCATCAACGGCGTCCGGGCCAAGCACTGCGTGGCCTGCCACACGCCACAGCGGTACCGCGCACGACTGGCGCCCGCCGCGGGGCTCAGGAGGAAGGAGAGCATGCTGGTGGAGGCGCGGCGGCAGAACGACGAGGGAGAGGCCAAGGAACTGTGGGAGAACATCGTCAGCTTCTGCAGGGAGGTCTGTACATAGAAGAGAGACGCTACAGGCCTAGTGCAGGGAGGTCGGTACATAGAGGAGAGACGCTATAGGCCTACTGCAGGGAGGTCGGTATAGAAGAGAGACGCTACAGGCCTAGTGCAGGGAGGTCGGTATAGAAGAGAGACACTATAGGCCTAGTGCAGGGAGGTCGGTACATAGAAGAGAGACGCTACAGGCCTAGTGCAGGGAGGTCGGTACATAGAAGAGAGACGCTATAGGCCTAGTGCAGGGAGGTCGGTACATAGAAGAGAGACGCTATAGGCCTAGTGCAGGGAGGTCGGTACATAGAAGAGAGACGCTATAGGCCTAGTGCAGGGAGGTCGGTATAGAAGAGAGACGCTATAGGCCTAGTGCAGGGAGGTCGGTACATAGAAGAGAGACACTATAGGCCTAGTGCAGGGAGGTCGGTATAGAAGAGAGACGCTACAGGCCTAGTGCAGGGAGGTCGGTATAGAAGAGAGACGCTACAGGCCTAGTGCAGGGAGGTCGGTATAGAAGAGAGACGCTATAGGCCTAGTGCAGGGAGGTCGGTACATAGAAGAGAGACGCTATAGGCCTACTGCAGGGAGGTCGGTACTCGGTACATAGAAGAGAGACACTATAGGCCTAGTGCAGGGAGGTCGGTATAGAAGAGAGACGCTATAGGCCTAGTGCAGGGAGGTCGGTATAGAAGAGAGACGCTATAGGCCTAGTGCAGGGAGGGCGGTACATAGAAGAGAGACGCTATAGGCCTAGAGCAGGGAGGTCGGTACATAGAGGAGAGACGCTATAGGCCTAGTGCAGGGAGGTCGGTACATAGAGGAGAGACGCTATAGGCCTAGTACAGGGAGGTCGGTACATAGAGAGACGCTATAGGCCTAGTGCAGGGAGGTCGGTACATAGAGAGACGCTATAGGCCTAGTGCAGGGAGGTCGGTACATAGAGAGACGCTATAGGCCTAGTGCAGGGAGGTCGGTACATAGAGGAGAGACGCTATAGGCCTAGTGCAGGGAGGTCGGTACATAGAGGAGAGACGCTATAGGCCTAGTGCAGGGAGGTCGGTACATAGAGAGACGCTATAGGCCTAGTGCAGGGAGGTCGGTACATAGAGAGACGCTATAGGCCTAGTGCAGGGAGGTCGGTACATAGAGGAGAGACGCTATAGGCCTAGTGCAGGGAGGTCGGTACATAGAGGAGAGACGCTATAGGCCTAGTGCAGGGAGGTCGGTACATAGAGGAGAGACGCTATAGGCCTACTGCAGGGAGGTCGGTACTCGGTACATAGAAGAGAGACGCTATAGGCCTAGTGCAGGGAGGTCGGTACATATAGAGACGCTATAGACCTATAGCATCGAGGTCGGTATAGAAGAGAGACGCTATAGGCCTAGTACAGGGAGGTCGGTATAGAAGAGAGACACTATAGGCCTTGTGCAGGGAGGTCGGTACATAGAGGAGAGACGCTATAGGCCTAGTGCAGGGAGGTCGGTACATAGAGGAGAGACGCTATAGGCCTAGTGCAGGGAGGTCGGTACATAGAAGAGAGACGCTATAGGCCTAGTGCAGGGAGGCCGGTACATAGAAGAGAGACGCTATAGGCCTAGTGCAGGGAGGTCGGTATAGAAGAGAGACGCTATAGGCCTAGTGCAGGGAGGCCGGTACATAGAAGAGAGACACTATAGGCCTAGTGCAGGGAGGTCGGTACATAGAAGAGAGACGCTATAGGCCTAGTGCAGGGAGGTCGGTACATAGAGGAGAGACGCTATAGGCCTAGAGCAGGGAGGTCGGTACATAGAGGAGAGGTGCTATAGGCCTAGTGCAGGGAGGTCGGTACATAGAAGAGAGACGCTATAGGCCTAGTGCAGGGAGGTCGGTACATAGAGGAGAGACACTATAGGCCTAGTGCAGGGAGGTCGGTACATAGAGGAGAGACGCTATAGGCCTAGTGCAGGGAGGTCGGTACATAGAGGAGAGACACTATAGGCCTAGTACAGGGAGGTCGGTACATAGAGGAGAGACACTATAGGCCTAGTACAGGGAGGTCGGTACATAGAGGAGAGACACTATAGGCCTAGTGCAGGGAGGTCGGTACATAGAGGAGAGACACTATAGGCCTAGTACAGGGAGGTCGGTACATAGAGGAGAGACACTATAGGCCTAGTGCAGGGAGGTCGGTACATAGAGGAGAGGCGCTATAGGCCTAGAGCAGGGAGGTCGGTACATAGAGGAGAGGCGCTATAGGCCTAGAGCAGGGAGGTCGGTACATAGAAGAGAGACGCTATAGGCCTAGAGCAGGGAGGTCGGTACATAGAGGAGAGACGCTATAGGCCTAGTGCAGGGTTTCTTCTGCAGGGAGGTCGGTGTATAGAAGAGAGACGCTATAGGCCTAGTGCAGGGTTTCCCAAAGTGGATTCCAGGGACTCTCAGGGTTCCTTTAGGGGGGTCTAAATTGACCCTTACAAGTCTGTAACTCTGACAGTATACTAATGGACTAACGGGTCTATTTGGTTCCATAACGGGTCCATTTGGTTCCATTTGTATACTGTCAGAGTTAGGGGTGGACCTTGAAATGTAAAGGTTTAAGAACCATTGGCCTAGTGCATTTACATCCACTTAAAGTGTCCAGGTGCAGGACGAAATAGGATGAACATAACACATAAGATGTACTGTACATAGTGCTTGTGTTCTGTTTATTTTGATTTGATTCGATTCATTTAATTCTTTTCGAGGAATGCATGCCTGAAGAAGATCTTTCTTGATCACAAGGTTGCAGTTCTAAACAAAACATGTCGTTGTTTAGAAAAGCTGTCAAAACAAAAACACATTTATGTGGAGTGGTTATTGTTCAAAACACGCAAGTGAAAGATTATATAAGAAAATATTAAAGTAACTTTTGTTTAATTGAAATAGCCGCACAGTATGTCTTTAATATCAAACTAACATAAACATGACGTGCCGTAGTTAATTTTGCACTGAATTTCCATTGTGTAGTATCCGTTGTATTGGGTGGTCTCATCATATCGTTACTGTCGGGCAGAAACCTTATCTCCATATTATAACTTGTGTTTTTCCATAAACTCTCTCTACTCCTACTTGATCATACTACAGCATCACACAAAAGCATCAAAAGTAGCAGTTCAACAAGCTTGAAACACAAATCGAAACGCAGCGTGAATGTGAAGCGTGTAGATCTGCTATTTTTGCCATTTTAGAATCTGAATCCTGATGATATTTACTGTTTTCTCTTTGCATACGTTCACTGTTTCTTTCGGTCTTTTGTGTGTGCTGCTGTGACCGTCCTCCCGTGTGAATAAACAAATCCACTGCATTTATTTGGGATTCTCCCAGAACGCGGTGACGTTCGTGGACGACAGCTTTCCTCCCGGACCCAAGTCGGTGGGCTTCCCTGACGACGACGGGGTACAGCAGCGCGTCAAAAAGTGGCTCCGCCCCCAAGAGATAAACAACTGCAACGTGAGAGACCGCGCCGTGAGGTGGTCCGTGTTCCGCACGCTTCGCCCGTCTGACATCTTGCAGGGACTTCTGGGTAATTGCTGGTGAGCCCAGATCACTGATTATAACTACTGTACAGAATGCAACAGAAAGGTTTTAAACTGTGATCCTCAAGGAATGTGAATATTAAAGGAGAATTCCGGATTAGGCTTTTTCTTACCTTAATCTCATGCTATTATATATCCCAGAAGGAGTGTTACAGGTGAAAGATGTTGTCCATCCTGAGTCCACTGCAGCTAGAGCTCACATTAGACTACAATGTTAGGGAGAGACGACTAGTGGAGAAGAGATCCAGTACAACTAAAAGACAAGTGATTTTATGATTGGTTGCATGCTGAAAATCTGATCTACAAGCTCACACGTCGCAGTTGTAGATCTGCTATTTTCAGCATGCAACCAAGTCAGCCATTACGACGCCATCAAGGCCTGCCAAAATACATTTTAGTCGACTAAATCAACTGTAGATTTAGTCGACTAAATTCTATGTGATATTCAGTCGACTAAAACTAGACTAACACTAAAACATTTCAGTTGAAAACAATGTGACTAAAACAAAATTAAAATGTATTCAAAAGACTATGACTAAAACTAAATAAAAATTTGCTGTCAAAATCAACACTACCGCAGGCTCTTATATATGTGAATGTGTTGGATGGAGAGCAGGTTCCTGAGTGCGTTGGCGGTCCTGGCCGAGCGTCCCGAGCTGGTGGAGCGGGTGATGGTGACGCGCCAGCTGTGTCCAGAGGGGGCGTACCAGGTCCGTCTGTGTAAGGACGGCTCCTGGACCACGGTGCTGGTGGACGACATGCTGCCCTGTGACCAGAACGGACATCTGCTCTTCTCTCAGGTGTGACAGACCACACTAAAACTGGGACAGAAAATGTCCGCCGACTACCCTTTTTTCACAGACGAAAACTAAAACTAAGATATGATAACTAAAACCAAATAGACCCATATAGATCTTTAACTCTTGAGAGTGTAATTTTACACTGGCTTTTTTGTGTTTTATCTTTATCTTTTGATCATGGTGTGACCATGATGTATGTGCAGTACAGTAACTACATAAAGTCAAGGTGAAGATCAATTATATGAAGATGCGGTTGAAAATGGTCTAAGTGCTCTTTCTAATGTGGTGAAATGTGTCCCCTCTCTCTGTCTGTGTTGACGGTGCGCCTGTGTAGTCCCAGAGGAGACAGCTGTGGGTGGCGTTGATAGAGAAGGCGCTGGCCAAGCTGCACGGCTCCTACTTCGCCCTGCAGGCTGGGCGCGCCATCGAGGGCCTGGCCACGCTGACCGGGGCCCCCTGTGAGTCCCTGGCCCTGCAGGTCAGCACCACCAACCCCCGTGAAGAGCCCATCGACACCGACCTCATCTGGGCCAAGATGCTCAGCTCCAAAGAAGCAGGGTGTGTGTTAAAACACTCTTTCCCAAACAGTGAGTCGGGACCATAGAGTTATAAACTAGAGGGCGGACCAAAATGTGGTTCCCAAAATGCGGAAGTGCTACTGCTAACCTCCATGAACGCGCCTGAATCGATTCATGGCCCATTTGTGGGTCACGGACCAATTTTTATGGGTCACAACTCGAGTAAAAATCCAATTTTCTTTTCCTACATTTAAAAAATATATTTTTCAAAGGTTATATATTTATTATTTTTTAATATATATTTAAGAATTGTATACATTGTCACCTGAATTCACATCATCATGTGTCTTCTGGCCCAAGCGCTGCATGGTACGCTTTGTAGAAACCAAAACGTGGAAAAGCCAATCAGTGTCTGTCAATCACAGGGCCCTGAGCGCAGACTCGGATGGGCTCTTCCACTTTTTGGAATGTTTAACCAGGCTATCAAAGTTTTATTATGATCCGTCTCACACCATTTCTGTCTACTCACCGCCTGTGACCTCCACCTCTGCTCGCTGCACGGGACTCGGTCCTATCAAAGTGCTAGATATCTCTGAGGGGACGATCAGCTCCTCAATCCTTGCCTTTCTGTATTGTATTAAAAAAACTCCCGACTGGAAAAGCTTTAAACCGGGTTTATAGCTAGCCTGCTTGTGCCTGTGTCAAAGTGTCCTTCAGCAAGACACAACTGCTCCTGGTTGTGGTTGATTGCATAAGTGCTTTGTATAAAGACGCTATATGCATAATTTTATATGAAAATAAGATTCCAGATTGCAGCTTTATATTAACCACTTAAACCATGTAGAATTCATCGACGGGGTCCCACGGGTGGCTCTGTACTTTCTTGACCCCTTATTTTTTTCCCTCTACACTAAATCCATCCACCGAAAATAGCTCACGGAACATCGTGTGCCCAGAATAGGGATGCTAGGGTTCATGCGGTTTACACTGTGTGACAAAATTCACCCTCTTTTATGTTTTTAACCCGTCTCATAAATAATGCAACGTGTTCCTTTGATGTGCGGCACTGCAGTTCCACTTTGCATCATGACATGTTGATGTAAAGTTGGGTTACATCATTACTGGTATGAGAGAAGCATTCTTCCTGTGTGTGTGTGTGTGTGTGTGTGTGTGTGTGTGTGTGTGTGTGTGTGTGTGTGTGTGTGTGTGTGTGTGTGTGTGTGTGTGTGTGTGTGTGTGTGTGTGTGTGTGTGTGTGTGTGTGTGTGTGTGTGTGTGTGTGTGTGTGTGTGTGTGTGTGTGTGTGTGTGTGTGTGTGTGTGGTGGGATGCCTGAGGGACTTTGAATTGTTACCACACAGTGGTTCTCAAAGCGGGTCTGGGGACCCTCAGGGGTCCTTGAGGGGGTTCAAGGGGGTCCCCAGCTAAATTAGGTAGTATACTGTCAAAGTCAGTTTAACACATTGACAAATACATATCGTTGCTGTCGGGAGGAAACCACCTAACTCCATTTATGAGGTTTTTGATTTACATCTGTGTGTTGGTTAAAAAAATATTGAACCAATGAAAAGTAGTAAAAAGCGCTACGGAAAAAACCTCTTAACTCCATTGGACCCTCAAATTGTCTGATAAAGCAGATAACTCCACCACCTCTCGCCCTATCATGCAAGTAATTGACAATATATAAAGTCACAACACCAACTTTGATTTGTTTTAAAAATATAAGGTTCTCTTCAATTCCTGAAAAATGAAAAATTTGTAGTTAGGTGGTTTCTTCCCGACAGCAGAGATATTATACAAAAGGTAGTTCTGACGAAGCAATCTGATTGGTTGAAATAGCTACCCGTGCTTCAAGCCAGAATAACAGAACACTGCTTCAAACGAGCAGCACACCTAATCAAAATATAAAAAAATGCGCCGTGCTGATAATCACGATAACACACACCCTCTCGTGTAATATTCCTTAATTCATTTGGGGGGGTCCTTGACATGAAAATGTTTGAGAACCTCTATGTTACACTGTGCCTCACTAAAGGACTCCTATAACCTTGTAGTTGACCTTTCTTGCTGCTCTAGGTTCCTGATGGGGGCGTCGTGCGGAGGCGGGAACATGAAGGTTGACGACGGCGAGTATGAGTCACTAGGCCTGCGTCCGCGACACGCCTACTCTGTTCTTGACGTGAGAGACATGGACAGCCACAGGTGAGCGGGGGGGGGGGGGGGGGGGGGGGTGTCATGGATGTATGGGGACGGGGGCTTTCATGTTCTCCCGGGTGAGCTTAATTAAACTTGTTAATGTCAAGGATACCCACATTGATGTATTTAGCAGTGGATCCCACATCTGAAAATGTTTTGTGCTAGGGACCC
This sequence comes from Electrona antarctica, assembly GCF_951216825.1. Lineage (NCBI taxonomy): Eukaryota > Metazoa > Chordata > Actinopteri > Myctophiformes > Myctophidae > Electrona > Electrona antarctica. Next base: position 21,162,656 of record NC_136795.1, on the reverse strand, counting down.
CCAGAAGAGAAGATTATGTGTAAAAAAAACACACACACTTTGCACTTGAGCACTTGCAGTATTGTTGAGAATGTAAGAACTTAAGTAACTGTCTAAGCCTGAGACAGATAAACATCTCCTTAGACACTAAGGAGTCATACTCCGTCACCTCTTCAGTTCTTCTGGGCTTTCTTGCATGAAATTATTTATTTCTATAAAAGTACAATACAATAGCTGCTTAGGTGTATCATTTCTTTCAGGCTGCTGCAGCTGAGGAACCCGTGGGGCCGGTTCTCCTGGACGGGATCCTGGTCAGACAGCTGGTCACACTGGCCTCTCCACCTGAAGAGGGAACTGTGTGCCCAGAGTGGAGAGGACGGCCTGTTCTGGATGGACTTCTGGGACTTCATAAGGTACAGTATGCCAGTTAGCTGGGTTATTGTCAGATGGCCATCGTTGATGGGACGGAACTCTTAGAGCTGCAACTAACAAAATATTAACTTTTCAGGAAATTATGTGCATGTGTCATTATTATATTATCATCACTTTGACAAATCCAGTTCAAGTGAAGTTAGGAGGTGTTTTTTGACCAGTGAATGTGGAGATAGTTGTTATGTCCATCATTGATTAGAATGATGAACTCAGATGAAAAAAAAAAAAAAAAGTTTTCAATACTTTTCATTGGTTTCAATATTTGTGAAACCCACACAGATGTAAAGGGTCTGTGTGGGGGGTCTCCTCCCTGTGGGACGTGCATAGAGGACCTCCCTAGGGAGACACTCGGGATGCATCCGTACTAGATGCCCGAACCACCTAAGCTGGCTCCTTTCCGAGGGAAGAAGCAGTGGCTCTACTGGGAGTCTCTCACAGCTGCGGGTGACTGAACTTCTCAACCTATCTCTAAGGGAGATGCCAGCCACACCTCTGAGAAAACTAATTTTGTCCGATTGTATCCGCGTCTCCGTGACCCGATTCTGTCTTTCATGACCCACACTTCATACTGTAGGTGAGAGTAGGACTGACGAATGAAGATTGCTCCGTAGATCGAGAGCTTTGCCTTCTGGCTCAGCTCTCTTTTCATCACAACAGTGCGGTACAGTGACTCCAATACCGCTCTGATTCTCCGGCTGATCTCCTGCTCCGTCCTCTTTTTAAACCAAAGGAAAAAAAACATTTACACTACCTTTAATTAAAGCACACCGAACCCAAGTAATAACTAAAAGTAATTTGTCCACAACCAAGCCCCTGGCTAAATGTAACCATACTCCATACAGTAGCACCACAGCCGCGGCATGGGATGAAAATGAGGTCACCTTTCCGCGTGCACAACCTCTCAAGGGTGGCCGTGAAGTGAGATGTTAAACCCAAAAAACTAAACAGTGCAACAGAAGATAATCACGCTGGACTTTGTGTTCCCACCACCAGGAATAGTTGGCACATTTCTTTGAGAATTTGCCTAACGTTACTTCCCCCATACTATTGATGCTGGTGTTCAACTGGTTAAGCCTCCTAGCTAGTAGGAGCAGTGGATGCTACAGCACCTGGGGCCAGATAGGGTTCTCTGTCTTGCTCAGGGACACTTCAACACATAGACCAGGGAATGGGAGACGAACCGAGGAACGGCCTCTCAACCCATGCATCTATGGTTGCCTTTCATTCTAGCAGTGTTTATGCTGCTTCGTTTTATTTAGACCGGGAAAACACACTGCAGTGTGACTGCAACACATTTATTTTTTGCAGTTTTTACCCATTTAGACTAGCCTCGGAAACTGAAAGACGTTTTTATTTCCAGGGAGAAAAAAAAGTCTGGGTCCGAGTCCACTTCAATTCGGTATAGAGTAGCGCAAACATCGCTCACTCTCTGCTGATTTCTGATCGTCTGCACCTTTGTTAAATTGACACACGCACACATGTACACACACTCCTCTCTCTCTCTGTCGCTCTAAGTAATTAGTCTCATGTCGCGCAGCTGCGCATAGTTTCTCCCGGCGGATCCTGCCGGGTGCTGCCTATGCCATAAAAAGCATAGGTGAGTTCCAGGCTACATTTAGACCTGAGGCCAATTCTAAAAACTCCTTCTAAATCCTAACAGTTTCTTTTCTGGAAAAACGTAGGCTATACATATCTTAAATATCGTTGCTGTCGGGCAGAAACCTCTTAACTTCATATTCAAACGTTTGGTGTTTTTTCGTAATACTAAAGCGTCACACAAAAGTACCAGATCTACAAGCTTTGAGCTTGTCGATATGCTACTTTTGCTGTTTTGGAAATTTAATCCATCAATCCACACAGTTTTGGACATATGAGGTTTCCACCTGACAGAGACGATATAGCAAAATGTAAAATGGCACAGATGGTAATTCTCTGATTTAATGTGTTAAATCTGTCTCTAAATAAAACTACCCAAACCAATTAAAATATAACGCGCTCTTCAGAAATTAAGTGCACATTTGTAAGTTGTGCTGTATGACGAAACAATTTCCAAGACATGAAGGAGTAATCTTCTGATCTTCACATGTCGGTCTACATTTATCTCCATGTTTGGTTTTCAGCTGAAGTCGGGGATGACTGTGAAATCATCCATGTGGTTTACAGGTTTTCAACACCATTTTTAGACCAACACTAACACCATTATTACTGTCATTTCTGCACTCTATTCCTGTCTCCATGTCTGTGTCTGCACCTGGGTTCTATATTTGTATCAATAGCATCCCTATTCTGGGGCAAACATTTGGCAAAAAATAGCTGATCTACAAGCACACACAACGTATCATGTGTGCTTGTAGATCAGCTATGTTTGCTGAAGAGAAAATATCAATTTGCCACAGACAAGTCTTTGCCTACAGACATATTGATGACCCTTGTTTTTATCAGCTTGCAGAGCTGAACTACATTTACTAACGACCGTAGTGACGAGGCACTTTTTCATGATTGGCTGCCTCTGCTCAGTTGCTCCTCTAGGCCGCACACAGAAGCCTGTGAAGTGTGAACATAGACATTTCGTGCATAGATGTGCCACGCAATGGTAGTATGGAGGTCTGAGGCCTAGGTCTGAGGCCTAGTATGGAGGCCTGAGGCCTGGTATGGTATGCCTCAGGTCTACCATTCTGAAATTTAATTTAATAATATTTGGACTGCTGGATAGCTGACAGTCGGCTCTCTTTACTCTTACAAATAAATATATATATATACATAGTATATATATATATATTTACATAGTACATAGTACATAGTAAAGAGAGCCTACTGTCAGCTGTCCAGCAGTCCAAATATTATTCAATTAAATTGCAGAATGGCCTACCATACCACAATTGCGTGGCACATCTATGCACGAAATGTCTATGTTCACAGGCTTCTGTGTGCGGCCTAGAGAAGCAACTGCGCATGTGCTGCACTACAAGTCTTACACCACATGCGTTCGAGAAACCCAGCCAATAACATTTCTGTGGAGTTATTTTGTTGCTTTGGAATTGCTGCAAGATGATATAATATAACTTTTTTCTTGTTTTTTCTCTTTGACTCTTCCAGGTACTTTGACTCGGTGGATATCTGTAAGATCCATTGTGACTGGCAGGAGGTTCGAGTGCCGGGCCTGTTCCCCAGAGGAGCCAACGTCCCTGTGACGGTAGTGTCCCTCACGGTGCTGGAGAGGACCACGGTGGAGCTGGCTCTGTTCCAGGAAGGCAGCAGGTACACAACGAGGTCAGGCTGCACCGGTCTAACCTGTGGGAGCAGAATGTAAATGAAGCGGCCACATTCTGAGCAGTCTTTGCTTTTTGGCCTTACGGTTTGGTATATAGGTCACTTAGTCAAACAAGATGACTTGAAGGCAAACCAGTCTATGCTATGGCCTTAAGCTCTAAGCTGGGCAAACGCCACTCCTTTTAGTTGTCAGAGTTGGAGTCAACAAAACATACAATACCATAGCATACTGTACATAACATAGTACTGCCACACAAAAAACACAATTCATTGCTCGATTTTTTTTAAATGTATTAAAAAAGGTCTTAAAAGTCCTTAAATTATCACTTCACTGTCATCTGGGGACAACCACCCACCCCAACAAAATAATGTGGGGGCCCACAGGTTGAGAACCACTGCTGTACGTAACATTAGAGGTAACATACTGTACACTGTAAGATAACACAATGTAACATCCCCGTCGTGTTCACCTTTCCTCCTCCTCCTCCCCGTGATCTCGTCAGGCGCTGGGACACGGCGGAGTCACACCTGCTGGACCTGTGTGTGCTGGTGTTCAGGGCGCGGTACGACCGGTGCGGCAGCGTGACGCTGGGCCGCCTCATGGCCCACAGCAGGCGCTCGGTCAGGAGGTTTGTGGGCTGCGACGTCATGCTGGAGCCGGGCGAGTACGCCGTGCTCTGCTGCGCCTTCAACCACTGGCACAGCAGCATGGAGGCCGACAGCACAGGTTAGCTAACTCTAACCACTGGCACAGCAACATGGATATACCGACAGCACAGGCAAGGACACAGACACCTCCTCATACGTCGCTGCTGTTGCAGATTCACAAGCTCAAAATGCGCCACGAAGCGACGTGTTTTGAGCCTGTCCATCTGCTACTTTTGATATATTTGAATTTGAATCCTGAAAGGTAACAGCTTTGGACATATGAGGTTTCCAACCGACAGCGACGATATGTTCACTGGTCCCTCAAGCCAGTCAACTATTCCACAACTTAGTCCGCTACATAGAGTCTGTAACTATATGCCTTCTGAAAGCCACCAACGGAAGCTTATAATGACATTAAATAGGAACGCCAAGCAAGGTTTAAAATGGTTAATGAATACACACTCATAGCTGTGTCAGTGAAGTGGAATGGTGTTTACAGACTGGCAAGAGTTCCCATACTTGATTGCTAACAATATGTCAGAATCACTCTTAACACACACTGTGACACGAAACGATTAAAATTCAATTCACACAGATTCAAGATTCGGTATTTGTTCTATTCTACGCGTGCACAGGGTTCTTTGACCTAAATGCAATGGGCTCAACGTCACTGATGTCATGTGTATATTTGTGCAGCGGGCGGGTGCAAAGTGGAACCACCGGGTTACACGCTGGCCGTCTACAGCTCTCGCCTGGTGATGGAGGAGCAGATAACGGCCTCCACCACCACCATCGCCGATGCCATCATCCAGCTGACCGAGACCAAGGGCGAGAGACACGAGGTGAGACGCACACACTGCAGCTGGCTCACTGAGTGAGTACACCTGGTAGCCAAAGAGTCACTGGTCGCGTGTCCTCTGTTTGAATCTAGATCCTTGGCCTGTATTATCATCGTTAACGCTACACCATATCACTTTGGGGTTCTTTTTTACGTATAGAGCACTATAGAGTTTCCTAAACAGTGGGTTGGGACCCATTAGTGGACCACTTGTTTGTTTGTTTGTTTGTTTGTTTGTTGTTTGTTTGTTTGTTTTTTTGGGGGGGGTTACAACTCGAGTAAAAATCCCATTTCTTTTTCCTACATTTAAAAATATATATTATTTCCTCTCGGGTTGCGACCCAAACTAGTGTCCTAAACCAGGGGAAATGTCTTAATTTCTCTTGGGTCTTGAGCTAAAACGTTTTGGAACCGCTGTGCTCCCTGCTCTTCTATTGAGACATTTATATCCTGTGGTCTTGTTTGACCACTACTGACTGGGTAACAAGTGGTACTGTCTGAACTCTTAAGGTGAAACACTATAACAAACGTGCCTATTTTCAGACAAAGTATAACATATGGTTAAAGTTGTTGCTCATTATTGTGATTCCATATTAATAACACTTTAACCCCCCTCTTGGGGACCCCCTATAACCACCACAAGGAACCGCTGCGCCCGCTTCCCCCCCGGACCCCACTTTTGAGAACCACTCGTTCTGACTGATGTTTCTAACTCAAAACACGCTGCTCTGCTGCCCTCTGCAGGGCCGGGAGGGGATGACCTGCTACTACCTGACGCACGGCTGGGCGGGGCTCATCGTCATGGTGGAGAACCGCCACCCCAGGCACCACCTGCACGTGTCCTGTGACTGCAGCGACAGCTTCAATGTGGTGTCCACCCGCTGCAGCCTCAAGACCATCGACAGCATCCCTCCTCTTCACAGGTACGCTGCAGCACTGGAAAAAGCACTCACTTTTATTTTTTGTAAAAGTAAAAGTATCAGTGCTGTAGAAACACTCCCATTACAAGTAAAAGCCCGGAATTCAAAATGAGTATCACGTTTTCAAAGTTTTCAAATATCATTTGAAAATCCAGATCTACAATGCGCATTGTGAGCTTGTACAGTAGATCGACAATTTTCAAATGGCCAAAATGTATATAGGGTTGATCAATGTATGGTTAATGTATGTTTTATTTGGTAATAATAATCAGAATCTTCAAAGTAACTAAGTTTTCAAATAATTGTAGTGGAGTAAAAGTATATATTTGCGATGAGATGTAATAGAGTAGAAGTGAAAATAATATATAATATAAGTATTATAGTATTATAGTATTATAGTATTATAGTATTATATATATAATAATATAATAATACTGAAAATGTAAAAAATAAATATCCAAATTGTACTTAACTCTATCTCTACCGCTAGCTGTTAGCATAAACCCCAGTTCCCAGTGCCAGCATACACGTTCACTTTAAATAGTCAGAGTTTGACTGCCCCCCCGCCCCCCACACACTCTCGCTACACACACTGTAGTATCATTGGAACACGCACGCACTCTTTACCTCTCGTCAGAAGCTTTCACATGGCGGCAGCGTTGCGGTACAAAGGCACAAATTAAATCCGAAATGTGGATGGCAGAAAATCCTCCAATAAAATAATTTTACATATAGTAGGCTATATCATCTCTGTCGGGTGGAAACCATCCAAAACTGTTACATTTCAGGATTCAAATTCAAAAGTAGCAAAAGAAGCAGATCCACTTTTGTGTGATGCTGTAGTATGATCAAGTAAAGGCGTTAATTTACATAAAATTAAATATGGACCCTGCTGCCCGACAGCAACGATATATACAGTATATTAAATAAATAAAGGCTCCCAGGGAAGCCCCCACAGTACCTTCGGTTACCTGTGTGTGTGTGTGTGTGTGTGTGTGTGTGTGTGTGTGTGTGTGTGTGTGTGTGTGTGTGTGTGTGTGTGTGTGTGTGTGTGTGTGTGTGTGTGTGTGTGTGTGTGTGCGCGCGCGTGTGCATGTGCGCGCTGCTCCTTCAGGCAGGTGCTCGTGGTGCTGTCCCAGCTGGAGGGCAACGCAGGCTTCTCCATCACCCACCGGCTGGCCCACCGCAAGGCCCTGCAGCCCTCGCTGGGGAACTGGAGCCCCGCCAAGGCCACACACTGTCCCGCCCTCAGCCCAGAGACCGCGGGGCTCCACCAGCCTCGCCCACTATGACACCCACTGCTCTCTTAGAGTTATAGACCTGTTAAGGGTCCATTTGGTTCCTAACTGTCAAGCTAGGGACCTCCTGGAACCCCCCAGGAGTCCTCAGACCCCACTTTGACCATCATTATGACCACTACCAGCCTTAATTGACCATGGGTGGCGGGGGTCTGTTTTGAAGAAGGGACCATCAGGTGGAGAATGTTTCGCACATCCCTTGACGATGACATAATGGGACATTTTGCCGATGTGGAGACCTCCCAACTCTCCAAGTCGGTGGATAGCATACCATCAATATGACGTCATAGTAGTGACATCATAGACCTCCCTGACAAACGGGTGCTGACGTCATACATAGTATATGTCATTGGTCGCTGTCGGGCAGAAACCTCGTATCTCCATATTCTAACTTTTTGTGTGTTTTTTGAGGGGCAATACTCAACGTCAGGCTTTCAGAAATTAAGTCATATGGCAGCCGAGTCTATGAACTTTAATGTTAGTTCAGAGCACTTTGAACAAACATATCAAGTACGATGTTTAAAGTGATCTTTTGTAAATGAATGCCCTACTTGATCGCCACACAAAAGCATCACGACGCATCTGGAGCTTGCAGACCTGCTACATTTTGCTATTTTTTAATCCTGAAAAGTAACTGTTTTGGATATGAGGTTTCCACCCGACAGAGACGATACGCCATATTATGTAATGTCGGCAAAAAAAATACCCTACTGTTCGGTATGTCTTCTGTGTATTTCTCTACTGCTCAATGCGAGACGTGTTGTATCCCCGACGACACCAAGCGCATTTCACAGAGAAATACACAAATGACATATAGGTATTTAGGTATACCTGTATAATATGAGGATCTCCTCATCAAAACAATGTGATTTCCATTCAGGATCGGCAGCGTTTCCCTTTAAAGAGCAGTTACTTGATCACTAACTCCATAATGCACTTTTACATGTTTCCAAAGATGTTATAAATGGTACAGTAGGACTTTACAGCACTGGTCAAATCATTATGTAGCAGCTGTCAGTGTAGACATACTGTACTTAGACTGTCTGTTAGTACGCAACACAAATGCCATATTAGGATAACAGGGTATAGTTCTCAGCACTGAAGTATTAAAAAACCTGTTTAGAACTCAGTCCTTACAGCTGTGGTTCTCTAACGTTTTCATGTCAAGGCCCCCCTGTTAATTTGTATTTAGTGTTTCAAAATGGTTCAAGACTTTCTTTTTTTTTAATCAGCCGGTTGTGAACTTTATTGTATGGTTGTTTGGATGTGGTTTTACCTCGATCGGTTTACCTTATCTTTGGAGGGCTGGATTCAGAGTTGGATCTCACCTGTATTCATATAAGCACTTTTAGCCTCTGCAATCTTGGGGGGCAACATTTTGATATGAGAGAGAGAAAACATCATCAAATTGTATTTACAGTAATGCCAGTTGTGAACTGTATGCCTAACTAACGGTACATGTATTTGATCATTTTGCTAATTAATCTAATTAAAACGTTAATAATAAAACTAAAATCACACCTGTGTGAAGTGAGGGGCGATCTTATCATCGTACATCATCATACATCATCTCATTCTGGCCAATCGGAATTTGCGTCCTCACCTTCGACTTCAATGTTTGTGTTACGCAATGTTTGTGTTTGCACGAACACTCAAAATTGTCCATTCATTGTCAATGGGATTTAATATTTGTGTAGGACAAAGTTTGTGCACATACACCAAAAGCTGGACCTCAAAAACAAGGGCTGAGACCAGAGCTGGGTAGACCAGTTAGGGGAGGCAAATGCCCCCTGGCCTCCCCCCTTATAAGATTGTCACTGCCTGTATCCAAATACAAAAGCTGCTATTCTGCCCCAGTTATGTGCAGGTGCTTATCTCTGGTGCAAGGGAGGGAGTCTCTCAGGTATTTTCAAATGATGACAACGTCGCATTTACAACAGAATGCCATGCCATTGGCAATGGCATTTTAACTGTTCCCCCTAAGTGAAAAACAGTCAGCTAAGTCACTGGTTCCAAAACAGTGGGTGGCACACATTTCTATGGGTGTGTACAATACATTTCAACTCTGAATACAGCCTCAGGGGAGCTAAACCATGCCAGAAAAACACACATCACAACCAAACAGGTTTAAAGTATACCTTCTATTTCTCATTTAATTAAGTGTTAATTTTATTATGGATGCGTTGCCTGGAAGAGGAGTTCAAACTAAAATATAATTTAGTAATAGAAATGCTACGGAAATGCATTGTGCACTGCAAACAGCACTTTATAAACATCAGTGTTTGTTACAATCCTGTGGAGTTTCTATAAAGTCGTGTGAGTGTACATCTGGGCAAAAGGTACCAGGGGTTCTCAAACATTTCCATGTCAAGAAGAAACGGGGAAAAAAAACGGCCACGGACCCTCATCTGAATCGTGTGCCACAGGGAGTCAACATCTGTGTTGTTAAACTGTTTCAAAAGTATTATTATTTTTTTACCCTTTGTAAAGATTATTTTTGAAAATAACAGATGTACAAGTTCACAGCAAGTTGCATCGCCACGCGGTGTGAGCTTGTAGATCGGCTATTTTAACTCGTTTCGCTGGGGACCCCCTAGAACCCCCTTAACGACCCCTGGGGGTCCCCGGGTCTTTTACCATAGTAGGCAGTACAGTATGTTCAGACTGGCAGCCCAAATCCCTTTTTTGTTTGGCCTATTTGGAAGTCAAAACACGAAAGAAACCCAAGAAACCCACAAATAACTCAGTTTTATGTTTTGATTAAATTAATTTCAATATGATTCAAACAGCCTTATAAAGTCTCAGTCTGGACACTGGGACACTGCAGCTTGATTTATTACTGCATGGTACAACAGTGTCACTCGCAGTGGAGGAAAAAGTACTCTAGTAAGTTTTACGTAAGTTAAGTAAAAGTTAAGTAAAAGTATCAATACTGCAATATAGAAATACTATAGTTTTTACTATAGTTTTTACTATACTATAGTTACAAGCGACGTGCGAGCTTGTAGATTGGCTATTTTCAAATGGCCGAAATACATATAAGGCAGAAGTGGTCAAAGTAACTACAGTAGTAACTAAAGTTTTCAAATAAATGTAGTGGAGTAAAAGTACAATATTTTGATCTGAGATGATGTAGTGAAGTAAAAGTATTGGAAATTGGAAATACTCAAGTAAAGTACAAATACCTCAAAAAAGTACTTAATGTACAATAAGTACAGTACTTAAGTAAATTTACTTAGTTACTTTCCACCACTGAACAGCCTCCGATCTAAAGATGTCTCTTTTTGGACACTGAAGCTTGATTTATACTGCACGGTACAACAGTGTAACTCGCCCATAATAGACTCGTTCATTTTAAGAAACACGTCAGATTTGGCTGCATGCAGTGCAGTCCATCTGACTCTGAACACACACCTATTGTTGGGGAGGACAAATCTATGCAATCATTTGAAAGCTTTGACTGCATTTCGTTGCTGTCGGGCAGAAACCTCTTATCTCTATATTCTAACTTTTTGCTTTTTCATAAATGAATGCCCTACAGTAGGGGTGTCCAAACTTTTTTTCAAAGGCGGACATATTAGAAAATATTAAAACACCCAAGGGCCAACTACATAATTTGTACCTTCGGATTTAAACGATTCTATTTAACTATCATGATCAATATTTAATATCAATGGACATGGTCTTTTGTCAGGTGTGTGCTGTGAACAAAAAGTGTATCTCAGCCTTTTGTCAGCCTTATGTCACATTACCAAATGTAACCAAGCAAGCAAGGTAAAAGAAATAAATAAATAAATAAATACAAGGAACACTGACAAATTATACTCTGTGAAATGCCCAGGTTAAAAAACTTTAATGTAAAAATGTCCCATAGTGTTGAGCATAACACAATAATACATTGGTTCATAATACAATTCAGGTATGAATCTGCGGGCCGTATAACATTGGACAACACCTTGGACACAGCTGCCCTACAGCGTGACACAACAGCATGAAAAGTAGCAGATCCGCAAGCTCGAAGTGTGGCGCACTTTTCAGCTTGTAGATCTGCTACTTTTTGCTAGTTTTGAATTCTCATACTGAAATGTAACATTTTTACATCCGACAGAGACTATTTGTTAATGTGTATTCCCCCTCTTCCTCGGTTTTGTTTTACAATCTCAACAACTGTTTGTATCATGAGTTGTGCTTTTCTTGTATAATTTATTCTTGTTTACATCTTTTTGAGTGGTGCAACCATAGGGTGCAGCCACTCCAATGCCCAGCAATGTATGTCCCCGTGGCTCTATGTATGTATGTATGTATGTATGTATGTATGTATGTATGTATGTATGTATGTATGTATGTATGTATGTATGTATGTATGTATGTATGTATGTATGTATGTATGTATGTATGTATGTATGTATGTATGTATGTATGTATGTATGTATGTTTAAATGAAGGTCAACAGTGGCACTGTTGAGCTTCACACTGTGCACAGGTGCATGATGGGAATATTCATATTTTGCCATTATTTCTTCCATTTTACTGTCAGTGTCTTCACCATGGTTGCCAATATCTGTGCTGTTAACAGGGTTGGTTTCACCACTTAAATCCTGTACGTAGTCAACAGGAGTCCCCCAGGGCTCTGTACGAGACACATTTCAAGTTTGAATCAGCTATTTTCACAGTCACAGAATGTTTGTCCCAGAATATGGACGCTGGGTTCCAGTGGTTCACTATTCCCCAAAATGTATGAACAAAGAAAATTAGCATGTGTACAAAATCCCCTCTCTGCTTGGGAGTGGGTGGAGTAGTTAGATGCTGTGGTGCTAATCATTTCACTGAGTGGTGGCTGGGGTCTGTGGTTAGCTTTATTTGCACACCTGAGGCAGGCCTATATTTTTTTTTTAATTTAACCTTCATTTAACCAGTAAAAACCACATTGAGACTAAAGTCTCTTTTACAAGTGTGAACTGGCCAAGAGAAGAGGCAAAATAAGTAACACGTACAGCTCTGCCAGTAACAATAAATACAGGACAATAACACGACAGACATGCAACGTTCATAAATACAGTACCCACTACCGAAGAAGCTCAAAGGAACGTCTAATAACTAATAAATAATTATAATATATAAAATATATAATATAATATAGGCCCAGGTAGAACCGTCAGAGCTCAGAACAAACATTTGGTCTGAAGAGTGAAGTGGTATAACTCTGTGTCTGTCTTGACTCTTGATGCATTACTAATTAAATCATCACTACCATGTATGTATTTACCATCATCATTTACATCACCGATGTTCATCACAGATGTTCATGTTCATGGAGAATAAACCATTTTACCAAACCCTGAAAACCTGGTCTTAATGCTCTAGTTGGCATACTGGTGTAGGAGTTACAATGTACAGCCAGTAAACTTTCCACCAAACCTTTAACGTGGTCCTTTGAGATCCAGAAACTCCGCCACCAGGTATGGCCCAGATCTAGTAATGCTCTAGCCGGCATACTGGTGTAGGACAGTAGGAGTTACAATGTACAGCCAGTGAACTTTCTTTAACAGCAGGGTTGGGGTCATGTCACTATAATCATGATTAAACCTAATGGACCCTAAAAAAAGATCTTCAACTTGTGTGTTGATCTTGTCTCATCACTTACAATTCCACTTGTTTATCTGTACCCTGACTGCGTTCTCTATCCCGACCTGAATATGCCTTTTCAGTTGAATAAAGAGCTGGAGAGACATGGCGACTCATGTTACTGAACACTGAACTGAACACTGATACTGAACACTCTGGCAATGAGTACTATCACAATATAGAGCTGTTTAACACTTATTTTAACCAACAATGAGTACTATCACAATATAGAGCTGTTTAACACTTATTTTAACCAACAAAAATCACTTACCCTAACTTTAATTGTTAGTAGCCTACATATGGCTTAAAGCTGCTATAAGCAATATGTCGACATTTAATGACCTTTATTTTTTTTATTTTTTGGTATTCAGACAGGCAGCAATGGGTAGAACGCTCCCATCATCATATTTCACTACAGTTTAATGCTTCAACCAGTCTATTTAGGCCGGGCATAGTTGTCATATTGAAAAAGCTTCACACAGTCTGTTCACCAACAGAAGCCCCAGTTTAACTGGTTCACTATTTTAAGAATGTTTTATCTTCATGAGTCATGCCACAGTCAACAGTCAACATGCACATGCACGTGGAGACACAACAGTAGCCTATGTTTTGTTATAAAAATCACACCCATGTGAACTGAGTGGTGTAAGGTCTTATATAGACTGATCAGCTGTGGTCTGACGTAATGTCTGACGTAATGAAATCACACCCGTGTGAACTGGGTGACCGTAGCAACCATGCTCATTTGAGCACAGACAGACAGACAGACTAACAAAGCCAGTTGTAGGAGTGGTTTACACCACTCAAAAATAACTGAAAGGTCAAATAAAGAATTTGGATTGATTCAGAATGGTCAGTTGCTGTGTACACTTATAGTGGCTCTCGTGCATTTTCATGTCAAGGAGGACCCTCAAATTGATGTATTTGGCCGCTGCGCAGACCCCCATCTGACAAGACCCAAGAGAAGGTTTGTGTTGTTAAACACAACATTCAAAATGTTTCACAACATTTCAAGATTATTTTCCCCCCGAAAATAGCAGATCGACAAACTCAAAATGTGTTGTGATGCAACACGTTGTGTTAAAATAGGGTTAAGGTTGTTAAACTGATTTTGATGCTATATTAACTAAGGCCTTACATGCCTGTGACAGGGCTGGTAAAATGTTAACATGACATGGCCATGCCACAGTGCTGTGAGAGGGCCCTGATGATTCTACTTTACCTATAGAAAGTAGGCTAATGATTACATAATATTCACATACTAACAGTCCAGTTTAAAATCTGATATCTGGAAATCGATGAGATGTTTTCTAAATTATACAGTAAGACACCTGAGGGCGAGAAGCTGGCCATATATGGAGCGTGTCTTGAGTGTACAGGGTTTGGTGATGTTGGATCAACATATGGAACGGGTCAGCTCCATTTATGGAGATCTAAGGGTGGCAGCGGTGGCAGTGTCTTGAGTGTACAGGGTTTGGTGAGGTTGGATCAACATATGGAACGGGTCAGCTCCATTTATGGAGATCTAAGGGCGGCAGTGTCTTGAGTGTACAGGGTTTGTTGAGAGCACAGGTAGGGCCGGGCCTTAATTTTCGGGCCTGTTTTTGATATAATTCTTGTTTTGATGTCTAAATCTCTGACACAACAATATGGGTTGTGAGTCTCTCGTGAGGAGCTTAGTAGATAATGCTTTCTCCTTCATCTTTAATGTTCTAAGTCTTTATATACTGTAGGGTTCGACTAGATGCTGGTCACGATGACAATGCCAGTCAATTGGATGCGTTTCACAATTCAATTCAATTCAATTCAATTTTATTAAAGTGTCAAATCACAACAAGTTGTCTCAAGACACTTTACAAACCAACAAAGATCCACCCAGAGCAAGCAATATTGCGACAGTGGTAACGAAAATGACAATGACGATGCCAGTCGTTTATATCCATATACCGGTATGTGGTTTCTGATGTTAACACTAAATGTCTCTGTCCGTCGTCTCCATATATGTAGATCTAGGTCTATAGACTTGGATAAGTTAGTAAGATATGTCGGATATCTCGGACCCCCAAAGGTTTAGGATCACAGCTTAACACTGCAGTTGGTGCTGCTACGTAGCCCTCACATCAGGGTCTCATGAGTTGGTGCTGCTACGTAGCCCTCACATCAGGGTCTCAGTTGGTGCTGCTACGTAGCCCTCACATCAGGGTCTCAGTTGGTGCTGCTACATAGCCCTCACATCAGGGTCTCAGTTGGTGCTGCTACGTAGCCCTCACATCAGGGTCTCAGTTGGTGCTGCTACGTAGCCCTCACATCAGGGTCTCAGTTGGTGCTGCTACGTAGCCCTCACATCAGGGTCTCAGTCTCAGCAGCCCAGCCTACAGCCTCCTGTTGGATGGCTTTGGGAATGTCGCTGTTTGGTTATTTCCTCAGTGTCACTTGCCTGTTCCCAGTGGCTTTTTTGGCCCTTAACTCTTGCATTCTATCCGCAGGAGTTTTATCCTTAGGGGAGTAATCTTTCCACTGCTAGCCTTGTTAGGAGGACCAGCGCCACCGGGCCACCTTCATGCGGTCCCAGACCGCCCCCAGGGAGTCTAAAGCCGGACGGACGTCCAGGTTGCTGAAGTGGTACGTGTCCTTGTTGATCTCTCCATCGTAGTAGTCGATGACATAGCGCACCTCCTTCCCACAACGGTCCACGACCCAGTCGTGGCGGTCAAACGGCAGCTCGTACCCCATCCAGTGACGAAGGCGTGCCCTGGGAGAATACTGTTGGGCTTTACCCTCAAACTGTTTGAGAGAGGGACCGCATGGGCACTCATGCGCGTGGAGAGCCTCCCACTTGAGGATCTCCTGCCAGGTCTGCTCGTTGTTCTGGTTGTGCATCTTAATGATGTTGGTTATGTCTTCAGGACACAGGCCGTTGTCACGCCAGCGCCAGCCCTTCCGGAGCATGGCGTTCCAGAAGATCTGTTCGGAGGGGTAGACCCAGTTCTTGTCGGTACCGTACTGGGGTATGGTGGACTCCTGCCGGTTGAGGCTCAGAGGGAAGGGCTGGTCTGGAGCCGGCACCTGGTTAGAAGGAGGCATCATGTTTGTTGAGTCGATGATGTGCTTTACCACAAACTCGTAGGCCCTGTCCTGATGGGTTCGACCTGCTGGTGACGCTGCTTGGTGCATGGGACATTCCGACAGAGATGTTTTGACATGCTGCGGGTGGTCCTGGTGCGTGGGACAGACCTGGGATGGGGCGTTCATCACTTCTTCGGTCTTCAGCGTTGGCGCAGCAGGGGTCGACAGTGAGGCTCCCATCCTTCCACAGTACTTGTACTTGTTTCCAATGTCTCTGCTGCCCTTTCACTACTTTTTCTTTGACTCCCTCTTCTCAACTTGAACTGAATTATCCCTACTTCTATACTTCTACTTCTATACTTCTACATCTATATTTCTACTTTACTATAACTGATTAGAGCTCTGGTCGATCCGATGTCACACCTTCAACAGTACATGTGACTGTGACCTCACGCATGACGTCATCGTGATATATATAGTGCCGGGACACAACCAAATTAGGGTGGTTGCCCTAACAGGCACTGTGCAAAAAACATGGAATACGGTTGTGTATGATAACAAACTCAGGTAAACCCGTAATGTACCATCACCCCAGGGGGGATGGTACATTACGGGCGATTATGCATGCTAAACTTGAGGTGCTGAACTTTGAGGGGAGGTTCATAATAATTACAAATAATAATAATTATTTAACATATATATATTATATCGGTCGGCCTCATGGTAGCGCTATAACAGCCCACTTTACATTTTGGCTTAGCCTATAACTCTTGAACGTAGGTTGTAAAGTAAATAATCACACCCTTGTGAAGTGAGGGGCGCTAATATATTAAAGTCTAACTCATGTTGATTAGGTGATGTAATGGTGATGTAAATCAAACGGTGCAAACATGCACAAACATTAAATGCCATTAACAATAAAGAGACAATATGACGAAAATGACACATGACGTACATTTTCCCTTCATTGTCAATGCGTACAAAACAAACATTGAACTAAAGACGAACAATAAACCTGTGTATAGGAGGGGCTAGCGGCTAGCGCCGCCCCTCAAAAAACAAAATACCTGGATTCCTTGGGTCATTTTTGGTCCTCCTTTTTGGTCCTCCTCCTACAGATTTTGTCCAAATCTCACAAAGGTTTTGATGTGCGTATCGTTCGGCCGTAATCGGCTGCCGAAGTTAGTGGGAGGGGCCAATTTTACAGAAATAGCCACAAATCATGAACCAAACCCCCAATCCAACCCACATTTGAATCACATGGGTGATGGCATCAACACAGGGCCTAAAGCAATTCCATTTGCATCCATAGGGGGCGCTGCGATTGCACATTTTTAACCGTTTTATGTAAAAACATGATTTTTGGGCGATAAATCCCCCCAGAAATACTTACAATGAACACAGGGGTGACGTGACATTGTAATTGGCTTGCAAAATTAGTGGGAGGGGCCTATATTAGCGATCGAGGCAACCACACTTTTTTAGTTAGTTTATTTTTGGACCACATTTCGAGACGATACGAAGATGACGCATGGTTATTTTCCATCGAGAACAAAATCAGCGACCCAGGGGATGAGCGAATAACGCCAGGACTTCGGTACTCTAGTTATGTCCGAAGTCACTATGACTCAGAGATGGATAGTAACTTGTTCTACAGAGGACTCAAACTATGGTTGAAATCAAATCAACTGTGCTCACATGTATAGTTTCTGACTGGTTACCTGAGTGATTATGTTTACTTTTGTTTTGCAGGTTAATGTAATGGGTATAATTTAATAATAATATTTTTACTATATTCCTTTTGTACATGATTGGGTTTTTTAAACTAAAGTGTTACCGTACTTCTAGAAAAGTCCTGTGGCCAGGTGGTGAAAACTAGCACTTGTGCTAACACTGTAAGCAATGCATCTTTGTAGCCTACTATTGTGATTGTGATATCAAATAAATAAACATAACATTACATAATATACCATCACATTCTGTGCTCAGCCAATCAGCTGAGCACATTCCGTGCTCATACAGAAAGCTGTGCATAGGATGGGCTAGAGCCCCTAAAAATATTGAACCAGTGAAAAGTAGTAAAAAGCTCTTCGTACAAAACCTCTTAACTCAATTGGACCCTCAAACTGTCTGCTAAAGCAGATAACTCCACAACCTCTCCCCCTCTCATGCAAGTAATTGACAATATATAAAGTTACAATACCAACTTTGATGAGGCAGTATTGCATTGTTTTACAAATAGGTTTAAATTAGTTCCAGGTATAGTCTGGTGACCACCGGAGAGACGGGTGACAGCCGGAATGTAGACGGCACCCGGGTGAGTAGTATGGGTTAGCGCCCCAGCCTGTGTCCTCCGTAAGGAGGAAGCCCAACAAACCCTCTGTGAGGCCTTTAGGAGGGCCATTCAAGCAGCAAGCGGAGCCCGCAGCACCACCTTCTGCTCGGGTGGAGTCTGCGGAACCATTGCCCACCACTCCTGACAGGAGTCAACCCACAGAGCCTAGTCCTTCCATGCGCCAGAAGCGTACCTCCCAGCCGTGGCAGAGTAGTTCTGGAGTAGCTACAAAGGATTGTGTGGCCCTGGTTTTGCCCTAATGGGACTGATTGAGGGTAGCTACTGGGACGTAACGTAAGTTGGGACTTGATCACCCCGGCTGGGTTGCCTGAGTGAGGGGTATGATGTTCGAGAGACCCGACACCCCGATGACCTTGGGATACATCACTGAGGATACGTACGTCCCAGGTGCATCCATGCGATGTTTTTTGTTAATTAAGGTTCTTAATTTCCTGAGAAATGTATATTTGATTTCTTGAAAACGTTTCTTGGGAGTCATTTCTTTCATTAATATTTTTATTAGAAGTTAGGTACCAAATCAGCTCAACGTGTCGTGTTGTGAGGTGTTGTGAGCTTGTATAGATCGCTTATGTTTTATCAATTTTTTTGTTTTGTTTCATATCATATTTCATATATTCTCCTCATTCAAGGGTGTATCTCGTGTAAAAAAGATCACAGAACATCATAGGTTCTAGAAAGTTTCAGGTTACGAAATGTTCTGGTGTTCTGGTGTTCGTCATTGCTGTGGTGCTATCATAGTACCATATACTGTAGTATCAAGTTTGGTGCTCGCTGTGGTGAACTATGCACGAAAACTATTCACCCACTTCTTTATCTTGTAAACCTAAAGCTGATTCTGATTCTGAGTCTGATTCTGAGTCTGATTCTTTTGCCAGAGTGAACCGGTGAGCTTGTCTGTCACTCATCTGGACATGGCCTTCGTTTATCTTCGCCAGAGCTACAATCTGGGATATGAACTCGCCTTGGTCATCGCCTTCAGTGACGGTGAGGTCCAATCCCGTTACGGCGTTAAACAGATCGTACTCGCTCATCACCTCTTCCACACCTCCCTTCTGGAAGAACGTGGAGACGTTGCGACAATCTCTGAAGAGGAACTCGAGAGCGTGAGGGTGAGTTGGTTCCACGGACTGACTCACATCGATCAGCCACACCTTGTAGTCGTGCCAGAGCATATTGTACTCACTGAGGTCAGCGTGGACCAAGTTACACTGCTTATATAACAACTGCATCATATGTAGGACCTGTTTGTAGGCAGCCTCCATATCGTTTGGTCCCAACATGGCGTCTTTGAGTTTGGGAGCTGGCACGTGGTCGTGGCCGATGAATGACATGACCAGAATGTGGGTCTTCAATGACACCACCTCTGGACACGAAATACCTGCCTTCCTCATTCTGGTCAGGTTGTGCATCTCTTTCTCAGCCCAGAGTTTGATGACCTTCCTGGGGTTGAATTTGCTGTAGTGCTTTATGAAGCGGTAATCATCTTTGATGTACCTCTCTCTGTTCTTAAACTCGTTCAGAGTCGTCTTGAAGACCTTCAGCACCACTTCGTCCGGAACACTCCGGCCCTCCGGGCTCCCGCCATTGGCATGGAATACGACAGACTCTTTCCCAGTGCTGATGCAGCCGTTGATGCGATCCAGGATGCCACTGCTCACCAGCTTAAACATCATCAGACGCGTGCGAGGGTCTACAGCTTGCTCGGCGGTGGAGTGCTCCTTCTTCTCGTGCAGACGTGCCCCGCGTTTCTGCTCGCTGTGACAGTGCTGCTTCAGAGAGTTATACACCGTATTGGACAGCTTCAGATCCATGTCCAGCTCATCGCCTACGTTAACACGGGAAGCAAAGTTGTCCACTCGGGCCGTGTTCTTACGTCCACTAATGACCGCATCGTGTTTGGTTGTGATGTTCTTTCCCTTTCCTATGTAACCCCTCCTGGACATAACCGGAGGTTTAGGTGCTCTACTGTAGGGATCATCCTCCTCCTGCCAGTCGTCCTCGTCCTCATCCTCTCTTTCACTGTTGTCCTCATATGGATGGACCTTACAATATTTCTCATACGAGATGGACAGCTTTCTGTTTCCGTTCAACTTCTTTTCCTCTGCACGCATCCGAGTATCGGACTCGCGGTCGAACTGCATCTGCAGCATCTGAGCCAACACAAGGTCACTGGCGGTGTCTGTTTCTGCACTGGACTCAGAGAGTGTGTTTAGGTTGTGGTTGTCACTCTCCAGGTCCTTGAACTTCCTCTCCTCCTGATGCAGCAGGGTATGAGACTGCTCGTGGTGAAACCTGCGGTCAAACTTAACCGGTGTGTTTTTGTCCTCCGTACGCGGCTGAGTATCGAACTCACGGTTGAACTGCGTTTGCAGCATCTGAGCCAACACAAAGTCACCGGTGGTGTCTGTTTCTGCACTGGACTCTGAGAATGTGTTCATGTTGTGGTTCTCATCGTCCAGTTGTTTGGCTAGCTGTTCGCTCATCACATCAGCGAGTGATACTGGGTCCATGTCCGTGAACCAAACAACAAGCTGACACTGTGAAGTACAAACAATTGATGTATGACACACAAGGTCTTATATAACGTGTTAAAGACAGTAAAGGGTTCAAATGTTACTGCAGGTGTCTAAGAGGGGGAGACAAAGGGAATGATTAAATCGGGGCAATGCTGAGTACTGATATAGACACGGTACTGATGTCATATACTGACATCATGCAGTTGTACATGCCTGATGCCATAGGCTCAGACATCTGTTGCATGATGTCAGATTAAATCTGGCCCATATTTGGGAAATCACATGGCCCTCACACCACCAATCCGACCGATGTCATGGTCAACGTACCTGACTGTCTGTGTCCCTTTTTTGCCCATATATGGAGATCCCGTGCCTGTGTCCTTTTTATACCCATATATGGAGATCTCTGTATCTGTCAAGCCTTATCCATCTTATGCTCATAAGATCCCTGATGACATTAGTATAAGCCATACCCTACATGACTATGGGCACAAGCGTTTCTGGATGAGTTTGAAGTTGGTCTGGCCCACATATAATATGCACATCACCATATTATGGGCATAGCGGTCGGATCTGTGGCTCTGGACAACCGGATCTCCATATATGCCTATGGGCTCCTTTGTTTATGGTTTTGGTGACATGCCTATATGTGGGCATATGTCTATAAGTCATATGAGAAGCCTATATATGGACTTACGGTATCTGGGTTGCTTATGGTTACGTCTGAGTCTGCCCGTATCAGGTTTGTTTATGGTTACTGTATGTCTGAGTCATAGTGACATGGCCGTTGTCCATCCACCGGACGGACGGCTGGCTTGCCCTCCATTTAGCCGTTTTTCTATATCCAGCCTTTAAATGCCATTGACAATGACAAACATTAAATGCCATTGACAATGAATGTTTTTTGATTTTTACCTTTATTGGTAGTGTAACGAAGACTCTGACTAGGACGTTGGGCTATATGACATATGACATGTTTAGTGTGACGGTCCCTGTATTTGGGCCTGAGCCGACCTAGTGCTGATGTCAGATAGATAGTAGAACCATATATGGATAGATCTAACTGGCTTAGTCATCGTGACAAGCCTGGTCGTAGAATATATAGAGGGTCGGCTTCAGGGAGAAGGCAGAAGTCGAAGCATCCTGGTTTAAGTTCTAACCGGACACCACTGCGGGGGTCCTAACCTAAGTAATCAGCAATAGAGCCTTGAGCTATTTTATAGGTAGAGACAGACAGGAAAAGGGGGAGAGAGACGAGGAGTGTGTAAGCAAAGCCGACAATGCGCTGTTAGGCATTAGGAGCCTATATTGCCCGGACCGCTAGGCCGGCCCGGGCCTAGCCAATTTTAATATATGAATTTGCCTCTTGTTTGGGAAATGAGTGCACTGATAGATATATATAGAGTATACTCTGATAGTAAATTTAGAACCATCCATACGTTTTTGTAGCTATTGTATCGGAATAATAAAGTGTGCTGTCACCAAATCTCAAGGCACACCTGGACTGGACACTGTAGGTCAGGACAATTATTGTTCTCAAAGTGAGGTCTGGGGCGTGGGGACCCCCAGGGGTCCTTGAGGGGGTCCCCAGCTAAAATGTTGATAGTTAGAAACCAAATGGACCTTTAATACAGATCTTTAACTTTGAGTGTAGAAATGGAACGAAGTGGACCCAACGGTCTATTTGTACTCGCTCAGAGCTATGGGGGTCCTATGTTAGGACCCCCACAAATCCTAACGATACCCATCCCTAGTCCTAACTCAGTGGACAGTGGAGGTCATGCAATGAATGCTATAGGCCTACAGTAAATAACTGAGGGTCCTTTAAAAAAAAAGTTTGAGAACTACTGCTGTAGTAGGAATGACTATCACTCTCACAAGGTGGCAGTAAAGCAACATAGAGGGTGCAAGCTGCTATCAAACCAAAGCGACAAAAGCTGCTTTGCTGGTTATAGTTGTCCACAGCAGACAGCACAGCAGTTGTATTGAGCACTATCTTCAACAGAGCATACAGACAGCGGTGGCATTAAACGCTAACTAACAAGGTAGCACAACCTTTTTTTATACAAACATTACAACCACTTTGCTATATAGAAATGTCGTTGTCTCTCGCATACAACAATTGAAATGCACGTTTACTAGACAGCGTTTAGCCACTGCTAGACTCAAATCGGTGACCTATCGAATTATGTTATTCCAGAGATCGCTGTTTTGCGATTTAGACAGTCGCAAATGGGGATATTATTATTATTATTATATTTTGTATTTTATTTAATTTTTTCTGGACACTAGAACATTTTCCTCCAGTGCCCACTGCCCGATAAAGTAAAAACGTGAAATGTCGCCGCCTTTCGTTACTCAATTCGATAGGTCACTCAATTCGGCGTACCGTGCACTAGCTGTCATGTTATCTAGTGGCGTCATGATTGGACATCTAGTTAGCGATCTCAGGTTGGTTTATGATTCATGTTAAAGTGTCTGCCTTCTCGACAAACGTGTCAAGGTAACTGTAATAGAAACAATCAACCTTTTAAACGGAGACCGTGCATTACGATGGGATACAGGCTTAGCCTAGCTATATTGTATATCAGAGGCAAAACTCATATTGACTGATTGTAAGAGCCATTTGATTTGATTTGATATTCCATACATTAAAGGTGGTATTATCCCCGGAATATCAACCATGCTAGGGCTACAGCAGGACTCCACGGTCATTGTGCTTCTGGGGTTTCAGGGGGTCCCCAGCCAAAATGATTGATTATGAGCCAAATGGACCCTTACCAGTTACCTTACCATGTCAGTCTGTAACCAAATAGACCCTTACCAGTTACCAGTCAGTCTGTAACTCATACATAATGTACAAATGTGACCAGTGGACCATTTGTCAGTTGTAGCCTGGCCCACTAGGATGTGCACCGTAAATATTGAGGGGGGGGTAGGGGGACGGAATGCACAGAAAACTAATAAACTATGCTATCATCTATCTATCTATCGATCTATCTATCTATCTATCTTCTCCTTTGACAAACAGTACTTCCATCAGCACCCTGTCGGTTAACAGCACTGAACAGTGTTCAGATGGGTCTAAATTTCTCTAAAAATGCTGCCCATCCAATCAGAAATGATAAATGGTACTTTTGTGGTGTTTTTTTTTATATTGGCTAAAAATAAATTATATTCTCCATAACTTTTGATTGGGTGGGCAGGATGCAAGTTTGCCTGTCCCCCCTTAGAACCAGCCTCCCTGAGTTAAATTAACACAGTCAGTGATGGTGATCTACAGTGTAGATTGGGGATTTCCAGAGATAGAAATGAGTATCAAAAGTTGTCTGTGGCCTGATCTACCAGGTTCCTTCCTTCCTTGAAATCTTAATATGAATGGTTTTGACAAATTCCACATAATTATCGTTACTTGAAATTCAATGGATGTAGGCCAGTACGTGCGTGTGTCTCAAAGTGGGGACCCCCAGGGGTTCAGCTAAATAATTGATAGTTAGAACCAAATGAACAATCGCAGGTCTGTAATTAGTCAGAAATGTAAACAGCACGTGGTACAGTAAGACATTAAAGCAAAAGGGATAACACACAAAAAGTTTGGGACGTGTTTCCATTGTGGTCCTATAGGCCTATGTCTATGTTCGACCTGTAATGGTTCATTTGCAGGTTAATAGATATTTTCGGACGTGCATGTGAATCCCCCATGCTTATCTCTCCTGTCTTTTCACGCCATGCAGGTCACCGTGGCACATTTAAAAAGCAGCAGGATAGGGAAGCAAAGCAGAGAGGCAGCTGCCAGCGGTGCAGCGCGCCTGGTGGATAAGATGGAGGGCAGCCCTGAGAAGCACGCCTCAGTGTCCGCACAGGAGGCCAAGGAGCAGGGAAACAGACTGTTCCTGAGCCGCAAGTACTTGGAGGCTGCTGCCTGCTACACCAAAGCCATCGTAAGTGACGCCCTTTACGATTATGTGCAACTTCAGCATAGGGGCGGAAATCTCTAGGTACCTGACGATTACATTTGATTCTGATTCAGAGGGCTACGATTCGATTATAAATCGATAACCGATGTATCACGATGCATCGCGATTCCAATACATACATTTATTTCCCCCTCACTGTGTGACTAATAAAATGCTTTCTATCCATCCATCCATCTTCAACCACTTATCCGTAGTCAGGTCGCGGGGGCAACAGCTCCACCAGAGCGCTCCAGACTTCCCTCTCCAGAGCAACATTAGTGACTTCCTCCTGGGGGATCCCGAGACGTTCCAAGGCCAGTGAGTCAATGTGTTTCCTCCTGGTCTGCCCGGGGGTCTCCTCCCAGTGGGACGTGCCTCGAGGACCTCCCTAGGGAGACGCCCGAGATTCATCCTAACCAGATGCCCGAACCACCTAACCTGGCTCCTTTCCAGGCGAAGAAGCAGTGACTCTACTCCCGAGTCTCTCTCGTGGGGGGAACTTCTCACCCTATCTCTAAGGGAGATGCCAGCCACCCGTCGAAGAAAACTCATTTTGGCCGCTTGTATTCGAGATCTTATTCTTTCGGTCATGACCCACACAATGACCACACCACACCATGACCATAGGTGAGAGTAGGAACGAATATTGCTCGGTAGACAGAGAGCTTTGCCTTCTGGCTCAACTCTCTTTTCGTCACAACAGTGCGGTACAGCGACTGCAATACAGCCCCTGCCGCTCCGATTCTCCGGCTGATCTCCTTCTCCGTCCTCCCCTCACTCGTGAACAATACCCAGATATACTTAAACTCCTTCACCTGGGATAATGCCTCATTCCCTACCCGGACTGCACAATCCACCGGTTTCCTGCTGAGAACCATAGCCTCAGATTTGGAGACGCTGATCCTCATCCCAGCCGCTGTACACTCTGCTGCGAACCGGTCCAGTGAGAGCTGAAGGTATTGGACCGATGGTGCCATCAGGACCACATCATCTGCAAAAAGCAGTGATGCAACCCTTAGCTCACCGAGCCGTATACCCTCTCCGCCACGACTTTGCCTCGAGATGAAGATCACAAACAATCCAAAAGCAATCTGGGAACACATCGGCAAAAAAATTAAAAACAGCGCCCTCTGCTGTTTGTGCAGCTCATAATCTGTTTTTGAGAGATTAATCCAAAAGTAACCATTTGCGCTCCCTCCTTCCAGAGCCACATGCCATCCATCCCGGCATACTACACCAACCGGGCGCTGTGCTACGTGAAGCTGCAGCAGTATGACAAGGCCCTGGCGGACTGCAAACACGCCCTGGAGCTGGATGGCCAGTCGGTCAAGGCCCACTTCTTCATGGGACAGTGTCACCTGGAGATGGAGAACTATGACGAAGCCATAGGCAACCTGAAGAAAGGTGTGTGTGTGTGTGTGTGTGTGTGTGTGTGTGTGTGTGTGTGGGGGGGGGGGGGGTCGGGGGTTGGTTTCCACTGTTAAGTCTAGTTTAGGGATAGGATGGTTAACCCATTAAGAAGACTCTACAAATGCCTTCTAAATCCTAACAATTTTCTGAAAGAACCTGCATTATATCATTGCTGCTGTCGGACAGAATCCACTCATCTCCATATTTTAAACTTTTTGTGTTTTTTCTTAAAATATCCTGTACTTGATCATACTACAGCTTCACACAAAAGCATCAAAAGTAGCAGATCCACAAGCTCGAAATGCGGCACGAAGAGACACATTTTGAGCTTGTAGATCTGCTACTTTTGAATTTGAATCCTGAAAAGTAACACACACAGTATATATATATATATATATATATATATATATATATATATATATATATATATATATATGGTTATATATATGGTTTCCACTCGACAGAGACGATGTACTGTATGTATATACAGTAGCTAAAATCTAAAATGACACAGATACTTTCCTGGTTTTGATGGGTTAACCTAAATGGGTTTTCAATAGCTAAATTATATGTAACCACCAAAAGGGGTTCCCGCTCAAAATGGGTTAATGGAATAATTCACTTAAATATATTAATCTATAATTGTTCCTCTTACAATATTTTACATTACAATTTAAAAATCACACCCGTGTGAACTGAGTGGTGTAAGGTTTTATATAGCATGATCAGCTCTGATCTGACGTAATGAAATCACACCTGGATGTGATTTCACAACTGGCTTTTTTTGTGCAGAGAAAATGACCACGGTTGCTACGGTCATCCAGTTCACCCGGGTGTGATTTTAATTACGTCAGAAATTATTTTGAACATAGCAACCATGGTCATTTTTTTATGCACACAAAAGCCAGTTGTAGGAGTGGTTTACACCACTCAAAAAACAAAACTCACACATAGGACTGCAACTTTATTTATTGATATGATGACGTCATAGGCGTCCCACATTCCAAATGTTAAACGTTTACAGAACAAAATGCCCATCCCTATAGATAATAGATTGTGTTGACACTATAGTCGTATGAAATGTGCTATGTAAATACACTTGACTTGACCAACTCAAGTGCTGTTTGACATTGATAGAACATACCGTGTACAGTATGTTGCTGTCGGGAAACCTCGTACTGTATCACCACCATATTTCAATTTTCATTTTATTTTTTTGCACAAAACTAGTGAAAATAACAGATCTACAAGCCCACAACACCTCGCAATGACACACGTTGTGGCATTTGTCACTTTTTTAAATTTTATTCTTTTCAAGGAACGCTGTTGGACATACAAGGTTTCCACCCGACAGTTCTATAGTGATGTAGTCCTCTTATAAGACACTAGAGATATACTTTATTCATATTCCAACGTTCAGTGCCGAAAAACGTAAATTAAATTGTTCATCGCAAAAATTTGTACAACAATTAATGTTGTAATGACTAAAATGTCTTGTTTGTGACGACAACCCTGTCTGTTGCTATAGCTTACAACCTAGCCAAAGAGCAGCGGCTGAATTTCGGCGACGACATTCCCAGCGCGCTCCGAATCGCCAAGAAGAAGCGCTGGAACAGCATGGAGGAGAAGCGTCTTAGCCAGGAGAACGAGCTGCACGCCTACCTCACCAAACTCATCCTCGCAAAGAAAGAGAGGTGGGTCTTCAACCAGCTACAATTTTCACATGTCTTCCCCTTCTCCGCTCCCTCCATTCAGTCCATTGGCTCCCGATTACTGCCCGCACAAAGTACAAAACACTGATGTTGGCCTACAAAGCAACCAAAGGTATGGCACCTCCATATCTTCAAAGTATAATACACCCCCACCCCCACCCCCGCTCTTCTCCCTACTGGCTCCCAAGCTATGAAACTGCAAAACTGCAGACTCACTCCAAGTCTTCCGCCGTAGTCTGAAAACTCACCTCTTCAGACTCCACTCTAGCCCGTAGCATTTCTATGTATTTTATGTATTTACCTTGTGTTGTTCTTGCTTACTGTAAATCGCTCTGGATTAAGAGCGTCTGCTAAATGCCTAAATTGTAAATTGATAAAGGCCTCCTGTTGTTGTGTTTTTTGTGTTAAAATGGCCGCCGGGAAAAACGTGCCCCTGAGGCCGGGGCGGCGATTAGCGGACCTGGTTATTCCGTCGGCTACCCATTCAGCACGGTGACCCTGGGCCGCGCCGACTCGCGGCCAAAAACTGAGGCGCCTTACGCCTTACTTTGTGTCATGAGTACATCCACACAGAATACTAATATTACACTGTGATAAAGTGACCATATTTCTATTCAAAACTAGGTTTTCACAGCCAAAAATCAACTGTATGAACAGTTTGATGAGAAATATTCACAGACTTTTATTCGGCACACTCGTCGTGTCCTGCAGTTCAAAGTGTTGGAGATGCATTGTGAATGAATTGGTCCATGTCTGCTCCGCAGAGAGCTGGAGGGCTGCAGACACAAACAAGATGACAAGTTGGAGGACGGCAGAAACCAACACAACTTTACCACCATCCAGTCCAAATATGTACGTTATCACCGTGATGCACACAAGTTACGGTCAATTTAGCAGAAAGGGAATGTGAATCATTCATAGTGACATTGCACACCTCTTCCGTTCATCTCCTGAATTGATTTAAAGAGGGTGTAAGTGATATGTTTTTCTTTAAAAAGTGTTTCTTCTTCAGTAGCAGGGGTCTCCCCATCGCAACCAGAAAACACATTTTCAAGGCTGGTATGACACTTTTATCCAATCAGGAGAGAGAACCGCACAGAGATAATTTATCACCTTTTATAGTGTTCCAGTTCCAAGTTTTGTCTGTTAATTTGGTCATGTTCCACTTCTAATTTCACATGTTCATCCTGTATTCTGTATGAGTTCTCTCTCTTTTGATTGGATACAATTGGTATCCTGGACCTAAACTGTCCAGGATACCAATTGGACACTAAATGTGTTTTTTGTTTTTCTAAAGAGAGGGAGAGATGTGAAGACCCCTGTGAACTCACTATACAATGATTACTAGCGGAATATAGAGCTATTTAAAATAACACCTCCTTTAAATCGGACTGCTCGATGCAGCACTAATTAAATAGTGTTAATAATTAAGTTCAGCTTGTTTAAATGATATCATTTCAATAAATTGATGATTATATCGATGTGCTTTCTCCTGTAGGATAAATACATTTCAAACATGGAGGAGCTGTTCTGTCAAGTCGATGAAAAGAGGAAGGTTAGTACTGGTGACTGCTGGTAACTGACACTATTATAGCTTCACTCTCAGCAAACTACTAATCCTGTGCAGCAGGAAAGCTCAGCTGGCTTTAAAAATAGGTAACTGTTCATATATATATATATATATATATATATATATATATATATATATATATATATACTTTTTAAATTTATTTCCCCCCAAAAAAGTTTTCAAAATATAAATTCATAATTGTGTGTGTGCGGGCGGCTGGCTTGCGTGTGCGTGCACGCACCCTGACAGAAGCGGGACATCCCAGACTACCTGTGTGGAAAGATCAGCTTTGAGCTGATGAAGGAACCTTGCATCACGCCCAGCGGTATCACCTACGACCGCAAAGACATTGAAGACCATCTGCAGGTTCTGTACCTATACTGTACCTACACATATTCATCCATTTGAACCATGGTCACAATCTCACTTGTTTGTCCTGTA
The DNA here is from genome assembly GCF_951216825.1 of Electrona antarctica. NCBI lineage: Eukaryota > Metazoa > Chordata > Actinopteri > Myctophiformes > Myctophidae > Electrona > Electrona antarctica. Next base: position 21,132,619 of record NC_136795.1, on the reverse strand, counting down.
TCCCACATGAGTTCAGTTGTCATTTCCTGATTGGATGAGATTGGTATCCCGACCCAGGGTACTTTTTTTGTTTATTTAAAAAAAGCTGGAGAGATGGGGAAACCCTGTTACATCACTATGTAACCTTCCTGTTTGACCCTGGATTTGAATTTTGACCTACAGTACAGGTCAAAGTCGTGTCAAATCAGAAATGGGATTGTGTCAAAGAAGGTTGTGTCCAACCTAGACACAGGATCTAAATGTTTCAGTAGAAGAGCAGGGACACCAAATACAACCACGCCGATTGTAGTTCTATTGTACTGTACTGTAACTCGACATTTTTTTATTCACTAACAAATGTAATATTTGTATGACATGCCCTCCTAGAGTACACAAGACTGGTGACGTATTGTAGCTGTGCCACAGCGCAAATATAAACATAACCCAACAGAACTACAACTCTAAATTATTATGGAGATATCAGATTTTTGTCCCGCTGCTTCCGGTTCATCGTTTCTGCTTGAGAGAAATACATTTGTGCGACTGTAAAGACGAAACGGAAGTGGGGAGGAGGCTCCACTTCCGCTTTTATATTGTACTCATGACAGCGCTTCCGTTGCTCCAGACTGTATGATGGAAGCATTTGGAAATTGCGAGAGGGAACAGTCTGGTAACGCGAGACTACCCCCAGAATAGGGATGTGGTGGCTTAAGTGGTTAAACACCAATTACTTTCATTATTTTATTATCCTCGTGACATACTGTATCTTAGTGATTTACATATTTACTTACCGTTAAAGGAGAATTCCATGCTAGAAGGCTTTCTTACCTTTATTTGTAGTTGTTACGTCCCCACCAAAGAGTTCCAGGTGTTATTTTGTGCAAAAGCGCATTATTGGCTATTTCCCCTACCATAAGCCCTCAATGAAATGCATTGAATTGCATTGAATAGGGCTATGGGGTGTTATGCTAATTCGCTTATTTCCATCGCTCAAAAATCAATATTTTCTGTACATACAGTATATATCCTCTCTTCATAATGTAAATAGTATCCAGAGCGGCACACTTTACTACTTATTTCAATGGAAAAAAGCAAATTAGCACAAAAACCCAACCCCCATTGAGGGCTTATATTAGGGGAAATAGCCAATAATGCACTTTTGCACAAAATAACACCTGGACCTCTTTGTTGGGGACGTAACAACTACAAATAAAGGTAAGAAAGCCTTCTAGCATGGAATTCTCCTTTAACGGTAAGTAATGAAATTCTCCTTTAATATGACATGAGGTGCTATGAAGTAACAAGGCAATGCAGGGGTGCCGTGGATGAAAAGGTTATTTACAGGGGTGACCTGAGCCAAAAATGTTTGAGAACCGCTGCTTTATAGTCTAATAATTGTTTGATGTTTACTTACAGCGGGTCGGCCATTTTGACCCAGTGACCCGCGCCCAGCTGACTCAAGAGCAGCTCATCCCTAATCTGGCCATGAAGGAAGTCATCGATGCTTTCACGATGGAGAACGGCTGGGTGGAGGATTACTGACCCCAGGTGGACACAAGAACACGCTACACAAAAAAGAGCATCCCTATTCTGGGGGAGAACGTTGGGCGAAAATAGCTGATCATCTACTATATATCTTTGCTGACTGTCGGGCGGAAACTTTGAATCTTCATAATATTTCAACATTTGTATGTTTTGTTGTAAATGCACGCCCCTACTTCATCATACAAGAGTGTTGCACAAAAGTAGTTAAAATAGCCGATCTACAAGCCTGTAGATTGGGCTATTCTCACTACTTTAAATCGTTTTTTTTTAATGGAACAGTTTGGGCTTACAAGGTTTACGCCTGGCGGCTGCTGACAAACCCACAATTCAGTTATTGTTTTAAATCTGGAATAGTTTTGTCGTGGAATAGGAGGCGATACAATATTCTCGGTGGTGAATCTGGTGATGGTTATGCTTTATGTAACATGATATCATGGGTAGAAGTACAATAACACTCATTCAGTGGTACGGTAGTACTGCTAAGAGCACAGCGCAGAAATCATAGTTAATCATACTGTGGCTGCTTCATGGACAACTGAACCATAACAAGATGCCTAAACAATGTCTATTAGGCCTAGTAGTGGAGACATCTAGGCTCTTACAAGCTACCAAATATCACAATGAATGTATTGTATAAGTATCATAAGTGATGGTAAAATATAAAGGTTAGATATAAGCAACCCTATCGTTTCAGCCCATGCATTGGATTTAGACGTCAACACTCAACAGAGGCGTTGCTAGGCAAAAGAATCTCTGATTTTCTTGCTACGTGAGACTAGAGAAGAAGAAGAAGCATGCCATTTTTAAATGAATCAGCCAGCGACTTATTTTTGACATCCATGGAGTGTAAATCTAATATAGTTTCTTATCAAATAAGATGCCTCAGAATATATACCAAACATAAGGTAAAAAATGACACTTGCAGACAATCATTAGTGGGTGTGCCACCCTTTTAAGCCTGAGTAATAGAGCTCCGAAGTCTGACGTCACTTTCAGTAGAGGTCGTCAATCTCCAGGTTCCTGTATTTGTTTATTTGCATTGAGATCCCCAAACGGCGATTTTAGGTCGCTTCATATAAGAACTGTGTTTGAAAAATAAACCGACCACCTCGGCGTTTCTGTCAGGGGAGTGGCTGTGCGTCGTTAATGATGTCCATTCATATTTGATACAGCCAGTTTCTAGAGAAAATGGAATTAATGTGACCGCAAAAGCCTTGAAACTACATATGAATGCAATGTCGCTGAGCATATACGTCACGCCCAGCTGTCAACATATTGCGTTCCTGAGATTCCTCGTTGACGTAAGCTCAGCTGGTGGTGACTCGACTCGTACTAACCACGATACATTATATATCAATAAAATAAAAATAAAAATAAACGTAATTAACGTTCAGTTTCTGTTGTGCGACGGGCTGCGGGCAGAAGCAGCCTACCCGGAAATGTAGTCTCTGGGTTGTTTGGCTCGTTTCTAACGCTTATTTTGTTACTCTTTGGGTATATTTGTACATTTCCACCTTCAGTCGATGCTTCATATCCATATGAGTGAAAAGGCCGGGGTGATCGGTTTATTTTTCAAACACAGTTCTTATATGAGGCGATCTAAAATCCCCCTATGGAGAGTACAATGCTTGTAAAAACATACAGGAACCTTTGAGCTCACTGCCCTCTACTGGTAGTAGAGGGCAGTGACGTCAGGACTTCGGTGCTCTATACTGCACTTTGCGCATGGGTGTCATCATCACGTGAATAGAGCCCATCAACATTAGATCTGCTATTTTGAGTCAGGCATTAGAACTCAACATATGCCCTCTGAGAATGTGTTAGTCAGTTAACTACTAACGTTACTTTTCAAATGTGCTTCTCGCGCCACCTTTGTCATTTGATTATGTAAACCAGGGGTCTTCAACGGGGTCTGGGACCCCTAGGCGGTGGTCCATGGAAATACTGCAGGGGGGGCCCAGGCCACTGATGTAGTGGTCATGGGCATACTGTAAATGTCCCAAAACAAACAAAATAAAATAAATACTGCATGGGGGGCCACCCAAATATTTGTATGATAATTAGGAACTTTATTTAAAATGTTCAACCACTTGAACCCTAGCATCTATATTCTGTGTGGGGGGGGGACATTCACCGAACACCGTAGGCCTAAAGCCCTAACCACACCAAAGGGTCAAGACGTTTTTTAGCGTTTGTCCCTGCGGTGTGATATGTCTTGTTGCATGTTGACCCAGGTTGACCCTAGTGATTCAACGCATGGAATTCAATGGCCCAAACCACACCAAAGGGTCAAGACGGTTTTAGTGCAACCGTTTGGACCCAAGGAGTTGCATGGTGACCCTTTTTGGTGTTGTTAGGGCTTTAGGCTGTAAAGCTTGTAGATTGCGAAGAGGTTTGGTAGAGGGAAAAAAGAGCAGACCAAGTACAGAGCCAAAGGTCAAGTATTTAGGGTTTAATATAAGTGGTAAGGGTAAATGTCTGAAAACTTACTTTTAACATGAATCCAGTAAGTAGTGGGGGTCCTCAGCCTGAAAAACATTGAAGACCCCTGATGTAAACGGCTATACAGTTGCCTATTTTCTGTAAATTTTCCTTAGCGAACGACTACTTAGCCAAGCATACATGCTTAATTTATACTTGGTTGCAGGACAGTGTCTTGTGCCGAAGACGGCGGTTACATTTTTGAGAGCCGTGGAATGACCAAGTCATTCTCTCTAGATCAGTGGTTGCCAAACCTGGCAGGGTGCGCACGCTTATCCGACCTACCATAGGACCGACATGCGGAAAACGATCGGATTAAGGTTGGCGAACATGCGTTAAGGTTGGCGAACATGCTTGCGTATTTTTTTTTTAATAATAAAAGAAACATTAGGAAATGAAAAAGGGATATTTACCCACCAGTGGGTGGGCAGTGTTTGAGAAGCCCTGGTTTCTGTTTTTTCTCCTAATTTGCATGGATTTTTTCCGCCCTCTGTGTGTAGCGTTCAGTGAGACCCTTCCTCCGTACTTCGCTTCCGACTTCAGTCAGTATTACGGCTGAGTTATACTCTGTTGCCCGAGACATAGCAGATCCATAAGCTCGCAACCTATCAGGGCGCAAGCACGTTGCTGTGAGCTTGTAGTTCGGGTACAATCGGGTTAATTTCTAAGCATAAAACTCAGGCTTTTTAGACGTGTAGTCTAAGTGTCTTATGCAGATATGTCTGAATATGAATACAGTGTCTTCTTTGCTAGGGCCAATACTTGCTTCTTTTTGCATGTGACTTCAGCAATTAAAAAAAAAGGAAAAAAAGCAGCAAAGTTTTGACCAACAGAACTGAATGAAAAATACCCACAAGTGCAACAATCCATCTGACTTTGAATGTTAACTGAAAGAAGGCCAAGCTGCCAAAGCACAGCAGTGTTGTTTTAACCCCTACAGCAGCAATTCCTTATTTTTATTTCAAGGACCCTCAGTTTGGTAGACGTTATCCCACGGACCCCTATAAAACTCTTGAGTGTACAGAAATGGAACGGGTCCATTTGGTTCCTACCTATATTGATAATTTAGCTGGGGAACCACTGCCCTGCAGTATATGTATTTACAAGTTAAGCTCAGATAAATGTGTCCCTTGTGATATAAAACATGTGACTGTTTCAATCAAATTGTAAATGGTGTCTGTCTTAGTTCTATTTAGGTATAAGCAGTGCGGTAAGGAATTGCCGCCACCGTCCTTTGGGGCATTGTGCAAGTAAAGCATATCGTCACTGTCAAGTGGAAACCTCAGACTGTCAAAAATTTACTTTTCAGGATTCAAATTCAATCAAAGACAAAAATAGCAGATCTACACGCTCAAATCATGTTGTTTTGCGCCTTGTTTTGAGCATGAAGGTCTGCTACTTGTGATACTGTACTTTTGTGTGCCACTGTAGTATGATCAAGTTGGGCATTAATTTACATAAGGGGGGAAAAAAGTTAAAATATGGAGATTTTGGAGAGCTTTCTGCCCGACAGCAACAATATCATAAATGTAATTTTAAACATAAAACAAAAGATTTTGTAGATTACATCTCTGTTGTAACAATGCTTCTTGGCATTAACTTTTATGCTGTTAGAAAGCCTGTTTATTTCATTATTCAAATGGTGCCTCATTTGTTGGGAAGGGAACAAGCATTTTATGGGACGAGTGGCACAGTTGATTGTTGGTTGTGTCAATGAACAATGTGTCAAACTCCCCTGCCCCAAGTAAAAGTTTTTGACATAATTATTGTTTTCAGCTTGGTCAAATTAAGTTCTGAAACAGTTTTTTTTTAATAAAAACAAAGTTACTCTGTAGATGGGGTAGTAGGCAACTAGGCATAATATGCCTCGGTTTCAGCCTGCACCTCTTCGGTGCCATCTCTTTATTTGTAAACTAAACTGTAGAAGTTATAATAAACTATTCATTCATACTACAGCGTCACACAAAAGCATCAAAAGTAGCAGATCCACAAGTGTGTTTTGAGCTTGTAGATCTGCACATTTTGCTGTTTTTTTATTTGAATCCTGAAAAGTAACAGTTTTGGTTTCCACCCGACTGAGATGATATTCTATTCAATAATGGTTACTGCCGAGAAGCAACAGAGAAATAATCTACAGTAGCAAACAAAACACACTTTTTTGCTTTGTTTATATTAAATGTATGAATATCAAAGTGCTGTATTGGCTGTTGTTGGTTTGTGTTACATTTTAAACTGTAAATGCTTACTGTCACAAGGTGCTGCAAGCAACAGACCGAGCTGAATGCATCACACGTTACTGTTCTAACAAAATGTACTGTATGTGCAAATAAATTCCAGTTTTTACTTGAGTATCTCTTTGGTAACACTTGCCATGCAAGGCATTATAATCTGCTCATGAAACAGGTTAGTTATAGTTATAAGCGCTTATAAAGACACATGATGCTTTATAATAACGAGAAATACACTCTGTCGAGCTGCCAACTTGCGCTTTGCACACAAGTTGGCCATGAATGGCCTACTTGTGTACGAGCAGAGCGCGCAACTTACCTTTGACACCCCTGGTCTATTCTAGACCACCCAACGTGCGAGGATGTCTTGCCTATGTATATTCTCTTTCCCATTGTAAATTGCAAGCTTCTTTGGCAAATGGGCAAATAGAAACAGACAGTATCAGCATCTATGGACCTTTCGCAGGTTGCAATTCCATCATTATTGGCTACTGTTTGCCTCTCCAGTGCCTAGTTAGCACATGACATAGTCTATCTGAGCTCTCCCCCTTTCCGTACATGTTCCAGTAAGTTACCAGTATAACATCAGCATGGCAGTGGTGGCCGTAGCACCAGCCTGTTGGATTCTGACACCTCTGTTCCTCATCAATATGGTGGAATAGAAACTGTACTTTTAGTATAAACGTGTAAAAGGTCCTACCTATTAATAGGGTTAGAAGTTAGAACCAGCTTCTATTTTGTCCACATTCGCCATGGCACAAACTCACTACGGCAAAACACCATGTCCACACCAACGTGAAAACTGCGTTTTTATCTAACTTCACGTTGTGGCAATAGTTTTCCATTTTTTTTTTTCTAAGGATCAAAATATGTGTTAGCAATTAGCATGTAGGCCCAAACGCCAAATCTAACCCATGTCACCAGTGTGGACACGCCGGTGTATCTTGAGTTTACTGAACACGCTGCTGAAGCTCTTCTCACACCATTTACAGGGGTAAGGTTTTTTTTCAGCGTGGATACGCTGGTGTCTGTTCAGGTTAGTCAAATGACTGAAGCTCTTGTCACACTGTTCGCATGGGTACGGTTTTTCTCCAGTGTGGATGCGCTGGTGTGAGTTCAGATTACTTAAATCGTTGAAAGTCTTGTGACATCGCTTACAGCGGAAGGGTTTTTCCCCGGTGTGTATGAGCTGGTGTTTCTTCAGACTACCTGCCTCGTTGAAACGTTTCTCACAGTGTTGACAGTAGAAGGGTTTTTCTCCGCTGTGGATACGCTTGTGTGTCTTCAGGTGACCCGACTGACTGAAACTCTTGTCACACTGTTCACAGTGGAAAGGCCTTTCCCCGGTGTGGAGACTCTGGTGTCTTTTCAGGGAACTCAACTTACTGAAACTCTTTTTACAGGTTTTACAGTGGAAAAAAGGTTTCGCTTCAGTGTGGAGACGCTGGTGTCTATTCAGAGGACTGGACTCACTGAAACTCTTGTTATAGTGTTTACAGACGCAGGGGGGATCGGAGGGGACCTGTCCGTTCCTCAGCATTAGGCAGTAGTGGTCGTTGTGGCTCCTCTTTATGTGTTTATAGAGGAAGGCCTGAGACATGACGGCGTACGAACACTTAGAACAGGAGAAAACCTTTTGAGTCTGGGAAGAACGTGAACTAACTCCCTCCAGGAGTGGCGGTTCACAGCCGAAACTGCTGCTATACATGGACTGTGATGGCAATGGGAGATAGGTCTGTGGGTCCTTATATATGCGTACACACTTTCTCTCTGTCCTTCGCACCCTCTATCCGTCTTTCTTGTTAGCTCCGCTCTTTCTGCATCACAGACATATACTGTACAGTATGTGGCACGCAAACTTATACAACGCTTTAATGATTTATACAAATCTAAAGGCACTTTATCTAAAGACACCTTATATAGGCAGACTAGAGCTCTGGTTTGATTTGGCACAAAATAAACTGTTGCCATGCATGCCTAACAACGCAGATTTGCGCAGGCACCGTAGCACTGAAAAGGAATAGAGGGTGCTGTTTTTCCTTTATTTTTTTACGATGGGTTCTCACATTTTCTGAATAGGTGATAACTAGAAAGATGAATCTATTCACTTGGTAGAGTGCATATCTCCAACAACAAGTGTGGCCACAGTCTATTTATATACTGTGTATATATGCACGTGAGGGCTTTTTCATTTACCGTTTTCATTTATTTTTGATTGGTGCAACCACTCCCTTACGGACGGATGTGTGTGGGTGGGTGCCTGCCTGGCTGGCTGGCTGGCTGGCTGGGTAGGTATGAGCATGAAAACAGCATGGTTGTTTTTCACCACCTGTGCGCAACCTAACACACACACAAACACACACGCACATATTAACTGTATATATGATGATTTCGGGTGTGCCAGTACAGTACAGTACAGTACAGTACAGTACAGTACAGTAGAGGGACCGGCACACAGTAACTGTCATTTCTCAACCGTTTCGGACACAGGGCGGCACGTCGGAACCGGCCCGGCCCCCTGGGCGTGTTCCTGGGGGTCTGGAACTTTTTATTTACGCTAAAGACGAGAGGCTGGTCTGCATTCATGCGAGCGGTGGAAGTCGAGAGTAACATAGCTCTAAATGCAACGCATTAGAGATATGGACCAGAGCTAACTCAGATTTCCTGAGCCCTTCCCCCGCAGGTTTTTGTTTTGAAAGAAAAACGCCTGGGTTCTCGAGGCTACGTTTACTTTACAACTCCCTAATGCTCCCTTATTACTGACTCCCTACTGCCTTATTATTGACTCCACTGCCTTATTCTCGCTTATAACTGACTCCCTACTGCCTTATTTCTGACTCCCAACTGGCTTATTCTCACTTATTACTGACTTATGCAACCTTATTACTGACTTCGTACTACATTATGCTCCCTTAGTACAGCCTTATACAGTATGCTCCCTTATTAATCCACACCCACAACACCAGAGGGAGTGCAACAAACCATGTGCAACCCAGATTCAGCACAAACAAGGGACTAAATTATTTTTCTCATATGCCACCAAAATGTGGAACGCCCTACCAACAGTCATTAAGACATGCGAATCCCTTGACTCCTTCAAAACCGCTTAAAGGGCACCTACGGACGGCTGCAATTCGAAACTGGCCCCCGTAAAATCTGAACTGAAATACACACAAAGCCAATCGCAGACATATGACAGACATTGATGGACATATTTTAATTGGATATTGAACAATATAGAGGTAAGATGGAGAACTATTGCCGAAAGTGTCATACTGGATAACATGTACTTTATCTCAATGTACTTAATCCAGTTATGCACTTTGGGTAGTTGTCCAGGCTTTATCTCTCCATAAGATGGAGATAAAACTGGTTTAGAGTTTAGAGTTTTATTAGGATCCCCATTAGCTGGTGCATAGCAGCAGCTAATCTTCCTGGGGTCCACACAGAACATAAAAACATGGCATTCGACATGAATGACATTACAGGACAATGATATTTAAATAAAATAAAATAAAAAATATTTGATCAACAATTTCCTCATCCACCTTCTGATTCCCCATTTTTCAGAAAAACAAAAAGCATATCATTATATCTGCCTCAGTTACATATTAGCCTTCCATTCTCCTGTATAGAAAACAATAGTAGAGATAAAAAATTGAAAATAGTATCCTAATCATGATCATGACTGCTGTTTGTGTGTGTGTGTGTGTGTGTGTGTGTGTGTGTGTGTGTGTGTGTGTGCGTGTGCGTGTGCGTGTATGCGTGTCCGTGCGCGTTCGAGCGCCCTACAGTCTTTGGGTTTCAAGATGCCTCTTCAATTGTCTCTTGAAACTTGATTTAGTTTTTTCTTTTGTGATCATAGCTGGCAGTTTGTTTAGGGACTTGATAGCACCCTCTTGTGGCATGTCTAGTCTCATATTGATGTAATTTAGAACTATGTGTAAGTTGATTGTATAAACAGGTAGGATGTTTCATTTCATTAATATGTCTCAACAATGTTACACTATGAGGAATGGAAAAAATCTTGAGTATGTTCATGTATGTTAATGTGGGACGACCTCATGACCAATGCCCGTGGCAAATATAACTAGTACATGTGTGCAGTGGTTGGTGGTGGTGTCCTTGCTGTCGGGTAGGACACCAACTGATTGACACAATAACGTTATCTGATGGTGCCCCAGATTGAACACTATTTTCACTATTGTCAGGTTTATTGTAATTTGGACATTGTTGCAATTACCTCTCTCTGTTAGGACAGAGACGTAAAACGTTTGGATTTGTAACTTAAACATCGATAAGCCTGTGTACATATCAGGAGTACCAACATGACACATTGTGAGCATGTACTGTATATCTGCTATTTTTGCCAAATGTTCACCGCAGAACTGGAATGCAATGGAATGCTCCGAATGCTAGGATTCATGTGGTTGCATGAACAAACAAAACGTGCCCATGCCGATGCTTATGACTCTGAGCACAAATAGATAGAAAATACAAGGGGTAAAATCGATACAAGGAGAGAAACGGACATGGAACATAGACTGGATATACCATTGGAGGACACATCACCAGTGACAGCACTGCCGCCAACATAAGGTATAAATCCTGGCTGGTCGCTGGTGATTTCGCTGTTGATCCAAGTCTGGTACTGGGACACTCTGGCATAAACACCAGGGAAGTCAGGTTCCGCACAACCCTGACCAAAGCTCACAACTCCAGCCTGGATCCAGCTGGTATTCTGTTTGGAAACCATTGGGCCACCTGAATCTCCCTGTGTAAGAAACACAAAATGGATATTTGCTATCATTATCTCAGCTATAGGCTAAAGGCGCGGGATGGTGATTATATTTTGACCCTGCCTGTGCATATTTATGTCTTTGTACATATACATTTGGAATGAATCTTGGCTAGACCAATCAACGCCACATTTCTCATACAGAATGCCATTAGGTCACGGAAGTTACTCCACCCCAAAAGTTTCAAATCAGCTGCATGGTGATGCTATACGAGCCCACTTAACATGTCATGCATGACTCCAGTTTGTACAATTAAAAAATGACTCCCCATAGACCACACCTAGCCAAACAGTAGTATCCAGAATGCTCGCCTTAAAACACACTTTCCCTCGTTTTTGTCTGCCGACCTCATACCAACCGCTCGGTGGTGTGGTTCTTGTATTCTTGTATTTTTTTTTTGTGAGAATGGTTTAGGCATAGTTTTATTAGGGTTAGGTTTAGGAATAGGGTTAGGTTTTGGCACCATTTCATAGGATAGGAATAAGCCATAAGGTTATGTTTAACCGTTTAAGCATAGCTTACTTAAGTTACGTTTAGGAATAACAGGCTGAGCAGTTCCACCAGCTGTATGCCCGGGTAACGGGTTGACAGTGTTTTGAGATGAGCTTTCCAGTATTCAAGAGTAGAGGTATATCTGCCCCAGAGCCATTTCAATGGCATTTCCTCTGTACAAGTGTACAAACTTAGATGACATACCTGACAGGAGTCCTTTCCTCCTTCTGTAAGACCAGCACAAATCATGTTGTCAGTGAGGTAGGAATAGCTGACCTTACATTGATCGTTGGACACAACGGGCACATCGACCTCCTGCAGCCTCTGTGGAGAAGGCAGAGGCACTGGAAGAGAAGATATGTTGTTCAGTATAAAGTGAAAGGTATCAATTATTTACAGTATATGAATTGACAATTGATGTGTTGTCCCTTTGAGAACATCTTACGATGTTCCAGACCAACGATTGAGAAACTTTGCCACAGACCGTCTAGCTATACGTTTCATATAATGCATTCTCACATCCAGCTACAGTGACGAATTGGGCAACATCAACCACTTTGATGTGACAGGCTTACTGTTGTGTCACATGTTGACGAGGATGTCATAATTTACAATTCCAAGCTTATTTTTATGCAACTCGAACAGCGCTGAGTCAGCAGAAGTGGACATCGCACCGCTGAGTGTGGCCACTCAACTCAGCTAGTGTCTCACCTCACAGGGCTCAAGTCCACTTCTGACACCTACACCTGCCTACACATTACAAGCTGAGAGTGAGAAGAACGTACAATATGCATTCCATTGTCATGACGTTGGGATGTTGAAAAGTGATGGAATAGGGTTGAAGAGCAATGCGACACAGGAGCCTGAAGATGTTGCCCACCTCATCACCTGACCATATGACCTCAGAGTGAGAATGTGTAGTTTCAAAGTACAATCACTGAAAGATGTCTCACCACCGCTGTTGATATTGCCCCAACCGGTAACCCAGGTGATCGTGCCAGCGCTATAGACGCTTCCGTCTGCCGCCAGACAGACAGGTCGGATGTAATTGGTAAAATCAACCGAGGCGGAGAGTTCTATCAATGCAATATCGTTATCCTGGGTTGAGTCGGCATCGTAGTTAGGGTGATTGATGACCCGGGAGCCGGTTCTGGACTCCTCGTCATTATTGATGCTCTGCTGGGTGTCCCGTCCGAGGTACACTGTGATGTCACCGGCGCTGATGCCGCTGCCCCTGAATGAGAGAGAGATGTCAGTGGTATTAGGAGGAACATAATACTATAGCCTTATACTCTCTATTTATACTACCTCAAAGTATATAATTAGATCATGTAAACATGAACCCACCCAGTTAATTTAACATTTGTGATGTTATACTGGCTCCAGCAAAGGTCACCCAATCACCATTATAATAGTACTGTATATAGTATAGTAGAGCTTTCATGTGTGGACTGTTAAAAAGAATAAACAATCAAACAACACTTAGTTACAATAACATCTCACAATCTAATGGCACAAGTTTATTTTATTTACTTTAATCTGAATTAACACATTGGCTTGATTTAATTTGATTCTCAACCAACACCGTGTGGTTGATTATAATAAAAGGCAAACAGAAAAGCATGCCAGGCCTTGCATAACACATCAATAGGACAAATTTGATCTCTCGTCGTAACTGTTACTGTACATCAATCACATAAATCTTTGTAATAGTTTTGAGAAATGTTTAATAAAACAATGGGGGGTCTAAACCTTCCCAGCTCCTTACAATCTACAAGCTCACATCACAGTAGTGAGCTTGTAGATCGTATAAGGAAGGAGCTATTTTAGCCAAATTTATGTTCACCAGGTGGTTTTCTTGTGACCACCGCTTTCTGACTTCTGGTGTGTTATCCACTCAAAATAACATCATGAAAAACAAAGGTATTGGATCGCACACAGTGGCAAGAGTCACTTTCATTTATTTGTATTACATAAATAGCTGAGAGAGTTTTGGCTATCCAGCCTTCATCAGTGTCAGGTTTTTGCAAAATGTTTGCCTATAATGAGACATGCCCAGAATAATGGGGTCAGACGGAAAAGGAATCAGACAGTTAACATTATGTTTAGAGAGAAGCAAATGATCTCACGGTGCAAAGCAATGAGCAGCAGTCAGGATCCACTGGCTGTTAATGAGGGATCCTCCACAGCGATGGCTTCCTCTATAGTGCAGACTGGCCTGCCAGGGCCACGTTCCTGCTGGAGCATCAGCACCTCCTACGATCTTGGTGTTCATTGGAGCCTGGCCGCACACTACAAGGAAATGCAACGAGATAAGCAGACAAACAACATTGCTGTTCATGTCAAAATAGGGATGCCAGGTTGAAACCGGGTAGGTATGTCTGTGGGTTATACAAATACGGTAGAGGCCTATTTATAACCAATGAAAGCCTGTGCGCTGTGGGTACTTTTCCATTTCCTGAAAATAATGGTTTTGTACATAGGCCTACTGTATAAGAGTTCCACTCAGCAATGACAATTCAAAATGTTTTCTTTTATTTATTTTTTATTTTTTTCCCTTCCCCATCAGGTTTTCACATCATCCTCTTTGTCATGCTTGCGTTGCTGTCAGAGCTCATACCATTAAATGGTAAAAAAAATAGTGCACAGTAAATTAAAATATATGGGAGTGAGAAATATAGACAAATTTTGTCTATATTTCTCACTCCCATATATTTTCATTTACTGTGCACTATTTTTTCACTTGGACAGCCTGCTCTTGTCGTGCTCAGTCAAACCATGACCTGCAGACTATAATTGATGTTTAACCCAAATGTTCTTAATCTTGCAATTGTCCACACACCTTTTTTACTGTATGGTGTGTGGGGAGGTATGTCTGCATGATCTTATCTGTATGCGATTGGCATCATTAGCTGTGTCTTTAGTAAACACTGCAGACATAATCTGCAGCCAAAGCAAGGCATGAACCTCACTTGTGTCAGATGTGCTTTCATAATGTGTTTCTTGTATTGTTTATAATTTCCTTGTTAACATTATTGCTTTGCCTTTCTTTCAGGAGTGAAGTGCTCATGGGTTGGACACAGTTTTTTTCTACTTTGACCCACCACAAGTACAATTTCATTGTATGTACAGCACCTGATTTAATTTGTTTTACAAGCTCACAGCGTGTTGCATTATCACATGTTGTGAGCTTGTAGATTGGCTATTTTTGACAAACACATTTGGTGTAGACTGGGAAGTACAGAGTTTAAGTGGTATTTGACAAAAGGTTAATGATTGAATGAAAGCAGGACTCACCATCCACCTGTGCTTTGGCACCTGAGAAATTGCAAGAAATTATTGTTAGTATCGTAACACAGTAACACCAATACAAATACATACATAGGACTTGACCTGCATGCAAGTCATGAGATTGGCATGTGTTTTATCAACACAGATTATCTTGCAGGGAGGGGGGACAGAAACAAATCAAACAGGTTTTGTTTTCCTGTCATAAACAAGTTCTGGTATTTCATGGAAGACAACAAAGATAAGTGAAAGATAATATTTCACTTGTTTTACTCATATATTGCTTACTGTAACGATACAATGTACCTTGCATTGTTTGTTTAGTTTAGTTTAGTTTATTTGATCATCCTTCAGTTTCAAATACAATATTTAAAGACAATGAATGGAAGCTGTTACAAAAACAAAGCAAAACATGAAGTTGATCAAAAGGAATAGGCAGAAGCTAAAAGCTTATAAATGCCTATCCTACTTACAACAGAACATGATTCGTAATACTCATTACACATTAACATTAACAGATTCACAAAACAAAAGTCAGATACGAGAATTCCACCCTACACCAAACCCACCCCAGTGTCACCGTAGAGATCCACCAGGATCCATATGAGTTACATAGCACTATATAACCATTAGATTACACATTATTATTGTTATTATTCTAATTCACATTACCCTCATTACCAATGATCATTATCATTTATGTTGTTGCTGAGTAATGTCATTTTTGTTCACATTTTGTCACATACAATTTTCCAATTTAAACGTTCTCATGTAGCCACAGAGATGTGTACATAACTGTATACTATGAGAGGTCCCAGTTGATATTGTACATTATAGAATAATGTACATGGATGAACATTTGTCTCATTCTGCTATAGACAGTATCAATAGATAGACATTACATAACCTATTATGTACAAACCTAAGACTTCCTACATATGATTGTTATACTTTTTTTTTTTTTTTTTTTTTTAAGATATTTTTTGCGGCTTACGCCTTTTATTGGTTTTTGAAGGGACAGACAGTAGGCTGACAGGAAACGGGAGAGAGATGGGGGAAGACATGCAGTAAAGGCCGTGTCGGGCTCGGGAGTCGAACCCGCGGCACACTGCGACTGGATTACCAGTCGGGTGCCCAGACGGTTACGCCACCGCCTGGGCATGATTGTTATACCTTACATCAGATATTTTACTTACATTTTAAATGACTATTGAGAGATTAAACTAATATTCTTATAGCATTTAGAATATTGTGACACTTACCGTCAACCAGTAAAGCTAAAATCACTACAACACAAACAGTCAGCGTCGACTCCATCACGTCCCCTTTCCTTTCCCAACTGTGTGTAAACCACATTGCGAGGGGAGTAGTCTCTGTCAGTCAGGTGGAGGTGTGACAGTGTCCTTGCAAAACCTGTCTTCCTTTAAACAGCAATGGTTTCTGTGGTTTCTGTCAATAACAACTAACCCTGATGCAAACATCCGTCATCACTACCACTACAGTAGTCTCTCAGCAAGTTTACTGACCATAAAACAGACCATGACCAAATGTAATCTTTTATTACTTTACGATATATTAATTGCTTAATTACAATTAGGCATTTAACAGATAAAAACCTATCCAGAGCAACTTTCAATTATATAATGAGAAATTAACTGCTAAAAAGTCATTAGGATAGCATCAAACACTCTCATCACATATCTAAATAAAATCTTTTGGTCAAGAAAAAGTATAGCTTTAAAAAATATAAATAACATACATTTAACAAGTAACCTACAAATATGAGTTTAGTACAGTATGTAATTGTAGAGGAGTGCTAGAAATGAGGAGTGCTTCTTGACTCCTGACTGAGGGGTTGAGGTCAGAGGTCATTCCACACTACAGCTTAGGAGCCAGGAGGGAGAATAGACCAGGACACTTGCTGGATTTCGACTGCAGCTTTATAGTAGGGTCGGCCAGAGGCTCCACCAGCACCCGAATTACATTTTTTCGTAACCTGTTTTTTTAGGACCCTTATGGTGCAGTGCCGTTTCCAGGAATTACATTTTGGGCAGGCAAGAATTATATTTTGGACAGGCAAGATGTGTTAATTGTCGTCTCCCCGCACACAATCGTAGCACTAAAGGTTTTCAAAGAGATATACCTGCCAGACGAGTAGTATTCAAAGGCTGAAAGGCTTGCATTTACATTCCAATGGGTGATTGAGGGTCGCGCTCTACCGCGACGGCCAATCAGCTGTCCAATAATAGTTCTCATGTCTTGTTTTTGTCCTCTTTTTTTCTCATTGTATGGATTTTGGCCAGGCCAGAAATGGATTTGGACAGGCGGATGCCTGCCCTCGCCTTATTGTAGATACGCCTCTGTTATGGTGTCTAGTTAAAATGTAATTCGGGTGATGGTGGAGCCTCTGGCCGACCCTATACTATTAGCACCACACCACACGGCACTAAGCCACACATATAACGTAAATTCTCCATTCATTGTCAATGGCATTTAATGTTTGTGTTAGGACAACAATCTCTATAGCTGTATATAGGAGGGGAAGATTTAAGGACGGAAATGTATTGCGCGTGGAAACGTATGGATGTATTGCACGCTGTGATTGGCTGGAATCAATGTGTGCCATTCTGCGCCACGATTGGCTGAGCATCGCATAACGAGTGTGCCACATGGTCCAATATAAGTGGTAGAGGGGGAGAGATTTCATAAGACATTGCCCCTTTTCCTCAGTAGCTAGAGCAGTTGAACTGAACTTTCACCTGAGCATTGACAACGTGGTTGCCTATATATAGGCAATATAATACATATTTTGATTATATAATGCAATATAATGTATTATAACTGTTTAATAATACAATACAAAGTATTATAATGTATTACAACTATAATAATACACTCAAATAGATTATAACAGTGATTATAATACAATAATAATAATCTATTAAAATGTATTATACAATTATGATCCTGGTCTAAATAAAAGTCAGTGAGTGATCAGTCTTTATGAAGTGTTTGGCCATGTTTGGCCTAGCTCAGAGCCTCAGACCTACTCTGGAGTGGTGCCAAAATAGGCACCCATGCATTTCAGACCCCTTTGACATCACCAGCCTGGCATGACATGACATCAGGCCATGGCAGGTCCTTGTAGTAAAAAAGAAACGTTGACGGCGGAGTGGTTGTGCCATGCCAGTGGAATTCCTTGTAGAGTTTGGCCAGGGTTTAGGGAAGGGAGGGACATACATCCTGTGTTTAGCTGATCTAGTGAGCAGGAAAGGATGTAGGGGTGCATCATGTCCTGAAGGTATAGGGTCCCATTCCCTTGATTGCCATGTAGGTTATCATAGTGTTTTGAATTGGATGCGGACAGCAACAGGAAGCCAGTGAAAGAGAGCGGGAGAAGCAGCTGAACATTTAGTATATTTTAAGTTCCTAGTTCTGAAAGATCCTGCAGGGGACAGGGCTTTCCAGGGAAGATGGAAACTCAGACTAGGTTGTGGGAAGACATCCACTGCATATGAGATGCCAGCCAACAGGCAGCAATGTGCTCTTCAACGAGAGTGGTAGAGGGAGTGAACTTTATTTACTGCTGAAGATGATTTGCCTACACAAGCAATTTCATTATGTTGAATTTAGTGCCACCATTAGGACTATTGGCCCACAATGATCATTTGCCATTGGATTGTGCGTGCTTGTGTTTTGTTTATTTTCATCAATGGGACGGTAGATTTTGATTGGAAGAAAAAGTATTAACAACAGCAAGAATAACCAGAAATACAGTGTGCATATAGCTTCCCGGTCTCTTAAAAATAAAATAATACAATTTGAAAATAAATTCTGTAGACACGTTCAGCAACATGCCACAGAACACTTCCTTATTACGATGAGCTGGCAGAATCCTTTGTTTGACATTACATCACTGTTCCATGACGACAACAACAGAGGCAACCCCAGCATGCTGATTAATGACTGAAGAATGAGTGCTGCCATTAGCAGTCAATTGACTGATCATTTCAATTCACAAGTTCACAAGGCTCATATAGCTGAATTCTTAATTGTTAAAGGGATATTTCCGATTTTTTTAATTTAAGCTGTATGAAATACTTGCCATATAGTGGTTGCAACTGTATTAATTGATTGCCCGAGTCCCGTGGTGGGAGTTCTGCTCTGGTTTTGGTGAAATATTAAGTAGTTCTGGTCATTTTGTAGGGGGCACTGGGGCCACACAATAAAAGTAATTTGTATTACAATTTGTATTGTTGACCTATTTCTAAAATATTAGCGCAACTTTCGTTCAACTTTGACCCCTCTATCACATGGAACTATTAAAATAAACAACAATACAAATGACGTTAGTTTTGTGGATTAATTTACTTTTAATGCGTGGCCCCCTGTGCACCCCACAAAATGACCGGAACTACTTAATATTTCACCAAATCCAGAGCAGAACTCCCACCACGGGACTCGGGCAATCATACAGTTGCAACCACTATATGGCAAGTATTTCATACAGCTTAAGTTAAAAAAAATCTGAACTATCCCTGTTGAACAAAGCTAGCGTGTATAGCGTCAAACAAACAACTCAGAGCTAGCCGGAAACATGACGGTCGGAGGATAAATGAAGAGACTCAGAGAGCAGATATGCCTTTGCTTCTTAGACCATGGCTGAGATGCGAGTGTGTTTATTTCACGTCATTATATACATGTCAGACACAATTGGTACATCCGGCATCCAGTCATATGCTTTCAGTATAAAGGTATATATATAAATATACATACAATGATATATATATATATACAGGCAATTAATGATCATCTTAATACATTCCAACACCCCCACTTGATCGTGAATTGGTACACACAGAAATAACAAAAAAAAAGAACCCTTGAAGGAGAAACAAAAAAAAACTTTGGACTGTATGTTACTATCCAAACATGAAACCCTCAAAATTCTTCAATTGACACAGCTTGGCTGGTTTTGTCATAACATCGGCAACCATTTGTTCAGTTGGACAATACTCGAGAATCACTTTACCATCATTGACAGTTGATCTTACAAAGTGGTATCTTATGTCAATATGTTCTGACCTCTGTCTCTGTACAGGATTTTTAGCTAACGCTATTGTACCTTGATTGTCCTCGTAAATCTTTGGCTGCATGTAATGAAATCCATCAATACATTGTAACAATTGAATCAAATACAAACACTCTTGTAGAGTTGCCGCTAAAGCCATGTACTCAGCTTCACAAGTTGAAAGTGCTACGGTGTATTGCTTTTTAGACCTCCATGAAATCAAAGGGCCCTCTGGGTTTAGGCTGACACAATAACCACTAGTGCTACGTCTGTCACTTGCATCTTCTGCCCAGTTTGCATCACTATATGCTATCAAGCCTAGTTCCTCACATTTCCTATAGCATAAGGATTTTTCCCTGGTTCCCTTCAGATATCTCAGCACATGTTTCACTGTGATCCACTGCTCTTCTGTTGGTTTAGAAAAATATTGTGAAAGTTTTCCCACTACAAAACTCAGATCTGGCCTGGTACAAGTAGTCAAGTATATTAGACTACCCACAACTTCCCTGTATTTTCTCACATCCCCCAATGACTCACTGCTGTCAGTGTAGTTCAGTTTTGCCTCACAGGGTGTTGTTCTTGGCTTGCAGTCCTGCATGTCAAATCTAGTCAATATTTTGTCAACATATTTCCTTTGTGACATAGTCACACAATGTTCACTTTGTTCAAAATCAATACCAATGAAATGTTTCAATTTGCCTAAGTCTTTCATTCTGAATTTTGCTGTAAGCATCTCTTTGACATCAATCATCACATTGTCATCACTTGCTGCAATTATTATATCATCGACCCAAAATAAAATGAATACCTTTTGATCCTTCATTTCCCTTGTGTAAACACAATAATCAACTGGGTTCTGAATAAATTGATTTTTAGTTAAAAAGTCATGCAACATCTTGTTCCAATTTCTCCCTGATTGTTTTAAACCATACAAAGATTTATTTAGTTTACACACCAGCATGTCCCCATTCTCAGATGTAACTTCATATCCCTCTGGTTGTCTCATGTAAATCTCAAAATCTATTGGTGCATGCAAATAGGCCGTTTTGACGTCCATTTGGTGTAAGATCATATTCTCTTGTGCTGCCTTTTGCATCAATACCCTCACACTAGTCTGGTTTGCCGTTGGTGAAAAAGTCTCTTCATAATCCACACCTGGTTTTTGATTGAAACCTTTGGCTACATAACGTGCCTTGAATTGTTTAGATTCATCTGCATTTGTTTTTAAAGCATACACCCATCTACCCCCCACTACTTCTTTGCCTTCTGGCAGTTTAGTCAGGGTAAACGTGTAATTTTCCTTTAGTGATTCAATTTCCTCATCCATAGCTCTTGCCCATAACTTAGAGTCAGGTGATGCCATTGCCTGCTTTACTGTGTGTGGCACATCACAACATTTGTGATGTGCCACACACAGTAAAGCAGGCAATGGCAATGACTCTATAACAATAATCAAAGGTTATGTCATCTAGGTCATCAGATTTTACTTGACACTCATAATCCTTTAAATACTGAGGTGGTTTCACTTTTCTTCTGGGATATGTTGCACTCTGGCCACTGTCACCTGCCTGAGCACTGACCAAATCATCCATCTCCCCTGCTTCTTGTTCCTGTATCTCACTGGTTTGGCCATCTTCACCTGCCTGAACATTTGCCAAATCACTCATTTCAACCACAACCTCTTGTTCTTGTGTCTCGTTAGTTTCCCCATCTTCAGGGAGGTGATTTACAGTCCTTCCCCCACTGCAATCATCATCCCAATCTGTTTGGGTCTGAACCTCAATGATATTCCTTTGAATGAACTTTACCAATCTGTGCTTAGTTACCTTCCCAGTGTCGGGATAAAACACTAAATAGGCTGGGCTATTTTTTATCATATCCTACAAATATCCCTTTTTCACATCGTGAATCCAACTTTTTCTTATTTTGTTTATATGCATAGCATGGGGACCCAAAAGTTCTCATTCTTGAAAGGTTTGGCCTCTTTCCTGTCAGCATGTAATATGGGGTCTGTCCTACACGCTTATTGAAACATCTATTTCGAATAACAGCAGCCGTCATTACCGCATATGTCCACAATTCCCTTGGTAATTTGCACTCAATCAGCATACATCTGGCCATCTCAAACAGCGTTCGCCAATTTCTTTCAGCTGTCCCATTCTGATGGGGTGAGTATGGAGCTGAGGTCTCATGTCTAATGGACTTTCCGCTTAACAATGCCTGAAAGTGACCAGAAGTATACTCAGTACCATTATCCGAACGAATACACTTAATTTTCCCATAAGGTGAAACATCGGCAATGTACTTCTCTGTAGCTTGGACTGTGTCACTCTTAGATTTCAAGAAATAAACAAAAGTAGCTCCTGAAAAGTCGTCAGTAAATGCTAAAGCATATTTGAATCCGTCTTTAGCCGTTGGATTGGTCCAGATAAATCAGTGTGTACAAGTTCTAGTGCTGCTTTAGCTCTTTGGTCTGGTTCTCTATTTCGGCTCTGAGCAAATTTACCTTCTATACACACCTCACATGACAACTTGGAAATATCAACCTTGCCTTTAATTTCCATACCATCAGTTACATTCTGCAATTTTAACACATCTTCGTAGTTGCAATGTCCCAGAATCTCATGCCACGTCTTGATGTCATAACACCCATGACATTCATCAACATCAATACTCTCATCAACGGTGTTTACATAAAACAACCTGTCATGTACCTTAATGTCGAATGTCGTGCCGTCTCTCTGGATGAACTTGTTCTGTCCCTCTTTGAAGATGAATGTGGCTCCATTTGATGTTGCTGCGTTGACTGAGAAAATGTCTTGGGGAAAGGATGGAACATACAGCGCCCCCTTCAGCATCGTTTCCACCTCTCGACCCTTGGTATCTCTCAGGTTAAACACTGCAGTACCTCTCTTCAGCACTACGCCAGAGGCCCTCACTCCATCAGCCATCTCCAGAACATTCCTCCGTGGCTCGAAATTCTCATCGAAGTTTCAGAACTTCTTCACGTCGGTCACAATATGTGACGTAGCCCCGGTGTCGACCATCAGCCCTCTGCTCAGAGTATTACTCCGACAAAGTCTCTGCTTCGGTCTCCCGGCGCCGTCCGAGTCGCGGTTCACCTGGCCCACCTTGAAGGCGAACGTGTACTCCTCTTCATCCTGCGTCACATTGACGTTGTCTTTCCGTCTTCTTCGTCTGCAGTTGGTGTCGTTATGTGTTGGACTTCTGCAAAGACTGCACCACTGTCTCTGTTCTTTCTGACCAGCAGCATCTCCGCACTCAAACGATTTGTGCCCTCTCTGGCCGCAGTTATAACAGGACAGTCTCACGTCGTTGTCCTTGCTTCTTAGTCTCATCACGCTGTCATCCCCGGAACTGCTACTGAATCTTTCAGTGATCTCGTAACTCCTCAGTTTGGACTTAAAGTCGGCGAAGGTGATCCTGTCATCACTTTGTGCGATGTGGATGGAAAATGGCTTATAAGATTCTGGCAGCCCCTTCAGAACCATAGCTGTTAGCAAGCCATCACTCAAAGTCTCTTCCACATTCCTCAGTGCCGTGATAGCTATTTCTTCTCGTATAATATAGTCTGTCATTGTTTCATCTGCAGTTTTCCGGAGCGACGTCAGCTCTGTGTACAAACTGATCACCCTCGGTTTCCCCTTGCCCGCATAGTGATCTTTCAGAATCTGTAACGCCTTTCTTCCGTCATACGCATAACCAACGACAAACTTGTATCATCGAGCACTTGAACCAGTTCAGC
The DNA here is from genome assembly GCF_951216825.1 of Electrona antarctica. Classification (NCBI taxonomy): domain Eukaryota; kingdom Metazoa; phylum Chordata; class Actinopteri; order Myctophiformes; family Myctophidae; genus Electrona; species Electrona antarctica. Next base: position 21,108,970 of record NC_136795.1, on the reverse strand, counting down.
GTAAGCGTTTTCATTTTTCTCGGCGTCCTCAATGGCTTTCACCTCGGCTGCAGCGTCTCTTGCTGCGGCTTCCTCCGCATCGAGTATTTCCTCGTAGTCGATATCAGGCTCGTATAGTATGGTGTCTTTCAGCCCTTTCAGCCGGAGGTAACCGAGAAATTTTACCAACCATAATTCAAAGTTCCTTTCATCTCCGTCAAAGCGAATTCGGCTCCATTGGTTGTTGTTGCTTCTAACACTGGGCTCCATGACCTGTTAAACAAAGCTAGCGTATAGCGTCAAACCAACAACAACTCAGAGCTAGCCGGAAACATGACGGAGGACAAATAAAGAAACTCAGAGAGACAGATATGTCGTTGCTTCTTAGACAATGGCTGAGAGAGCAGTGTGTTTATTTTCACTTCCTTATATGCGATCACATGATCACGTGACCGGTATCAGGTCACGTGCTCTCAATAAAGGTATATATATAAATATATATACAATGATATATACATACAGGAAATTAATGATCATCACAATACATTCCAACACACACAAAGCCAATCGCAGACATATGACACATGAGGAATAGACATGGACATTGATGGACATATTTTAAGATGGAGAACTATTGCCGAAAGTGTCATACTGGATAACATGTACTTTATCTCAATGTACTTAATCCAGTTATGCACTTTGGGTAGTTGTCCAGGCTTTATCTCTCCATAAGATGGAGATAAAACTGGTTTAGAGTTTAGAGTTTTATTAGGATCCCCATTAGCTGGTGCATAGCAGCAGCTAATCTTCCTGGGGTCCACACAGAACATAAAAACATGGCATTTGACATGAATGACATTACAGGACAATGATATATAAATAAAAAATATATATATATATTTGATCAACAATTTCCTCATCCACCTTCTGATTCCCCATTTTTCAGAAAAACAAAAAGCATATCATTATATCTGCCTCAGTTACATATTAGCCTTCCATTCTCCTGTATAGAAAACAAAAGTAGAGATAAAAAATTGAAAATAGTATCCTAATCATGATCATGACTGCTGTGTGTGTGTGTGTGCGTGTGCGTGTATGCGTGTCCGTGCGCGTTCGAGCGCCCTACAGTCTTTGGGTTTCAAGATGCCTCTTTGAGTACCACAGACGAAAAACAGTCTAAGTCCAAATTTCAGACTGACCCCTCCACGAAAAGGCCTCGTTGTCCTGAACCCTTATCTATCATTTATATATTATGGATCAATAGTGTGGACTTAGACTGTTATTCGTCTGTGGTACTTTTATTGTCTCTTGAAACTTGATTTAGTTTTTTCTTTTGTGATCATAGCTGGCAGTTTGTTTAGGGACTTGATAGCACCCTCTTGTGGCATGTCTAGTCTCATATTGATGTAATTTAGAACTATGTGTAAGTTGATTGTATAAACAGGTAGGATGTTTCATTTCATTAATATGTCTCAACAATGTTACACTATGAGGAATGGAAAAAATCTTGAGTATGTTCATGTATGTTAATGTGGGACGACCTCATGAGTCATGACCAATGCCCGTGGCAAATATAACTAGTACATGTGTGCAGTGGTTGGAGGTGGTGTCCTTGCTGTCGGGTAGGACACCAACTGATTGACACAATAACGTTATCTGATGGTGCCCCAGATTGAACACTATTTTCACTATTGTCAGGTTTATTGTAATTTGGACATTGTTGCAATTACCTCTCTCTGTTAGGACAGAGACGTAAAACGTTTGGATTTGTAACTTAAACATCGATAAGCCTGTGTACATATCAGGAGTACCAACATGACACATTGTAAGCATGTACTGTATATCTGCTATTTTTGCCAAATGTTCACCGCAGAACTGGAATGCAATGGAATGCTCCGAATGCTAGGATTCATGTGGTTGCATGAACAAACAAAACGTGCCCAAGCCGATGCTTATGACTCTGAGCACAAATAGATAGAAAATACAAGGGGTAAAATCGATACAAGGAGAGAAACGGACATGGAACATAGACTGGATATACCATTGGTGACAGCACTGCCGCCAACAGGTATAAATCCTGGCTGGTTGCTGGTGATTTCGCTGTTGATCCAAGTCTGGTACTGGGACACTCTGGCATAAACACCAGGGAAGTCAGGTTCCGCACAACCCCGACCATGGCTCACAACTCCAGCCTGGATCCAGCTGGTATTCTGTTTGGAAACCATTGGGCCACCTGAATCTCCCTGTGTAAGAAACACAAAATGGATATTTGCTATCATTATCTCAGCTATAGGCTAAAGGCGAGGGATGGTGATTATATTTTTGACCCTGCCTGTGCATATTTATGTCTTTGTACATATACATTTGGAATTAATCTTGGCTAGACCAATCAACGCCACATTTCTCATACAGAATGCCATTAGGTCACAGAAGTTACTCCACCCCAAAAGTTTCAAATCAGCTGCATGGTGATGCTATACGAGCCCACTTAACATGTCATGCATGACTCCAGTTTGTACAATTAAAAAATGACTCCCCATAGACCACATCCATTTACACCCACTTGCATTTTCTTCAGAACACACTTTTTGCTATCTGTATTTTGATGGGGGGGGGGGGGTTGTTTCAAGGAAGTGATAGGGAGGGAGGGACACTATTAGCCTGGCTAATAAGCCAGACTCAAATCAATCCGCCGGCAGGCAATTTTTTTTTGCCAACGGCTGATTCGGTCTGGCTTATTAGCCAGGCTAGGACACTATAGCCCAAGCCAATCATAGTTAGTAATGACTTAATTAACTCGGTCAAAGATTAGTCTGTAACATGTGCCAGATTTGCATTTCAATCTGGGCGGCAGTGGCTCAGGGGTAGAGTGGCTGGTAGGGAGGCCGGATGGGAACCGCAAGGTTCCCAGTTTGATCCCGGCTCACCCAGAGTTGTTGTCGAAGCTTCACCACATTGCACAACAACATCCTCTGTGCTAACTAATTTATAAACTCTATGCAAGTGCTTATATCAATCCATGTCATTACTTAAATAAAAGATTCACCTAGCCAAACAGTAGTATCCAGAATGCTCGCCTTAAAACACACTTTCCCTCGTTTTTGTCTGCTGACCTCATACCAACCGCTTGGTGGGGTGGTTCTTGTATTCTTGTATTTTTTTTTGTGAGAATGGTTTAGGCATAGTTTTATTAGGTTTATTAGGTTTAGGAATAGGGTTAGGTTTTGGCACCATTTTATAGGATAGGAATAAGCCATAAGGTTAGGTTTAACCGTTTAAGCATAGCTTACTTAAGTTACGTTTAGGAATAACAGGCTGAGCAGTTCCACCAGCTGTATGCCCGAGTAACGGGTTGACAGTGTTTTGAGGTGAGCTTTCCAGTATTCAAGAGTAGAGGTATATCTGCCCCAGAGCCATTTCAATGGCATTTCCTCTGTACAAGTGTACAAACTTAGATGACATACCTGACAGGAGTCCTTTCCTCCTTCTGTAAGACCAGCACAAATCATGTTGTCAGTGACGGTGGAATAGCTGACCTTACATTGATCGTTGGACACAACGGGCACATCGACCTCCTGCAGCCTCTGTGGAAAAGGCAGAGCCACTGGAAGAGAAGATATGTTGTTCAGTATAAAGTGAAAGGTATCAATTATTTACAGTATATGAATTGACAATGTGTTGTCCCTTTGAGAACATCTTACGATGTTCCAGACCAACGATTGAGAAACTTTGCCACAGACCGTCTAGCTATACGTTTCATATAATGCATTCTCACATCCAGCTACAGTGACGAATTGGGCAACATCAACCACGTTTGATGTGACAGGCTTCCTGTTGTGTCACATGTTGACGAGGATGTCATAATTTACAATTCCAAGCTTATTTTTAGGCAACTCGAACAGCGCTGAGTCAGCAGAAGTGGACATCGCACCGCTGAGTGTGGCCACTCAACTCAGCTAGTGTCTCACCTCACAGGGCTCAAGTCCACTTCTGACACCTACACCTGCCTACACATTACAAGCTGAGAGTGAGAAGAACGTACAATATGCATTCCATTGTCATGACGTTGGGATGTTGAAAAGTGATGGAATAGGGTTGAAGAGCAATGCGACACAGGAGCCTGAAGATGTTGCCCACCTCATCACCTGACCATATGACCTCAGAGTGAGAATGTGTAGTTTCAAAGTACAATGTCTCACCACCGCCACTGTTGATGGTGCCCCAACCGGTAACCCAGGTGATCGTGCCAGCGCTATAGACGCTTCCGTCTGCCGCCAGACAGACAGGTCGGATGTAATTGGTAAAATCAACCGAGGCGGAGAGTTCTATCAATGCAATATCGTTATCCTGGGTTGAGTCATCGTAGTTAGGGTGATTGATGAGCCGGGAGCCGGTTCTGGACTCCTCGTTATTATTGATGCTCTGCTGGGTGTCCCGTCCGAGGTACACTGTGATGTCACCGGCGCTGATGCCGCTGCCCCTGAATGAGAGAGAGATAAATGGTATTAGGAGGAACATAATACTATAGCCTTATACTCTCTATTTATACTACCTCAAAGTATATAATTAGATTATGTAAACATGAACCCACCCAGTTAATTTAACATTTGTGATGTTATACTGGCTCCAGCAAAGGTCACCCAATCACCATTATAATAGTACTGTATATAGTATAGTAGAGCTTTCATGTGTGGTCTGTTAAAAAGAATAAACAATCAAACAAACAAAACTTACTTACAATAACATCTCACAATCTAATGGCACAAGTTTATTTTATTTACTTTAATCTGAATTTTGGCTTGATTTAATTTGATTGATTGATTTAATTTGATTTAATTTGATTCTCAACAAACACCGTGTGGTTGATTATAATAAAAGGCAAACAGAAAAGCATGCCAGGCCTTGCATAACACATCAATACACATACATTTTTGTAATAGTTTTGAGAAATGTTTAATAAAACAATGGGGGGTCTAAACCTTCCCAGCTCCTTACAATCTACAAGCTCACATCACAGTAGTGAGCTTGTAGATCGTATAAGGAAGGAGCTATTTTAGCTAAATTTATGTTCACCAGGTGGTTTTCTTGTGACCACCGCTTTCTGACTTCTGGTGTGTTATCCACTCAAAATAACATCATGAAAAACAAAGGTATTGGATCGCACACAGTGGCAAGAGTCACTTTCATTTATTTGTATTACATAAATAGCTGAGAGAGTTTTGGCTATCCAGCCTTCATCAGTGTCAGGTTTTTGCAAAATGTTTGCCTATAATGAGACATGCCCATTCTGGGCATGTCTCATTATAGGCAAACATGGGGTCAGATGGAAAAGGAATCAGACAGTTAACATTATGGAGAGTTTAGAGAGAAGCAAATGATCTCACGGTGCAAAGCAATGAGCAGCAGTCAGGATCCACTGGCTGTTAATGAGGGATCCTCCACAGCGATGGCTTCCTCTATAGTGGAGGAAGCAAATTTTGTCTATATTTCTCACTCCCATATATTTTCATTTACTGTGCACTATTTTTTCACTTGGACAGCCTGCTCTTGTCGTGCTCAGTCAAACCATGACCTGCAGACTATAATTGATGTTTAACCCAAATGTTCTTAATCTTGCAATTGTCCACACACCTTTTTTACTGTATGGTGTGTGGGGAGGTATGTCTGCATGATCTTATCTGTATGCGATTGGCATCATTAGCTGTGTCTTTAGTAAACACTGCAGACATAATCTGCAGCCAAAGCAAGGCATGAACCTCACTTGTTTCAGATGTGCTTTCATAATGTGTTTCTTGTATTGTTTATAATTTCCTTGTTAACATTATTGCTTTGCCTTTCTTTCAGGAGTGAAGTGCTCATGGGTTGGACACAGTTTTTTGTACTTTGACCCACCACAAGTACAATTTCATTGTATGTACAGCACCTGATTTAATTTGTTTTACAAGCTCACAGCGTGTTGCATTATCACATGTTGTGAGCTTGTAGATTGGCTATTTTTGACAAACACATTTGGTGTAGACTGGGAAGTACAGAGTTTAAGTGGTATTTGACAAAAGGTTAATGATTGAATGAAAGCAGGACTCACCATCCACCTGTGCTTTGGCACCTGAGAAATTGCAAGAAATTATTGTTAGTATCGTAACACAGTAACACCAATACAAATACATACATAGGACTTGACCTGCATGCCAGATTGGCATGTGTTTTATCAACACAGATTATCTTGCAGGGAGGGGGGACAGAAACAAATCAAACAGGTTTTGTTTTCCTGTCATAAACAAGTTCTGGTATTTCATGGAAGACAACAAAGATAAGTGAAAGATAATATTTCACTTGTTTTACTCATATATTGCTTACTGTAACGATACAATGTACCTTGCATTGTTTGTTTAGTTTAGTTTAGTTTATTTGATCATCCTTCAGTTTCAAATACAATATTTAAAGACAATGAATGGAAGCTGTTACAAAAACAAAGCAAAACATGAAGTTGATCAAAAGGAATAGGCAGAAGCTAAAAGCTTATAAATGCCTATCCTACTTACAACAGAACATGATTCGTAATACTCATTACATTAACACCAAACCCACCCCAGTGTCACCGTAGAGATCCACCAGGATCCATATGAGTTACATAGCACTATATAACCATTAGATTACACATTATTATTGTTGTTATTATTCTAATTCACATTACCCTCATTACCAATGATCATTATCATTTATGTTGTTGCTGAGTAATGTCATTTTTGTTCACATTTTGTCACATACAATTTTCCAATTTAAACGTTCTCATGTAGCCACAGAGATGTGTACATAACTGTATACTATGAGAGGTCCCAGTTGATATTGTACATTATAGAATAATGTACATGGATGAACATTTGTCTCATTCTGCTATAGACAGTATCAATAGATAGACATTACATAACCTATTATGTACAAACCTAAGACTTCCTACATATGATTGTTATACTTTTTTTTTTTTTTAAAGATATTTTTTGCGGCTTACGCCTTTTATTGGTTTTTGAAGGGACAGACAGTAGGCTGACAGGAAACGGGAGAGAGATGGGGGAAGACATGCAGTAAAGGCCGTGTCGGGCTCGGGAGTCGAACCCGCGGCACACTGCGACTGGATTACCAGTCGGGTGCCCAGACGGTTACGCCACCGCCTGGGCATGATTGTTATACCTTATAATCAGATATTTTACTTACATTTTAAATGACTATTGAGAGATTAAACTAATATTCTTATAGCATTTAGAATATTGTGACACTTACCGTCAACCAGTAAAGCTAAAATCACTACAACACAAACAGTCAGCGTCGACTCCATCACGTCCCCTTTCCTTTCCCAACTGTGTGTAAACCACATTGCGAGGGAGTAGTCTCTGTCAGTCAGGTGGAGGTGTGACAGTGTCCTTGCAAAACCTGTCTTCCTTTAAACAGCAATGGTTTCTGTGGTTTCTGTCAATAACAACTAACCCTGATGCAAACATCCGTCATCACTACCACTACAGTAGTCTCTCAGCAAGTTTACTGACCATAAAACAGACCATGACCAAATGTAATCTTTTATTACTTTACGATATATTAATTGCTTAATTACAATTAGGCATTTAACAGATAAAAACCTATCCAGAGCAACTTTCAATTATATAATGAGAAATTAACTGCTAAAAAGTCATTAGGATAGCATCAAACACTCTCATCACATATCTAAATAAAATCTTTTGGTCAAGAAAAAGTATAGCTTTAAAAAATATAAATAACATACATTTAACAAGTAACCTACAAATATGAGTTTAGTACAGTATGTAATTGTAGAGGAGTGCTAGAAATGAGGAGTGCTTCTTGACTCCTGACTGAGGGGTTGAGGTCAGAGGTCATTCCACACTACAGTTTAGGAGCCAGGAGGGAGAATAGACCAGGACACTTGCTGGATTTCGACTGCAGCTTTATAGTAGGGTCGGCCAGAGGCTCCACCAGCACCCGAATTACATTTTTTCGTAACCTGTTTTTTTAGGACCCTTATGGTGCAGTGGCGTTTCCAGGAATTACATTTTGGGCAGGCAAGAATTATATTTTGGACAGGCAAGATGTGTTAATTGTCGTCTCCCCGCACACAATCGTAGCACTAAAGGTTTTCAAAGAGATATACCTGCCAGACGAGTATTCAAAGGCTGAAAGGCTTGCATTTACATTCCAATGGGTGATTGAGGGTCGCGCTCTACCGCGACGGCCAATCAGCTGTCCAATAATAGTTCTCATGTCTTGTTTTTGTCCTCTTTTTTTCTCATTGTATGGATTTTGGCCAGGCCAGAAATGGATTTGGACAGGCGGATGCTTGCCCTCGCCTTATTGTAGATACGCCTCTGTTATGGTGTCTAGTTAAAATGTAATTCGGGTGATGGTGGAGCCTCTGGCCGACCCTATACTATTAGCACCACACCACACGGCACTAAGCCACACATATAACGTAAATTCTCCATTCATTGTCAAAGGCATTTAATGTTTGTGTTAGGACAACAATCTCTATAGCTGTATATAGGAGGGGAAGATTTGAGGACGGAAATGTATTGCGCGTGGAAACGTATGGATGTATTGCACGCTGTGATTGGCTGGAATCAATGTGTGCCATTCTGCGCCACGATTGGCTGAGCATCGCATAACGAGTGAGCCACATGGTCCAATATAAGTGGTAGAGGGGGAGAGATATTAGATATTAGATATTAGATATACATAAGACATTGCCCCTTTTCCTCAGTAGCTAGAGCAGTTGAACTGAACTTTCACCCGAGCATTGACAACGTGGTTGCCTATATATAGGCAATATAATACATATTTTGATTATATAATGCAATATAATGTATTATAACTGTTTAATAATACAATACAAAGTATTATAATGTATTACAACTATAATAATACGCTCAAATAGATTATAACAGTGATTATAATACAATAATAATAATCTATTAAAATGTATTACAATTATGATCCTGGTCTAAATAAAAGTCAGTGAGTGATCAGTCTTTATGAAGTGTTTGGCCATGTTTGGCCTAGCTCAGAGCCTCAGACCTACTCTGGAGTGGTGCCAAAATAGGCACCCATGCATTTCAGACCCCTTTGACATCACCAGCCTGGCATGACATGACATCAGGCCATGGCAGGTCCTTGTAGTAAAAAAGAAACGTTGACGGCGGAGTGGTTGTGCCATGCCAGTGGAATTCCTTGTAGAGTTTGGCCAGGGTTTAGGGAAGGGAGGGACATACATCCTGTGTTTAGCTGATCTAGTGAGCAGGAAAGGATGTAGGGGTGCATCATGTCCTGAAGGTATAGGGTCCCATTCCCTTGATTGCCATGTAGGTTATCATAGTGTTTTGAATTGGATGCGGACAGCAACAGGAAGCCAGTGAAAGAGAGCGGGAGAAGCAGCTGAACATTTAGTATATTTTAAGTTCCTAGTTCTGAAAGATCCTGCAGGGGACAGGGCTTTCCAGGGAAGATGGAAACTCAGACTAGGTTGTGGGAAGACATCCACTGCATATGAGATGCCAGCCAACAGGCAGCAATGTGCTCTTCAACGAGAGTGGTAGAGGGAGTGAACTTTATTTACTGCTGAAGATGATTTGCCTACACAAGCAATTTCATTATGTTGAATTTAGTGCCACCATTAGGACTATTGGCCCACAATGACATGGGGCCATTTGCCATTGGATTGTGCGTGCATGTGTTTTGTTTATTTTCATCAATGGGACGGTAGATTTTGATTGGAAGAAAAAGTATTAACAACAGCAAGAATAACCAGAAATACAGTGTGCATATAGCTTCCCGGTCTCTTAAAAATAAAATAATACAATTTGAAAATAAATTCTGTAGACACGTTCAGCAACATGCCACAGAACACTTCCTTATTACGATGAGCTGGCAGAATCCTTTGTTTGACATTACATCACTGTTCCATGACGACAACAACAGAGGCAACCCCAGCATGCTGATTAATGACTGAAGAATGAGTGCTGCCATTAGCAGTCAATTGACTGATCATTTCAATTCACAAGTTCACAAGGCTCATATAGCTGAATTCTTAATTGTTAAAGGGATAGTTCCGATTTTTTAAATTTAAGCTGTATGAAATACTTGCCATATAGTGGTTGCAACTGTATTAATTAATTGATTGCCCGAGTCCCGTGGTGGGAGTTCTGCTCTGGTTTTGGTGAAATATTAAGTAGTTCTGGTCATTTTGTAGGGGGCACTGGGGCCAAACAATAAAAGTAATTTGTATTACAATTTGTATTGTTGACCTATTTCTAAAATATTAGCGCAACTTTCGTTCAACTTTGACCCCTCTATCACATGGAACTATTAAAATAAACAACAATACAAATGACGTTAGTTTTGTGGATTAATTTACTTTTAATGCGTGGCCCCCTGTGCACCCCACAAAATGACCGGAACTACTTAATATTTCACCAAATCCAGAGCAGAACTCCCACCACGGGACTCGGGCAATCATACAGTTGCAACCACTATATGGCAAGTATTTCATACAGCTTAAGTTAAAAAAAATCTGAACTATCCCTGTTGAACAAAGCTAGCGTGTATAGCGTCAAACAAACAACTCAGAGCTAGCCGGAAACATGACGGTCGGAGGATAAATGAAGAGACTCAGAGAGCAGCTCGTTTGAACAACCTAAATACACAACGAATCAAACTACGAAACAGTGTAACTGCCATGACCAAATCAGCTAAAAGTAACTTCATTAATGATAAAGCTCAGGAAAACAAAAACAATCCTCATGAGCTCTGGAAGCTACTAAACAATCAACTAAGCTATGGTCAGAAACTAAAAACCAGATTTTCGAACATAAACATCAAATCTGACAACACTCTCATCACTGACAACCTTGATGTGGCCAACTACTTGAATATCTTCTTTACAAACATAGCAACAACTCTGGTTAACAAACTGCCCTCCCACTCTGGGATCTTTGGTGTAGAGCACATTACAACCTTCTACAAAAACCTAGGTGTTTGTAAAAACGATTTTAAACTAGTTATGGTAACAACTGATGAGATAATTAAGAAACTGAGTGCCCTCCAACCCCACAAGGCCACAGGCCATGACAACATTCCCTCCAAATTTCTCAGAGACTCAGCCATCTCTATAGCTCCAATCATCACCCACATAGTAAACCTCTCCATCAAACAGGGACAGGTCCCCCAAGATTTCAAACTGGCCAAAGTAACCCCCTTGCACAAGAAAGGGAGTAAATTAGACCCCGGCAACTACCGCCCTATTTCTATTCTTAGTTCCATCTCGAAAGTGATGGAAAAAATAGTCTATGAACAGGTTGAAAAGTATCTTGCCACTAATAAATTATTGTACGAGTTCCAATCTGGCTTCAGAACATCCCACTCCACTGACACATGCCTTCTCTATTTGAGCGACCACATCAAACAAGAGGTGGACGCTGGCAAATACTGCGGCATGGTCATGCTGGACCTCCAAAAGGCTTTTGACACCGTGAACCACTCCATACTGGTTAACAAGCTAAAAGCAATTGGTTTCGATAGCACATCAGTGAGCTGGATGCAATCCTACCTGGAGGGGAGAGAACAGATGGTGGAAGTGAACGGAACACTGTCCCCCCCCCTCCCAGTGAGCTGTGGCGTTCCACAAGGAAGCATACTAGGGCCTCTACTGTTCCTAATATATGTAAACGACATGACTTCAGCCTGTGACTGCAACTTGTTCCTGTTCGCAGATGACTCAGCACTGCTGGTCTCGGACAGGGACAAACTGCAGGTTGAAAATGCCCTCAGCTCTGAACTCGGTAGAATCTGCACCTGGCTCGCTGATAACAAACTATCTTTACACCTGGGAAAAACTGAATCCATTCTCTTTGGCTCTATTAGTAATCTCAGCAAGGCAAATGGCTTCTTGGTTAGAGTGGGTGACAATGTTATCACACGTAAAGATGAAATTACCTACCTAGGTTCCATCCTGGAGGCTAATCTTTCCGGTGATAAAATGGCCACCAACGTAATCAAAAAAGTCAACCATAGAACAAGATTCCTCTACAGGATCTCCTCACTGGTCAACAAAAACACCTTGAAGACCTTAACAGGAGCCCTTGTACAGGGTTTCTTTGACTATGCATGCACCTCCTGGTACCACAGCACCTCAAAGGCCCTTAAAACCAGGCTCCAGACTTCCCAAAACAAACTGGTCAGGCTCCTACTTGATCTAGCCCCCCGAACCGACCTCACCCCTGCCCACTTCGACAGGCTGGAATGGCTTAGGGTCGACGACAGAGTACAGCAACTTGCAATGGGTCTGGTCCACAAGATTCGATACACCACCAAGATACCCATGTACCTGTCTAGATACTTCCTTAATGTTAACGAAGTCCACACCCACAACACCAGAGGGAGTGCAACGAACCATGTACAACCCAGATTCGGCACAAACAAGGGACTAAATTCTTTTCGCTCCTATGCCACCAAAATGTGGAACGCCCTACCAACTGTCATTAAGACATGCGAATCCCTTGACTCCTTCAAAACCGCTCTCAAAGGGCACCTACGGATGGCTGCAATTCGAAACTGGCCCCCGTAAAATCTGAATCCCCCCCCCCGCCCCCCCCTTTTTTCCCCTCACTGTATATATTTCTTTTCCCTTTTTACCTCCTTTTTGATGAATTCCTGTTCTGTCTATAGAAGTGTCTATTTGTACGTCTCTAAATGTTTTGATGATTTGAACATGGTGGACCCTGTTGGAAACAAGTGTAATGCTTAATTGGGTCGTCCACTCACAGTTAACAGCCTTTGTATTGAGTTTGTGCTTGAAATGTACTGTAATTCTGCAAACTGTTAATACATTCTTCAATCAATCAATCAATCAAAGCAGATATGCCTTTGCTTCTTAGACCATGGCTGAGATGCGAGTGTGTTTATTTCACGTCATTATATACATGTCAGACACAATTGGTACATCCGGCATCCGGTCATATGCTTTCAGTATAAAGGTATATATATAAATATACATACAATGATATATATATACAGGCAATTAATGATCATCTTAATACATTCCAACACCCCCACTTGATCGTGAATTGGTACACATAGAAATAACAAAAAAAAAGAACCCTTGAAGGAGAAACAAAAGAAAAACTTTGGACTGTATGTTACTCTCCAAACATGAAACCCTCAAAATTCTTCAATTGACACAGCTTGGCTGGTTTTGTCATAACATCGGCAACCATTTGTTCAGTTGGACAATACTCGAGAATCACTTTACCATCATTGACAGTTGATCTTACAAAGTGGTATCTTATGTCAATATGTTTTGACCTCTGTCTCTGTACAGGATTTTTAGCTAACGCTATTGTACCTTGATTGTCCTCGTAAATCTTTGGCTGCATGTAATGAAATCCATCAATACATTGTAACAATTGAATCAAATACAAACACTCTTGTAGAGTTGCCGCTAAAGCCATGTACTCAGCTTCACAAGTTGAAAGTGCTACGGTGTATTGCTTTTTAGACCTCCATGAAATCAAAGGGCCCTCTGGGTTTAGGCTGACACAATAACCACTAGTGCTACGTCTGTCACTTGCATCTTCTGCCCAGTTTGCATCACTATATGCTATCAAGCCTAGTTCCTCACATTTCCTATAGCATAAGGATTTTTCCCTGGTTCCCTTCAGATATCTCAGCACATGTTTCACTGTGATCCACTGCTCTTCTGTTGGTTTAGAAAAATATTGTGAAAGTTTTCCCACTACAAAACTCAGATCTGGCCTGGTACAAGTAGTCAAGTATATTAGACTACCCACAACTTCCCTGTATTTTCTCACATCCCCCAATGACTCACTGCTGTCAGTGTAGTTCAGTTTTGCCTCACAGGGTGTTGTTCTTGGCTTGCAGTCCTGCATGTCAAATCTAGTCAATATTTTGTCAACATATTTCCTTTGTGACATAGTCACACAATGTTCACTTTGTTCAAAATCAATACCAATGAAATGTTTCAATTTGCCTAAGTCTTTAATTCTGAATTTTGCTGTAAGCATCTCTTTGACATCAATCATCACATTGTCATCACTTGCTGCAATTATTATATCATCGACCCAAAATAAAATGAATACCTTTTGATCCTTCATTTCCCTTGTGTAAACACAATAATCAACTGGGTTCTGAATAAATTGATTTTTAGTTAAAAAATCATGCAACATCTTGTTCCAATTTCTCCCTGATTGTTTTAAACCATACAAAGATGTATTTAGTTTACACACCAGCATGTCCCCATTCTCAGATGTAACTTCATATCTCTCTGGTTGTCTCATGTAAATCTCAAAATCTATTGGTGCATGCAAATAGGCCGTTTTGACGTCCATTTGGTGTAAGATCATATTCTCTTGTGCTGCCTTTTGCATCAATACCCTCACACTAGTCTGGTTTGCCGTTGGTGAAAAAGTCTCTTCATAATCCACACCTGGTTTTTGATTGAAACCTTTGGCTACATAACGTGCCTTGAATTGTTTAGATTCATCTGCATTTGTTTTTAAAGCATACACCCATCTACCCCCCACTACTTCTTTGCCTTCTGGCAGTTTAGTCAGGGTAAACGTGTCATTTTCCTTTAGTGATTCAATTTCCTCATCCATAGCTCTTGCCCATAACTTAGAGTCAGGTGATGCCATTGCCTGCTTTACTGTGTGTGGCACATCACAAATGACTCTATAACAATAATCAAAGGTTATGTCATCTAGGTCATCAGATTTTACTTGACACTCATAATCCTTTAAATACTGAGGTTGTTTCACTTTTCTTCTGGGATATGTTGCACTCTGGCCACTGTCACCTGCCTGAGCACTGACCAAATCATCCATCTCCCCTGCTTCTTGTTCCTGTATCTCACTGGTTTGGCCATCTTCACCTGCCTGAACATTTGCCAAATCACTCATTTCAACCACAACCTCTTGTGTCTCGTTAGTTTCCCCATCTTCAGGGAGGTGATTTACAGTCCTTCCCCCACTGCAATCATCATCCCAATCTGTTTGGGTCTGAACCTCAATGATATTCCTTTGAATGAACTTTACCAATCTGTGCTTAGTTACCTTCCCAGTGTCGGGATAAAACACTAAATAGGCTGGGCTATTTTTATCATATCCTACAAATATCCCTTTTTCACATCGTGAATCCAACTTTTTCTTATTTTGTTTATATGCATAGCATGGGGACCCAAAAGTTCTCATTCTTGAAAGGTTTGGCCTCTTTCCTGTCAGCATGTAATATGGGGTCTGTCCTACACGCTTATTGAAACATCTATTTCGAATAACAGCAGCCGTCATTACCGCATATGTCCACAATTCCCTTGGTAATTTGCACTCAATCAGCATACATCTGGCCATCTCAAACAGCGTTCGCCAATTTCTTTCAGCTGTCCCATTCTGATGG
Organism: Electrona antarctica; assembly: GCF_951216825.1. Lineage (NCBI taxonomy): Eukaryota > Metazoa > Chordata > Actinopteri > Myctophiformes > Myctophidae > Electrona > Electrona antarctica. The sequence continues at coordinate 21,093,526 of NC_136795.1, read as the reverse complement.
GGTGAGTATGGAGCTGAGGTCTCATGTCTAATGGACTTTCCGCTTAACAATGCCTGAAAGTGACCAGAAGTATACTCAGTACCATTATCCGAACGAATACACTTAATTTTCCCATAAGGTGAAACATCGGCAATGTACTTCTCTGTAGCTTGGACTGTGTCACTCTTAGATTTCAAGAAACAAAAAGTAGCTCCTGAAAAGTCGTCAGTAAATGCTAAAGCATATTTGAATCAGTCTTTAGCCGTTGGATCAATTGGTCCAGATAAATCAGTGTGTACAAGTTCTAGTGCTGCTTTAGCTCTTTGGTCTGGTTCTCTATTTCGGCTCTGAGCAAATTTACCTTCTATACACACCTCACATGACAACTTGGAAATATCAACCTTGCCTTTAATTTCCATACCATCAGTTACATTCTGCAATTTTAACACATCTTCGTAGTTGCAATGTCCCAGAATCTCATGCCACGTCTTGATGTCATAACACCCATGACATTCATCAACATCAATACTCTCATCAACGGTGTTTACATAAAACAACCTGTCATGTACCTTAATGTCGAATGTCGTGCCGTCTCTCTGGATGAACTTGTTCTGTCCCTCTTTGAAGATGAATGTGGCTCCATTTGATGTTGCTGCGTTGACTGAGAAAATGTCTTGGGGAAAGGATGGAACATACAGCGCCCCCTTCAGCATCGTTTCCACCTCTCGACCCTTGGTATCTCTCAGGTTAAACACTGCAGTACCTCTCTTCAGCGCTACGCCAGAGGCCCTCACTCCATCAGCCATCTCCAGAACATTCCTCCGTGGCTCGAAATTCTCATCGAAGTTTCGGAACTTCTTCACGTCGGTCACAATATGTGACGTAGCCCCGGTGTCGACCATCAGCCCTCTGCTCAGAGTATTACTCCGACAAAGTCTCTGCTTCGGTCTCCCGGCGCCGTCCGAGTCGCGGTTCACCTGGCCCACCTTGAAGGCGAACGTGTGCTCCTCTTCATCCTGCGTCACATTGACGTTGTCTTTCCGTCTTCTTCGTCTGCAGTTGGTGTCGTTATGTGTTGGACTTCTGCAAAGACTGCACCACTGTCTCTGTTCTTTCTGACCAGCAGCATCTCCGCACTCAAACGATTTGTGCCCTCTCTGGCCGCAGTTATAACAGGACAGTCTCACGTCGTTGTCCTTGCTTCTTAGTCTCATCACGCTGTCATCCCCGGAACTGCTACTGAATCTTTCAGTGATCTCGTAACTCCTCAGTTTGGACTTAAAGTTGGCGAAGGTGATCCTGTCATCACTTTGTGCGATGTGGATGGAAAATGGCTCATAAGATTCTGGCAGCCCCTTCAGAACCATAGCTGTTAGCAAGCCATCACTCAAAGTCTCTTCCGCATTCCTCAGTGCCGTGATAGCTATTTCTGCTCGTATAATATAGTCTGTCATTGTTTCATCTGCAGTTTTCTGGAGCGACGTCAGCTCTGTCTACAAACTGATCACCCTCGGTTTCCCCTTGCCCGCATAGTGATCTTTCAGAATCTGTAACGCCTTTCTTCCGTCATCCGCTGCCTCACGCATAACCAACGACAAACTTGTATCATCGAGCACTTGAACCAGTTCAGCGTAAGCGTTTTCATTTTTCTCGGCGTCCTCAATGGCTTTCACCTCGGCTGCAGCGTCTCTTGCTGCGGCTTCCTCCGCATCGAGTATTTCCTCGTAGTCGATATCAGGCTCGTATAGTATGGTGTCTTTCAGCCCTTTCAGCCGGAGGTAACCGAGAATTTTTACCAACCATAATTCAAAGTTCCTTTCATCTCCGTCAAAGCGAATTCGGCTCCATTGGTTGTTGTTGCTTCTAACACTGGGCTCCATGACCTGTTAAACAAAGCTAGCGTATAGCGTCAAACCAACAACAACTCAGAGCTAGCCGGAAACATGACGGAGGACAAATAAAGAAACTCAGAGTGACAGATATGTCGTTGCTTCTTTGACAATGGCTGAGAGAGCAGTGTGTTTATTTTCACTTCTTATATGCGATCACATGATCACGTGACCGGTATCAGGTCACGTGCTCTCAATAAAGGTATATATATAAATATATATACAATGATATATACATACAGGAAATTAATGATCATCACAATACATTCCAACACACACAAAGCCAATCGCAGACATATGACACATGAGGAATAGACATGGACATTGATGGACATATTTTAAGATGGAGAACTATTGCCGAAAGTGTCATACTGGATAACATGTACTTTATCTCAATGTACTTAATCCAGTTATGCACTTTGGGTAGTTGTCCAGGCTTTATGTCTCCATAAGATGGAGATAAAACTGGTTTAGAGTTTAGAGTTTTATTAGGATCCCCATTAGCTGGTGCATAGCAGCAGCTAATCTTCCTGGGGTCCACACAGAACATAAAAACATGGCATTTGACATGAATGACATTACAGGACAATGATATATAAATAAAAAAAATATATATATATTTGATCAACAATTTCCTCATCCACCTTCTGATTCCCCATTTTTCAGAAAAACAAAAAGCATATCATTATATCTGCCTCAGTTACATATTAGCCTTCCATTCTCCTGTATAGAAAACAAAAGTAGAGATAAAAAATTGAAAATAGTATCCTAATCATGATCATGACTGCTGTGTGTGTGTGTGTGTGTGTGTGTGTGTGTGTGTGTGTGTGTGTGTGTGTGTGTGCGTGTGCGTGTATGCGTGTCCGTGCACGTTCGAGCGCCCTACAGTCTTTGGGTTTCAAGATGCCTCTTCAATTGTCTCTTGAAACTTGATTTAGTTTTTTCTTTTGTGATCATAGCTGGCAGTTTGTTTAGGGACTTGATAGCACCCTCTTGTGGCATGTCTAGTCTCATATTGATGTAATTTAGAACTATGTGTAAGTTAATTGTATAAACAGGTAGGATGTTTCATTTCATTAATATGTCTCAACAATGTTACACTATGAGGAATGGAAAAAATCTTGAGTATGTTCATGTATGTTAATGTGGGACGACCTCATGACCAATGCCCGTGGCAAATATAACTAGTACATGTGTGCAGTGGTTGGAGGTGGTGTCCTTGCTGTCGGGTAGGACACCAACTGATTGACACAATAACGTTATCTGATGGTGCCCCAGTTTTCACTATTGTCAGGTTTATTGTAATTTGGACATTGTTGCAATTACCTCTCTCTGTTAGGACAGAGACGTAAAACGTTTGGATCCGAATGCTAGGATTCATGTGGTTGCATGAACAAACAAAACGTGCCCAAGCCGATGCTTATGACTCTGAGCACAAATAGATAGAAAATACAAGGGGTAAAATCGATACAAGGAGAGAAACGGACATGGAACATAGACTGGATATACCATTGGTGACAGCACTGCCGCCAACAGGTATAAATCCTGGCTGGTTGCTGGTGATTTCGCTGTTGATCCAAGTCTGGTACTGGGACACTCTGGCATAAACACCAGGGAAGTCAGGTTCCGCACAACCCCGACCATGGCTCACAACTCCAGCCTGGATCCAGCTGGTATTCTGTTTGGAAACCATTGGGCCACCTGAATCTCCCTGTGTAAGAAACACAAAATGGATATTTGCTATCATTATCTCAACTATAGGCTAAAGGCGAGGGATGGTGATTATATTTTTGACCCTGCCTGTGCATATTTATGTCTTTGTACATATACATTTGGAATTAATCTTGGCTAGACCAATCAACGCCACATTTCTCATACAGAATGTCATTAGGTCACGGAAGTTACTCCACCCCAAAAGTTTCAAATCAGCTGCATGGTGATGCTATACGAGCCCACTTAACATGTCATGCATGACTCCAGTTTGTACAATTAAAAAATTACTCCCCATAGACCACACCCATTTACACCCACTTGCATTTTCTTCAGAACACACTTTTTGCTATCTGTATTTTGATGGGGGGGGGTTGTTTCAAGGAAGTGATAGGGAGGGAGGGACACTATTAGCCTGGCTAATAAGCCAGACTCAAATCAATCCGCCGGCAGGCAATTTTTTTTTGCCAACGGCTGATTCGGTCTGGCTTATTAGCCAGGCTAGGACACTATAGCCCAAGCCAATCATAGTTAGTAATGACTTAATTAACTCGGTCAAAGATTAGTCTGTAACATGTGCCAGATTTGCATTTCAATCTGGGCGGCAGTGGCTCAGGGGTAGAGTGGCTGGTAGGGAGGCCGGATGGGAACCGCAAGGTTCCCAGTTTGATCCCGGCTCACCCAGAGTTGTTGTCGAAGCTTCACCACATTGCACAACAACATCCTCTGTGCTAACTAATTTATAAACTCTATGCAAGTGCTTATATCAATCCATGTCATTACTTAAATAAAAGATTCACCTAGCCAAACAGTAGTATCCAGAATGCTCGCCTTAAAACACACTTTCCCTCGTTTTTGTCTGCTGACCTCATACCAACCGCTCGGTGGGGTGGTTCTTGTATTCTTGTATTTTTTTTGTGAGAATGGTTTAGGCATAGTTTTATTAGGTTTATTAGGTTTAGGAATAGGGTTAGGTTTTGGCACCATTTTATAGGATAGGAATAAGCCATAAGGTTAGGTTTAACCGTTTAAGCATAGCTTACTTAAGTTACGTTTAGGAATAACAGGCTGAGCAGTTCCACCAGCTGTATGCCCGAGTAACGGGTTGACAGTGTTTTGAGGTGAGCTTTCCAGTATTCAAGAGTAGAGGTATATCTGCCCCAGAGCCATTTCAATGGCATTTCCTCTGTACAAGTGTACAAACTTAGATGACATACCTGACAGGAGTCCTTTCCTCCTTCTGTAAGACCAGCACAAATCATGTTGTCAGTGACGGTGGAATAGCTGACCTTACATTGATCGTTGGACACAACGGGCACATCGACCTCCTGCAGCCTCTGTGGAAAAGGCAGAGCCACTGGAAGAGAAGATATGTTGTTCAGTATAAAGTGAAAGGTATCAATTATTTACAGTATATGAATTGACAATTGATGTGTTGTCCCTTTGAGAACATCTTACGATGTTCCAGACCAACGATTGAGAAACTTGCCACAGACCGTCTAGCTATACGTTTCATATAATGCATTCTCACATCCAGCTACAGTGACGAATTGGGCAACATCAACCACGTTTGATGTGACAGGCTTGTTGTTGTGTCACATGTTGACGAGGATGTCATAATTTACAATTCCAAGCTTATTTTTAGGCAACTCGAACAGCGTTGAGTCAGCAGAAGTGGACATCGCACCGCTGAGTGTGGCCACTCAACTCAGCTAGTGTCTCACCTCACAGGGCTCAAGTCCACTTCTGACACCTACACCTGCCTACACATTACAAGCTGAGAGTGAGAAGAACGTACAATATGCATTCCATTGTCATGACGTTGGGATGTTGAAAAGTGATGGAATAGGGTTGAAGAGCAATGCGACACAGGAGCCTGAAGATGTTGCCCACCTCATCACCTGACCATATGACCTCAGAGTGAGAATGTGTAGTTTCAAAGTACAATGTCTCACCACCGCCACTGTTGATGGTGCCCCAACCGGTAACCCAGGTGATCGTGCCAGCGCTATAGACGCTTCCGTCTGCCGCCAGACAGACAGGTCGGATGTAATTGGTAAAATCAACCGAGGCGGAGAGTTCTATCAATGCAATATCGTTATCCTGGGTTGAGTCATCGTAGTTAGGGTGATTGATGAGCCGGGAGCCGGTTCTGGACTCCTCGTTATTATTGATGCTCTGCTGGGTGTCCCGTCCGAGGTACACTGTGATGTCACCGGCGCTGATGCCGCTGCCCCTGAATGAGAGAGAGATGTCAGTGGTATTAGGAGGAACATAATACTATAGCCTTATAATCTCTATTTATACTACCTCAAAGTATATAATTAGATTATGTAAACATGAACCCACCCAGTTAATTTAACATTTGTGATGTTATACTGGCTCCAGCAAAGGTCACCCAATCACCATTATAATAGTACTGTATATAGTATAGTAGAGCTTTCATGTGTGGTCTGTTAAAAAGAATAAACAATCAAACAAACAACACTTACTTACAATAACATCTCACAATCTAATGGCACAAGTTTATTTTATTTACTTTAATCTGAATTAACACATTGGCTTGATTTAATTTGATTCTCAACAAACACCGTGTGGTTGATTATAATAAAAGGCAAACAGAAAAGCATGCCAGGCCTTGCATAACACATCAATACACATACATTTTTGTAATAGTTTTGAGAAATGTTTAATAAAACAATGGGGGGTCTAAACCTTCCCAGCTCCTTACAATCTACAAGCTCACATCACAGTAGTGAGCTTGTAGATCGTATAAGGAAGGAGCTATTTTAGCCAAATTTATGTTCACCAGGTGGTTTTCTTGTGACCACCGCTTTCTGACTTCTGGTGTGTTATCCACTCAAAATAACATCATGAAAAACAAAGGTATTGGATCGCACACAGTGGCAAGAGTCACTTTCATTTATTTGTATTACATAAATAGCTGAGAGAGTTTTGGCTATCCAGCCTTCATCAGTGTCAGGTTTTTGCAAAATGTTTGCCTATAATGAGACATGCCCATTCTGGGCATGTCTCATTATAGGCAAACATGGGGTCAGATGGAAAAGGAATCAGACAGTTAACATTATGGAGAGTTTAGAGAGAAGCAAATGATCTCACGGTGCAAAGCAATGAGCAGCAGTCAGGATCCACTGGCTGTTAATGAGGGATCCTCCACAGCGATGGCTTCCTCTATAGTGCAGACTGGCCTGCCAGGGCCACGTTCCTGCTGGAGCATCAGCACCTCCTACGATCTTGGTGTTCATTGGAGCCTGGCCGCACACTACAAGGAAATGCAACGAGATAAGCAGACAAACAACATTGCTGTTCATGTCAAAATAGGGATGCCAGGTTGAAACCGGGTAGGTATGTCTGTGGGTTTTACAAATACGGTAGAGGCCTATTTATAACCAATGAAAGCCTGTGCGCTGTGGGTACTTTTCCATTTCTTGAAAATAATGGTTTTGTACATAGGCCTACTGTATAAGAGTTCCACTCAGCAATGACAATTCAAAATGTTTTTTTTTTTTTTTTTTTTTCCATCAGGTTTTCACATCATCCTCTTTCTGTCATGCTTGCGTTGCTGTCAGAGCTCATACCATTTGTCACTTGACCTGCTCTTGTCGTGCTCAGTCAAACCATGACCTGCAGACTATAATTAATGTTTAACCCAAATGTTCTTAATCTTGCAATTGTCCACACACCTTTTTTACTGTATGGTGTGTGGGGAGGTATTTCTGCATGATCTTATCTGTATGCGATTGGCATCATTAGCTGTGTCTTTAGTAAACACTGCAGACATAATCTGCAGCCAAAGCAAGGCATGAACCTCACTTGTTTCCTGGAGAGATGAATGTATCAAAACAAATTCCAGACAAACTACATTCCACGACATAATAACCAACTAGATAAAGTGCCCCTCGGGGAACAGGTCTCCACCAGGGCAGGTCAGGCTGTGGCCTCCTGGTGGCGCAATATTAGGTCAATGTGAAAAGGGTGACATTTCTTCTTATGCCTTGGATGGCTTGGATGATTTGAGGTTTGATTGGATGTTTGAGTTTTGCAAAAGTCCACCTGTTGGTGGCGCTATAACAAGGGTGTGATATATTCCTCAGCCTAGTAGGAAAGTCTGTGAAAGATTTCACGTAAATTGCATGCTCCGTTCATGATTTGAGGCTTTTTGTTCAAAACAGGCCAATCCTGCAAACTTTGAAAGCCAATGTTAGCCAATTAGGATGTCATTTTTGCACTCTCACATGAGAGTGCAAAAATGACATGCAGAGTTCTCCAAGGCTCCATTCTGGGACCTGCTCTCAAATTATGGAAATCAACTAAAATATGTTGTATGCCACAGATATGCACGCGATTTAACACCAAGGGGACTATGGTCCAATTCCCTTTTTCATTTGATAATTTTTTGGTTGTTTGATAATGTTTTTAGTGTTGTCATTAACAAGGGGGCCTCGGCCGGCTTCCCCTGCCCCAGAAAGGTGCACCGTGGGCGAGCAGAGGAGCTCGTCGAGCCCCGCTCCAACCTTCATGTTTCTATGAATTGAATACTCAGGACCCCAATGGAAACAAGCCATAGTGCTTTTTTTTTGCTTTTTTTTTGCAAACTGTTAATAAAGTATTCAATCAATCAATTAATCAAAACCACAGGTCTGGTACAACTCTCCATTCTTTTAAGTCAGAGCTGAAGACTTTAATTTTGGCCATGCCTTTTATTGAGACTTGTGGTTCAGTTCTTTAGGAGCGCTGTAACTTTCTCACATATCGTATTTATTTTAACGGTATTTGAATGTATTCTTATTTTCTTTTCTCTTGTCTTAACTCAACTGTATTCAGATGTGCTTTCATAATGTGTTTCTTGTATTGTTTATCATTTCCTTGTTAACATTATTGCTTTGCCTTTCTTTCAGGAGTGAAGTGCTCATGGGTTGGACACAGTTTTTTGACCCACCACAAGTACAATTTCAGTGTATGTACAGTACATGATTGAATTTGTTTTACAAGCTCACAGCGTGTTGCATTATCACATGTTGTGGTATTTGACAAAAGGTTAATGATTTAATGAAAGCAGGACTCACCATCCACCTGTGCTTTGGCACCTGAGAAATTGCAAGAAATTATTGTTAGTATCGTAACACAGTAACACCAATACAAATGCATACATAGGACTTGATCTGCATGCACGTCATGAGATTGGCATGTGTTTTATCAACACAGATTATCTTGCTATGCAGGGAGGGGGGACAGAAACAAATCAAACAGGTTTTTTTTTCCTGTCATAAACAAGTTCTGGTATTTCATGGAAGACAACAAAGATAAGTGAAAGATAATATTTCACTTGTTTTACTCTTATATTGCTTACTGTAACGATACAATGTACCTTGCATTGTTTGTTTAGTTTAGTTTAGTTTATTTGATCATCCTTCAGTTTCAAATACAATATTTAAAGACAATGAATGGAAGCTTTTACCAAAACAAAGCAAAACATGAAGATGATCAAAAGGAATAGGCAGAAGCTAAAAGCTTATAAATGCCTATCCTACTTACAACAGAACATGATTCGTAATACTCATTACACATTAACATTAACAGATTCACAAAACAAAAGTCAGATACGAGAATTCCACCCTACACCAAACCCACCCCAGTGTCACCGTAGAGATCCACCAGGATCCATATGAGTTACATAGCACTATATAACCATTAGATTACACATTATTATTGTTGTTGTTATCCTTATTCACATTACCCTCATTACCAATGATCATTATCATTTATGTTGTTGCTGAATAATGTAATTTTTGTTCACATTTTGTCACATACAATTTTCCAATTTAAATGTTCTCATGTAGCCACAGAGATGTGTACACAACTGTATACTATGAGAGGTCCCAGTTGATATTGTACATTATAGAATAATGTACATGGATGAACATTTGTCTCATTCTGCTATAGACAGTATCAATAGATAGACATTACATAACTATGTAAAAACCTAAGACTTCCTACATATGATTGTTATACCTTACATCAGATATTTATTTACTTACATTTTAAATTACTATTGAGAGATTACATGAACTAATATTCTTAGAATAGCATTTAGAATATTGTGACACTTACCGTCAACCAGTAAAGCTAAAATCACTACAACACAAACAGTCAGCGTCGACTCCATCACGTCCCCTTTCCTTTCCCAACTGTGTGTAAACCACATTGCGAGGGAGTAGTCTCTGTCAGTCAGGTGGAGGTGTGACAGTGTCCTTGCAAAACCTGTCTTCCTTTAAACAGCAATGGTTTCTGTGCGATCTGTCAATAACAACTAATCCTGATGCAAACATCCGTCATCACTACCACTACAGTAGTCTCTCAGCAAGTTTACTGACCATAAAACAGACCATGACCAAATGTAATCTTTTATTACTTTACGATATATTAATTGCTTAATTACAATTAGGCATTTAACAGATAAAAACCTATCCAGAGCAACTTTCAATTATATAATGACAAATTAACTGCTAAAAAGTCATTAGGATAGCATCAAACACTCTCATCACATATCTAAATAAAATATTTTGGTCAAGAAAAAGTATAGCTTTAAAAAATATATATAACATACATTTAACAAGTAACCTACAAATATGAGTTTAGTACAGTATGTAATTGTCATTCCACACTACAGCTTAGGAGCCAGGACGCCCAGGAGGGAGAATAGAGAGTATGCGCATGCTTAAAGTGAATGGCACATCGAGTGGCAAATCGAGTGGCAAAGCAACAGGCAAAGTGAGTTTAACATCGTTTAATGTTGTTTAATGCAATCAGATATGACTTTTCTGTGTGGATGTATGGGCTGTTAAGGCCAGAAAGTAGTTTTTTGCCACTCAATAGGCGTTCCTGCATAACTTCCTGGTTTGATGATGATGTCACGTGCATACCCTCTATAGACCAGGACACTTGCTGGATTTCGACTGCAGCTTTATAGTAGGGTCGGCCAGAGGCTCCACCAGCACCCGAATGACATTTTTTCGTAACCTGTTTTTTTAGGACCCTTATGGTGTCTAGTTAAAATGTCATTCGGGTGATGGTGGAGCCTCTGGCCGACCCTATACTATTAGCACCACACCACACGGCACTAAGCCACACATATGACATGGGGCCATTTGCCATTGGATTGTGCCTGCATGTGTGCCAAGTTTTGTTTATTTTCATCAATGGGACGGTAGATTTTGATTGGAATAAAAATGATTAACAACAGCAACAATAACCAGAAATACAGTGTGCATATAGCTTCCCGGTCTCTTAAAAATAAAATAATACAATTTGAAAATAAATTCTGTAGACACGTTCAGCAACATGCCACAGAACTTATTACGATGAGCTGGCAGAATCCTTTGTTTGACATTACATCACTGTTCCATGACGACAACAACAGAGGCAACCCCAGCATGCTGATTAATGACTGAAGAATGAGTGCTGCCATTAGCAGTCAATTGACTGATCATTTCCATTCACAAGTTCACAAGGCTCATATAGCTGAATTCTTAATTGTTAAAGGGATAGTTCCGATTTTTTTAATTTAAGCTATAATAATAATAATAATAGCTCAAATTTATATAGCGCTTTTCTAAATACCCAAAGCGCTTGAAATACTTGCCATATAGTGGTTGCAACTGTATTAATTGATTGCCCGAGTCCTGTGGTGGGAGTTCTGCTCTGGTTTTGGTGAAATATTAAGTAGTTCCGGTCATTTTGTAGGGGGCACTGGGGCCACACTGGGTGCTTACTTTGCGTATGCCCCGTTTGATGCGTATGTATCGTAGCAGCATATGACGTCAGGGTATAACTGGTATAACTAGCTCTCAATGATGACGTAATAAAGATGTGGATTAAAGGACCCAATGCCAGGGTGTAATTGGTTTTCGATGGTGACGTAATGACGATATGTTTTAGTGTCGGGAGGATTAAAGGTAATGCCCCTATGTATACATGTATGTATACATGTATGTAATCTGACACCACTGTCATATCAAGCACAAGTAGTCATTACGTCATACGCTGGCACGGCGCATACGCATCAAACGGTGACATGGACGAAAACTATTACTTGCGCGCTCTGCTTGCGCAAGTAATAATAATAATAATAATCTAAAAGAACTCTAAAATCAAAGCATAGAGGAACTGTTGCTATGGCCGTAGGCTACGTTGAAATTGTATGAATGTATTTATTATTGATTGTATTTATGCATTGCATTTTGGTTTATATAACATCAATCAATCAATCAAGATAGAGTGGTTAGAGTGGGTGACAATATTATCACACGAAAAGATGAAATTACCTACCTAGGTTCCATCCTGGAGGCTAATCTTTTTGGTGATAAAATGGCCACCAACGTAATCAAAAAAGTCAACCAAAGAACAAGATTCCTTTACAGGATCTCCTCACTGGTCAACAAAAACACCTTGAAGACCATAACAGGAGCCCTCGTACAAGGTTTCTTTGACTATGCATGCACCAATTGGTACCACAGCACATCAAAGGCCCTTAAAACAAGGCTCCAGACTTCCCAAAACAAACTGGTCAGGCTCCTACTTGGCCTCACCCCCCGAACCCACCTCACCCCTGCCCACTTTGACAGGCTGGAATGGCTTAGGGTCGATGACAGAGTAGTGAGAGTACAGCATCTTGCAATGGGTCTGGTCCACAAGATTTGATACACCATCAAGATACCCTGTCTAAATACTTCCTTAATGTCAACGAAGTCCACACCCATAACACCAGAGGGAGTTCAACAAACCATGTGCAACCCAGATTCGGCACAAACAAGGGACTAATCATATTTTTGCTCCTATGCCACCAAAATGTGGAACGCCCTACCAACAGTCATTAAGACATGCAAATCCCTTGACTCCTTCAAAACCGCTCTCAAAGGGCAACTACGGACGGCTGCAATTCGAAACTGGCCCCCGTAAAATCTGAATCTGAGCCTATATGTTTTTTTTCCACTTTTTACCTCCATGATGATTTCCTGTTTTTGGCTGTATAGAATTGTATATTTGTACGTCTCTAAATGTTATGATGAATTGTAAACAAGTGTAACAGTTTTGTATTGAGTTGTGCTTGAAATGTACTGTAATTCTCCAATCTGTTAATAAATCTTTCAATCAATCAATCAATCTGGGTTCTACAATGAAGAGGAAACAGAACAACAACACTTTCCGGTCCACATGGTGTTTAGCCCCGCCCCTCCAGTGACTGTGTGCCATCTTGTATTTTAGAACAAAAAAAAAAAAAAAAAAAAAAAAACGGCGTCCGGTCCAAACGAGAAACGAAGCGCAGACAGGCAGACAGGACGCGGTGCGCGCGGCGCGGGGTCCACAACAAACACAGACAGACCACCGTTAACAACAACGAGCGTCTGTCCCAATCGAGCCTCATCATAAACAAACCCGTACATCATCCATCCATCCATCCAGAGCGCATGTGACGGCGGCGCGTGCAGCATGTACCGTGGAGAGACGCGGGGAAGCACCGAGGAGGAGACGCGGCAGCAGCGGCAGCCACACCCCGCGGGAGGAAGCAGCAGCTAGCGGTACACAGCAGCCAGCAGCAGCCAGCTGGGCTGCTAACCCCGGAGGAGCCAATCTAAAGCTAAGCTAGTTAGCCGACTGACTGCTGCCTGCTAACAGTGCTAAGCCAGAGGAACAAGGAGCCCGTTAGTAGCCAGGGAGTCGCCGTTAGCCGTGCTGGTCACCCCCGAAAAACCCCGAGGAGAGCTTCGGTGATGGAGACGGACTGAGCGGTTCAGGGACCCGGGCTATGAGGACCGCCGCGTCTCGCTAGCTGCTGCTGCCGCTCGGTGCTAACGCTTGTTTTTCGTGGCGGAAAGAGGAGCGAGTGGCACAATAAGCCGCGGTAAGTGATGCTAGCCTATGCTAACTGCTAGTATAGTTGGGTAGGTCAGCTAGTGGGTTAATGATACCGAGTTTGCTGTGCTATCATGTATCATAAATAATAAGCTAGTAGTTGGCTAATATCACGATGGGTGCCTATACATTTACGACGTTAGGCGTCATCAATACGCGTTTTTATAAAATATATATCAAAACAATATTGTATATATGCTTTCACTGAACCACAACAAGAAGCTAACAGGCTCCGAACCAGCCTCAAATGTTCTCCCATCTGAGATTGTAAAATTATTCTCTTATCTATGCTCACTCACTGAAAGGTTCCGTTGCTCAGTGTATCTTATCCTGAGTGTTTAGGTGTACATGAACAAAACCTAATTTGGTGATGTGTAGACCTACATTCAAATAGTTCCAGTACTGTGTATTATTGTACTGTAACGTCAGTGTAATGTGTTTGGGTGTTCTATGTCAATCCCACCCGGCAAAAGTTACTGTAGTGTACATACTTACTGTACACATACTTAACTTGGGGACAATGTAGTGATTGTGCTTCCAACATCCACTCCACTCACATGAGATTTAAAAGGTCAACCAAAAACATCAGCCACAAGCCCCAATTGCATTATTTTCATGTAAAACTTTATAATCTGACAGAATAAGTCCATTATTAGGAGGAAGCAGTCAGAAGTCATTGGTGACCTTGTAAACTGGAACGAGTCTTCTCTTTTCTAATGAGTTTGTGATGTTGTTGGCTCCAAGTCCAAAAAGCATTATGCAATCTGACATCTCTCCAAAGTTAATCACATGAGCTTTAGCATCCCTATTCTGCAGAGAACATTTAGTGAAAATACCCAATCTACAAGCACACATTATTAAAACGTGACGTGTCGAGAGCTTGTAAATTGACATTTTTTTTCCTGGCCTGGGCATGTCAAAATCAGAATAGTCAACGTCAAACATTTGGGGAAAAAGTAAACCCTGCAAAATTGCAGATCACTAAAAGAGCTTAAAGACATTTTTTTGTCTGACATACAATGAAGTATAGAGTTTTAGTGGTTAAACCAGGCTGACATAATAGCCTTGTTGTATCGTTTATTATGTAGCCACGCTTTTGTTTATCTTTCCCATGATTCTGGGTTGGGTTCGCTGAGTTGGGGTCTGAACATAGAACTGTAGCTTCTCAACAAGGGATGAAGCAAAGTCATTCTCCACTTAGCGGTGGTATCATGACGGAGCAGCTCGAGATATTCCATTATTTATCACCAGATGGTACATCAGTCAGGAGGAGAAGGAATGCTTTCTCCACATTGAGGAAACACTATACTGTCTGTTGCATTTAGCTAAAGTTTAGGAACCAGAGATAAGTCCAATTTTTGTCGGCATGTGTGAGTATGTGAGTAAAATTAAGCTTACAGTAGCAGGCAGGGTATTCATTTCAGCACTCTACTCAGTTCTAACAACGTGCTATTAGCTTATATATCTGTGATTAGGCAGTACAATAGACATAAAATAAAAACGGTGTTAACACAAACAATTACACAAGTTCAACAGACAACAAAAACATGTGTGTGTGTGCACGCACGCATGCATGCATGCACACACTTACATTTCTTTATTTGAGTCCACATTTATAAAAATACATTATCAACAAGGGCACAAATATTTTTCAGTTGCTTCTGATATCCCACACACTCGAAACATCATGTGTCTCAGTGCTTGAATCCAAACAAGCCCTAAATGTACAGAATATAGGCAGCACATGAACAGCCAACATTGGTCATAGTCTGTCATATTACCAACACCTGGGGAAAAAAAATCATGGGTACTAAAAGCGCTTTCTCCTCCAAATAGACCGACTGCCTATAATGGAGGAGATTGAACAGTATGTTGCAAGCTGCTTTGCCTTACACTTAGACAACCCCATAATCCTCAAGCCTCTGACCACCAGCCTGTGGACATGACTCAGGCTGCCAAATATAAAAACAATGAGCTGACACGTATAGCCTAGTTGTATAATGGCTTGTACTAATGGTTGATATTTTACTTGTTTACACGTCACACGCACATATATGTACTGTTACTGTATTTTGTGAGGAAACGGTTATAAGTAGTTATACTACAGAAGTAGTTTCCACTGTACAAATGTAACAACCTTGCTTTCCTCTCTACAATGACGACTCATATCAGCCAGCCACCCAAGTCTGGGAGCTCGGAGTCGGCTCAGCCATGTGATCATGGTCATCAGCCTTCATTGACACACCAAATTATGACTCGCCGTTTCTGTTCAACAAGAAACGTCTCTCTTTCACACTCACACTTATTTGAAAGAATGTTCAGCCACTTGCGGTGGAAAGAGTCGGTTGCTTGCCTTGCAAACGTTTCATGTTTGATTTGCAAGTGTTAAAAGCCAGATTGATGTGCATTTGTCAGTGCATTTGTCACAGGATATTATATATTGTCGCTGTGTATGTTACTCTAGCTATCATAATGATACCATGTATTTATGGTCACAACAAGCTCTTGTTAATACCTTTCATTTAGGGATGCACCGAAAGGGAAATTCTTGGCCAAAACCGAATACCGAATATAGGAAACGGTTGGCCGAAAACCGAATACCGAATATCCAAATATGATTAATACTATATATCTTTTTTCCTACCATTGATGTCATGGCCATACCTTAAAGCTACCTGATTTATGGCAAAATAAATGGTTATGGCAAAACTTAAAATAATAATCACTATTATGGGTTTTACATTTTTTTACCATTTTCTGCTGCCGAATATTCGGTGCATCACTACTTTCATTGGTTAATAATATTTATATAAGCCATACAGACTTCCCTAACTTTCAACCTGGCGGTCCTATTTTGGACATTTCACTACAGGTGAAACCTTTCAAAAATATTTAATGGCAGAACTACCTGCTCACAATGCGGCACGTTGTAAGCTTGTATATCGGCTAGTATTTTTGCTACTATTGCATGACACTAATGCAAAGAAGGGTGGAATATGGAGATAACTTGGTTTCTGCCCGACAGCGACGATTCTTTAAAATGTACCGTCTGTACTGAATGTTGAAGTCTGTGTGTGTGTTTGTGGCTTCACAGTACACACTTGTACAACACACGCCTCTGCTGTGGTGCTTCCTCTGATTTACCACCAGCAAATTACTCCATGATGCCATGAAATTGTTTTATGGTACTTCATGCAGATGCCACGCACATACAGTGGTGCCCTGGCCTTGCATAGTTACGTTTACCACTTTCAACCTTTTCAAGTTCAACTCCCTGTGTTTGGCATCATGTCATTATAGGCAACGATTTGCAGAAGTTTCAATAAATGTTCCTCATAGTGTTGTCTTGTGAGCTTGTAGACTGGCTATTTTTGCTACTATACATACGTCGAATTATATAGGGCTTAAGTGGTTCAAGGAAGTGGTCCATGAAGGATTGCATTAAATGGAAGCCCCAAGGCCGCGTGCGTCTTCATGCAGTCACTGAATCATAGACGCATGCTAATGATGTCGTCTTTGTCGTCCTAGCCCCACGCTTTCTCAACGCCAGGTCAAAATGGACCATTATCGGTCTGTGACTGAGTTTTTGAAACAAATGGAACCCAATGGATAAATTCAGTATTTATTTTCAGCTATAGATGGATTGGGTTCCCAGAGATACAAAATCCTGGGGGTCATTCTCAAAGGTTGAGAATGACTGTCCTAGCCAGCACCTCGCCATACTAAATAACTAGGGTCGCATTTGTAAAAAGGGAGGAAAAAAGAACCAAAGGGAGGGGGTGTTCCTCTTTGTTGTACGACAAATAGCGACAATGGCCAATCTACAAGCTCACAACGGGCTGGCTGTCGTTGCTTTTGAATGGACTGGAGGAAAATCCAATTCATTCTGTGTTCTCACTTCCTGCTTGGTTAACATCCAGCTGTGTGATAAAGACCAAGATTTAGCCAGATTCCAACTGACGGTGTTGAATATCTCACATATACTGTAGATTGTGTCTAGATATCATATACATGACATTGTCTCTCCAGTATGTACAGTATGTTGGAGTTTTATTACTGAATAAGGCAGCCTTCTCTCATAATTCCTATGTATTACATTGGAATGATGGTAATTGTTTGGGACATTATGTTGCATGCTCACACCTGCATGTCCTGGCTTTGATGCCATTTATTTTACACCCAATGGCTTGTGTAAAATAAGCCATTGGGTGTAAAATGTGGGTATGTTTTAATAGGCAGTGGGACTCATTGGGAAGGGAGAGTATGCCTTTAATTCCTCTGTCAGTACCATCAGCTGTAGTCTTTGCAGTAACTTGGAGCAACTTAAAAGGTGAGATTTCACCTGACGACACCCGATCTGATTTCCAGATGTAGTCAGGAGATGTCAGGACAAGACAGCTTAGTTTGTAGAGGCCCCTTAAGGTCTTGCTAATGCATAGGAGCTGTTCCAGACAGTGCTTGGACAAGTTTGTGCACCTCCCTTCCTTGTCACGTATCTTGTCACAGATTCAAATCAGTCTTGTGACATTGCCTGTGTCAGTATTCTAGATAACCTTTAAACCACGTAAACCCTATATATATTAGCCCCCAGGGCTCTATTGTAGGCCAACTCCTTTTCCACCTCTACCGAAAATAACTGATTACAAGCTGGCGTGTCACGAGCTAGTAGATCGGCTAATTTTGACAAATGTGCGTCCCATAATGGGGCCTTGATTATTACATAGTAATGGTTCATGGGTAGGGCATGGTATGTTCACTAGCTGTTTCGACCAGCGGCAGGGTTATTTTGGTAGGTCGGTCATATTTGGCTCCCATGGTTGGTGGATTGTCCAGTACTAGTACCCAGTGTAACCCTGGCCCCTGTCTCTCTCCGCCAGGCCCTGGCCATGCCCGCCAGTGCAGCACGGGCAGGCAATCTGAAGGACCCGGAGGTGGCAGAGCTCTTCTACCGAGATGACCCAGAGAAGCTGTTTGCTGACCTCCGTGAGATCGGCCATGGCAGCTTCGGTGCAGTCTACTTTGTGAGTACAGAAACAGGCCTGTTGGTTCTGAAGGCACACATTGACTGCATTCCCTTAATTAAAGGCTCACTCTGCAACAGTGATAACTAATGTTACAAAAATGTTTCATCTCTTTCTGGGTTGGGGTAAATTCACACCCAAAATTACTGCAAAATATCACACACAGTCTTGTTTTTAGTTTGACAACAATGTTCTGTGAGGATGAATAATTCAACAAATGGTGTGATTTTCACATTTAGGGGAATGTTTCAATGAATTTAGCAGCCTGATCTCATCCTCATATTTGTATGTTTCCTCAATAGCATATTACATACTTACTGTGATGGGAGACCATTAGCCTATTACGGTATTGTTTTCCCCAGCTACTGTACATGCAAAGGAAATCAACATTTCAGGGGAAGGGATGTGTCACAAAAATGGCTTTTTGTGAATTCATTTGCATTCATGGTATAACGTCGCTAATGAATGGAAGTGAATTCTTGGCAGCTTTCAGCAGCTGCTTAGCTGTTTTTCATCACCTACCAAAGAACGAAATAGCCTGAAGACTAAACGCCGGAAAGTTTCTTGATTGAGAGAGTTTAGTTAAATGTTACTTTAAGAGAACACCAAATCCTCAGTGCCAGACATTCAAAACCATCATTGCCATTTGCCTTTACATCTTCATGCTGCATTATATGCTTGCTGCTTTTTAGAATTAAAAACAAAAAAGCATTGAATAAGCCAATATGTTAATATTAAAATCCAACAAAAAATGAGTCAATAATTCATTATGAATATGAAGGTTTTTTATGATTAGCTAGACCGGTTATTACGGTTATTACCTAAACATTATTATACCTTTCAATCCGGGAGCTACCTCTGTGTTATTAGTTGTTGTAGTATTAGTTGTTGCTATGCATGTAGCAACATCATTACTTATTTTAGGTAGGTTTTAGAAGGCGGTTTTAGAATCAGCCTCAGGTCTAAATGCATTGACTAACAGCTCAATCTGATTGCTTGGTATATCATGCATGGTAATAATGCCACCATGCATGTTACTATACATACAGTATGTGTTGCTGTGATGTTTTGCAATACAATTAACATTTATTAACATGACCCAAATCCACCTCCCTAAATTGATTGAATGTTTATGTACTGGCCTGTGAATTAGGATGGCAGGTCGACTGGTTTGCATTTAGATTTGTCTGCGTTTCCACAATCTGTCCATTGTTCCACAGGCCCGAGATGTGCGCAGCAATGAGGTGGTGGCCATCAAGAAGATGTCCTACAGTGGCAAGCAAACGAATGAGGTAACGAGACGAGAGTGTTGTCATAGTGACCACACACATACACAGTGCAATATCAACAACTCGGATGGAATCAACACATAAAGTATAAAGGGGCTATGTCCATGGAAATCGCATATTTGAGTTGCCAGGGCCTTTCTGCCATCCATGTCTATGGTAAAGATGCGCTGTAGCGCTAGTCTTCTTAGGGCCCAGCAATCATGTTTTGGCGACCAACCTGTTTTTATTGGTGGAGCACTCAAGCGCAAGAAGAAAATAGCTCACCTTTTTGGAGAGGTGTGTCGCTCATCAAAGTACCATTTGATCCTCCTGACTGTGTCTCACAACCCAGCCATTTACAACGCTCTGTGCGAGCGCGCTGCCCATGATAGCCAAAGTGCTCCTCCTGATGAACTGCTTTCTGTGGACACAGTCTTTTGTAAACTTCTCGGGGTCGTTCAGTGTGGCACGATCAAGGTTGGTTGCCATTCAAGCCCATCCACGCCGTAGTTCTAGTAATGTCAGACATTTTGGCAGCGTCGTAGCTGGTTTTATGACGATAGTCAATGCAAGAACCCTGTTATAACAGAGAAGGTCATTCATTTTGTTAACAAACGGCTACTTATTTGTATACCTATCAAATACAATACTGCGACAACATTCAAATGTTTTTTATTTTACATGTTTCATTTGTTTACTACTCACAACCTGGTGTCCCTATTTTTGGCATTTAAGTATAGGGGGAAACATTCAATAAATACCCCAAGATCTCTTAAAATGGGCGATCTATAAGCTCAAAAAGAATTTGATGCTGCACGCTGTGAGCTTATATTGTTTTAAAGTTCTGAAATAGGGTAAGTGGTTAAGCATTGTGATGCAATGTGTTTTGAACTTGGTCATCGTCTATTTTTGCAAATAAAAATACAAGTTTTAAAGCACGGGGAATCAATCACTCTCTAGATATCTCTGATATTTACAGCTCCTTTTAGGGTAATTGTCGAGACCGGGTCCCAGTGATTTTGACAGTCACATTTGTATTTACTTAGTTAGTTTAGTTATTAGTTATAGAGCGCAAACATACAATGACTTCTACTGGATCTCTTCTCCACTAGTCCCTCCCTAACATTTTAGTCAATCTTTTTTTCGTTCGATGAAATTGTCAATATATATATATATATATATATATATTGACAATTTCATCCACCGAAAAAAATATTATTTGGTCTTAGTTTTAGTCATCACAGCTTAGTTTTTCGTCAGTGAAAAAAGGTAGTTGGCAAACATTTTTTGTCATAGTTTTAGTTGATAAAATCAACACGTTTTGTTTCGTTGAGCTGAAAATCACCCTGGCATATGTCGGCTCATGCAGCTTGTGGTTTCATTGAGCAATGTGACGGCTGACGGGTACGATGAATTCAACTGGCAACAGTGTGACAATGTGGATACTCATGATTGTACCTTTTACCCACTGCATTGTTTTGACGTGCCCAAAATAGGTCTGCCAGCTTGAAACTGGTTAAAGGAATTCAGACCACACACTCTTATATGAGCGCAGAATCGGAGATGCTCAATTTTATGCTAACCAAATAAACATTTGCACCTTTTTGTGCAATCGATTTTTGCAATCACAACAGAAATATAATTGTTTTCTTTGTCCGGGAGACATGAGGGTGTGTGAATGACTATCAATTTTTGTATTAATTGCTTTATCTTATTCTCTGTCTCCAGAAATGGCAGGACATTATCAAGGAGGTGAAGTTTCTTCAGAAGCTTCGCCATCCCAACACCATAGAATACAGAGGATGTTACCTGAGAGAGCACACAGCATGGGTATGTGTGTGTGAACTCACCCTTTAAAAACTTGAATATACAGTATTCACTGGTACATGTAACTGAGAAGCAGTGGGTCTTGTGTGACATAATTCATGCCACTGCTCTGTTCTCAGCTGGTGATGGAGTACTGTCTAGGCTCGGCCTCAGATCTCTTAGAAGGTCAGTACAACGGTTACTTTCATATGTATTTTATTTTGTATGGCTTGTTGCAGTACATAGTACACCCCAAATGTATTGCACTTCAGACTGGGCGATTAATGTTTTGAGAACCACTGCTGTATACTTAACCACTTAAGCCTTGCATGTTATAATTTGTCCATATATCAGCTCTACGTTTTAAAAGAAAGTACCATTTGTGCCTATAATGACACCAGGTTGAAAATATGAATGTACAATTAAGCATAATCCATTGTGCGTATGCTTAGTTGTACATTTCTGGTGTGGTTTTAACCATTGGAGTGAGCCAGCCTAGCTTTTATCCACCTGTCAAGTTGACCTAGTCTGGAAGTGAAGAGAGGCGGAAAAAAACCAACGTATCATGTGGATTTGAAGGGGAGCAGATCTATAAGCTCTCAACATGTCGTGCTGCAACGTTGTGGGCTTGTAGATTGGCAATTTTGATTAAATTAATTTAAATAATAAAAAACGAATAGTTGAATTTTGTTTTTCACTATCGAATCTTGGCCATCGAACCAAGCTTCAAACAATTTGGATCAGCTCTTCTATTTTTACTGTACGACACCGTCAAAATATAAATCTGGCTTAAGTGGTTAAATAATTATTGAGCTGCTCTCTAGTCTCTGTGTCTTTTTGCTCTAACCTTATGTTTCCTTGACTTGCAGTTCACAAGAAGCCACTCCAGGAGGTGGAAATAGCTGCTATTACCCATGGTGCACTACTAGGCTTAGCGTATCTTCACTCTCACAATATGATTCACAGGTAAACCACTTTTTACAACACCTAGGCTTATGATGCATTGATGTTGTTCCACACGACTACTGCTCTGTATGATGTGATGCAGGTGTTCTTTTACAACACCTAGGCTTATGATGCATTGATGTTGTTCCACACGACCACTGCTCTGTTATGATGTGATTCAGGTGTTCTTGTGACTGTCATGGGGGTATCAATAGATTTTCAAGACAATGTTGACTCAGTGGCGTTTCCAGGAATTACATTTTGGGCAGGCAAGAATTACATTTTGGACAGGCAAGATGTGTTAATTGTCGTCTCCCCGCGCACAATCATAGCACTAAAGGTTTTCAAAGAGATATACCTGCCAAACGAGTAGGATACAAAGGCTGAAAGGCATTCATTTACATTCCAATGGGTGATTGAGGGTCGCGCTCTACCGCAACGGCCAATCAGCTGCCCACTAATAGTTCTCAGGTCTTGTTTTTGTCGCCTCTTTTTTTCTCATTGTATGGATTTTGGCCAGGCAGAAAATGGATTTGGACAGGCGGACGCCTGCCCTCGCCTTATTGTAGATACGCCTCTGTGTTGACTCCTGTTTTCGCTCTACACTAAATGTCCTTGCCGATCTACAAGCTCACAAGGCGACACGACATTGTGAGGTTGTACATCGGCTACCTTGCAGAATATTCGACCCAGCCCAGAATGGGGACGCTTGGGTTCAGGTGGTTATGTGTGCTAACTTGTGACATATTTATGGCGTCTCTATCCACCAGAGATGTGAAAGCAGGCAATATCCTCCTGACAGAGCCGGGCCAAGTCAAGCTGGGTGACTTTGGTTCAGCCTCCATCGTGGCCCCAGCCAACTCCTTTGTGGGAACCCCCTACTGGTGAGTGCCTGTGCTACAGTCCTTAAACTAGGAAAGTGCACCCAGAGGATGCATTCCCTGTAGTGCATTTGACGTGTATGTGTTTTGTGTATGAAAAGGCAATAATGGTGATTCCTGTGTTGGTTTTTCATGTCAAGGCCCATTATTTATTCACTATTTGAGCCATGGACCACCATTGGATGAGATTTAGCCTCAATATTTTGTTACCCTTGGATAAGATTTTGTCCAATTCCATGCCGGGGAGCCACTGGCCCTAAAGCTCAAGGAATAGAGATTAACCTGTGATGTCATGACATACTTTTTATTTCTGTTTTTTCTATTCACTTGGTCATTAAGGTCCACAAAATGAGAGGTCTGCTATGCCGGAAACATCGTGAAAATATATGTATACCACACCATAGACAACCAATATAAGTAGTATATACTTTAAGTAGCAATGTCAAATTAGGGGGTTTTCATGATTCTGAATCCATTTCAAGCATTAGTTTTACGAAAAACACTCCTTGGCCTAAATTCCGCCATATCCACTTGCCCAAATGTGCCCTGGGCTGACCTCATCACATTTGTGATGACGGCTATGGCCGTTTTTAGGCCAAGGAGTGTTTTTCATGCAAAACTAATGCTTGAAATGGATTCAGAATCATGAATCCATTTGACATTGTTTGCCTTATAGATTGTCTATGGCGATGTTTCCGGCACAGCAGACCTCTCATTCTGTGGACCTTAATGACCAAATTAATAGAAAAAACACAAATAAAAAGTATGTCATGACATCACAGGCACTCGCAAATCTTGGGTGACTGGCTCCCCGGCTAATAGGAGACACAGGCAAATGTTGATCAAAATAACAATTATTCTACATTCTCTAATTGAGTAGACTTTCTGTAAATTAAGTAATGCAGATGTTTAACAATAATTTTAACTCTTGAATAAGGGTCCATTTGGTTACCAACTCTCCAGCATTTATCTGGGGACCACCTGGAACCTCCTCAAGGACCACTGGTTGAAAACCACTGAGTTAGAGCATGCAGCCAAATTGTGTAAACCAGCTAATCAGTCAGTCTATGAAGTTATTACAAATTAAAGGGACCTTGATGATAAGACCAGCCTGTGTGATTTGCACGCCATACAGTAGTCACTGAACAAGTTAAGAAAAAAACTTGCCACCATGTCCTGAATTGGCATAAACATATTTGTAACAACACTGGTCTCTCTGTCTTCATACACATCAAGCTCTCTGTCATTCTTTCTGGACTCCAGACAGCTCGAACTGAGTTGAATGTCTGCGGACATGAACT
Source organism: Electrona antarctica (assembly GCF_951216825.1). Lineage (NCBI taxonomy): Eukaryota > Metazoa > Chordata > Actinopteri > Myctophiformes > Myctophidae > Electrona > Electrona antarctica. The sequence continues at coordinate 21,068,793 of NC_136795.1, read as the reverse complement.
CACTAGTAAATGTGGGGGTTTTGGTTTGTTAACTTGCACATTTATAAATGTTTGTTGGTGTTGATCAAACACAGGCCTTGCATCACAGCCAGTATTTCTAGCTTGCTATTTTTTTCTTTCTCACTCTCCCCCTCTCATCTCTCTCTCGCTCTCCAAGGCACACTCTTGAAGAACACTTACAATGCCGTTATTGTAATGACATGATCATATTATACTTTTAAAAGAAACCTCCACGTTACGGCCACACGCCTTCATCACTAAAGCCATCCAGGTTGAGAATATACTGTAATACAGGACTATTGCATCAGAGGTTAATTCAATTTCTTAAGCTTGCTCTCTGATTAAGTAAACCCACCACAACAAACTTCACGCTGGCTGCCTCCAAACATGATTGTGTCATGTAAAAGTGCTGGCTTCCTGTGTGTTCTGTGTCAGGATGGCTCCTGAGGTGATCCTGGCTATGGACGAGGGCCAGTACGATGGCAAGGTGGACGTCTGGTCCCTGGGAATCACCTGCATAGAGCTAGGTAAGCATACTTGTCACATGAGCCATGTTTGACCAGTCAGTCCTATTACTGCCATTTTCAACTCATTACCCACGTATCCACTGACTATACTGTGACAAATAGTGAAAATAGCAGATATATAAGCTAACACCGCGTTACCCAGTAGTACAAAACACTAATGATGACCTACAAGGCAATCAAGGGCATGGCAGCCCTATACCTCCAGGAGACCAGGACATGATCCAACCACACACTCCTTTCCGATCAGTTAACACACTAGGACGTCTGTGTACCTCCCTTCCTCATGACACCCTGGCCAACGCTCCACTAGACTCTTCTCCCTCCAGGCTTCCAAGCAATGAACACCCCCCTGCCCATCCCCAGTCAGAACTGCAGACTCACTCATGTTCTGCTGCAGTCTGAATACTAACCTCTTCAGACTCCACCCCACCCCCCTAGCACCTCTTAATATTAGTATTCATACTTGTCGCCCATTTTTGATAGAAGCTTGTTATATAATGTCGATCTAAAATGTTATTTAGATGGCATGCTAAGGCAGATGGTAGGTTTGAAGTTGCTGTTTATGTGACTATTTTTACCCCGTTTGTTGACTAGGGTTCATGCCATTTACTCTGATCTTGCACTCTCGATAAGAGCGTCTGCGAAATGCTTAAAATGTGAATGTTTGCATAATGTACCATAGTGTACATACATTTAATCTGCACAATAACACATTGTGGTGATTTTTTTATGTTGTTGGAGCAGATTGTTGAGGGGTGCGTCCAAATGAAAATAAATTAACTACTAAATTGAGTAACTTAAAACTATTGAGTTTCTTGTGACCGTGAATGTATCATGTTGACATTCCTTAAGTAAATGCATACCATTGACATTGTTGCTGCTTCTCAAAATATTCTCCGCTCTCAGACCATGCTTTGTTTTGCGAAGATGCTTCTGGGCAAGTCTAATTTGGTTTCAAACAGATTTCTGGGAATTGCTACCAGTGGTGTTGCTTAAATAAAAGACTACTAATACAAATGTGACTTGAACACTGATCATTTTACAGGGTGCCACCTCTGAATAAAAGAAGGCTGTTTATTCCGATATGTTCATATTGATCTCTGTGCTCCCCCTCTGTAGCTGAGAGAAAACCTCCACTGTTCAACATGAATGCTATGAGTGCCTTATACCACATCGCCCAGAACGAGAGTCCCATCCTGCAGTCCAACCATTGGTGAGACGACACTCACTTCTCTAAAGCCTGAATTCTACTTTGTGGTACCATGGTGTCACACGTCCAAAATAGCAGATCCACAAGCTCACAGCGACGGATGTAGTGCGCTGTGAGCTCGTAGATCTGCTATGTTAAGCACGCCACGCTGCATAACTCCTCTACTACGTCTTTTTTTTCCCCCTTTGTTTTTCCTCTTTGTTCGGCACGTATTTGCTTATTTGTACTTCCTCTTCTTTTTGGAAGACGAATGGTAAAACTCCTCTCCCTCTCTCGTCAGGTCCGACTACTTCCGTAACTTCGTAGACTCTTGTCTACAGAAGATTCCCCAAGACCGGCCTACCTCCGATGTGCTGCTGAATGTAAGCACGTGCACACACACACACACACACACACACACACACAGATGTTTTTTGTATTACATCTTACACACACACACGTTTTTATTATTACATCTTGTGTACGCTTGTCCTCGTGGCCCAAACATTAATGCTTGATATGGTTCCATATCATCACATTTTCTCTCAAATTCCTTGACTACATGAATAAAACGTACCTCTATGGTATGTCTTTATTTACTGAAACCAACTAACTGTGCTAAGAAATGTTGACAAATAATGTTCCTGTCATACTGAATGACATTTGAAAAAAGAATAGAGAAAAAGAGACACGCTGATGAAGAGCTTTCACGTTCAAAACAAGGCAGTCGCCTTCGCCGTTTCCTCCATTTTTACTGTGCCCTGTTTTTTTGTTATGAGCACCTGTTTGCATTGGCTTCTCAGAAATAACAATCATGATAATGTAGTATATTTCCCAGCCCTACTCGCTGTGCTAACATGCACCAATTCCCCACCACCCAGCATCGCTTCCTGTGCCGTGAGCGTCCACTGACAGCGGTGATGGACCTGATCGCACGCACCAAGGACGCAGTGCGCGAGCTGGATAACCTGCAGTACCGTAAGATGAAGAAGATCCTCTTCCAGGAGACGCAGCACAATGGCCCAGTGTCCGAGGGAGGGGAAGATGAAGAGGTAAGGCACTCTAGGGCACAAAGGGAGGGAGAGGGTTGCAAGGGTATGAAGACAGGGAGAGAGCATAATAATGAGGTCACACTTCAAAAGCTAGCCCAAAGTTAAGTTCACATTTGCTGTAGTTTGATTTATATGAACATGTTCATGGTTTGCAATTAATTGAAATTCTTTATTGGGAATAACCCCTTGAGATGAATCATCTTGTTTTCAAGGGTCCACAGATAGCGCCTAACCAAATCCATCGTGGGAGGATCGCCGGCCACCCGAGGCATGAATTATATAGATGGGCTGTCAAAAACGCGTGTTTTGATTTGAATCGTAATCTGTGATTTAGATTCAGAGAAATCAGCGGGAGAAGATTTCGGCTCCCGTTAAAGGGGAATCATTTCGCAGACCGACCAACGACTTCCGGTTTTGAATGTCTGCAATTGACAGTAGTGTAGTGCTCGTCGATAACAAATATAAAGCAGTAAATAACGGAGATCTCCGTCTATGACAGATGGGCTAGATAAGACGGAGATCGTCATCTTCGGCAGTTAAAAGTGTTTTAAACAAACTGTTAAACAAAATAAATGGAGAAGACAGTGGTTGTATTATTTAGCTTGAACCAAATTATGCAGGACTTCAAATGCATAAAATATGGCTCCACCCTGTGGTTACATCCTGTATGTCATTTAGTAACCGGAAGAGTCATTATCAGTGTGCTATATGAATGTGTAGTATTGTGTACACATACTGAGGGTCCAAGGATATGTTCTACAGAACTACAGAAACTATTTGTTTACAAAACAAACAAATTATAGAGGAATGTTGTTACATTGAAAATGAGGGCCTGTCCCTCAACTGTACTCAAGAGTTGAAATAATGGTGATGATGATACAATTATTTATTATTTTTTTGCTGTGCCAGTTTTAACTGTGAATATATATATATATATATAATACCTTTTGTAAAGCTTTGCCTTGACAAATACCACAAATACCACCGCATGGTTGTGCAATTAATTAAACCTAACAAAAAGTCTAAATTAAATAAAAATTAACCTGCTGTTTTGAGTGCAATCGCATGACAAGATGTGTTCTCTCTGCTCACTTCTTTACGATCTTGGTATTGAGAAAAGGCGACAATTTGTCTAGCAACTTGAAATAATGAGTGTCGTTAACGCTTGCAGAACTTAACAATGCTCATGTTCAATAGTTAAAAATGTTATGTTCACCAAAAGATGAACATGTTAATTGAGCAAAAACTTTGGTGGTCACAGCACTCGTGTGGCTACAATTTTGTGAATGTCTCAAATCTTGTCCTTTCCGTAATCAGTGAATTGCCTCAATGACGTTCTGACGCGTTTGTGGTGTTGTTGACGTCAGGATCCGGAGCAGTACGTTCTTCGGACGGGCACAGTGAACAGCATGGAGAGCTCCCAGTCGGTGCCCAGCATGTCCATTTCGGCCAGCTCACAGAGCAGCTCCGTCAACAGCTTGGGGGACGCCTCCGATGACAGCAGCACCGAGATAGCCATGATGCAGGAAGGAGAGCACACGGTGGCCTCCAACAGCTCCATCATCCACCGGCCCACGGTAACGCACGCATGCCACCAGGGCGGTCGGTCTGTGTGACCAAAATTAATTTTCTGCATTAGTTAGCTGTAAGTGAAGTCAGTGCGCATTATTCCTTTTTGTCTTCTTAAGCGTCGCCTGTCCAGTCCTATGCACCTGTCCTATCAATTAGGTGTGCAAAATGGCTACTCTCTCCAGTACACAAATGGTTACTTACCCATCTTTGTTCTGGTTGTGGGAATGTTCTTGAAATATTTACTGGTACACAATCCCAGCCTGTCCCCAATCTGAAAAACATTGTCCACACTACAGTACATTTTTTATTTCAGCAGGAGGAAAGAAAAGAAAATAACCCAGTACATTTATTGATGTGTACTGTATGTTTGTTGGACTCATGTATTGCTCTTCTCCCTCTGTCAGGGCCAGGACAACATCTACGATGACCCTTACCAGCCAGAGATGGACCAACCCCAGGCCCCCTCGGCCGGCCGGCGCCGCGCCTACTATCGCAACCGTGACCACTTTGCCACAATCCGAACCGCCTCCCTGGTAAGTAAGACCCCCAGTCCTGGTCTTGAAGGTCAGTTCATGCTTTGCGTCAAATGACGGTGGTGTCGCTGACATGGATTCAAGTTCTCAGTCGTCACGACTGATTTCAGTCATTTGGATTCCATAGCAGCCAGAATGTCTTCTATGGCTAGGGTTCCCTAACTTTTCAGGCTGCAACCTTCCCAAAAGAATGATATTTGAACTGAGGGCCCCCCACCCTGAAGCATGTAGTTTGACTGTTCCACAGATACATAATGTGACAATAGCTACAATAAGTCTCACATCATCATTTAGTGCCCCTAAACAAACATTAAAAGTCCATAGACTTAGCTGGCAAACGATTTTTGTGGAAAGTGCTCTCAATAAACATTAAAAGTCCATAGACTTGGCTGCCAGACAGAAAAGTCATTAAACTGTAACTTAGGAAAAGTGCACATACCCTTATACTGTATCTTGGTTGGTTTACTGTTGAGTGAGAAAACAATGTTGCACAAGTTTGGGGAACCACTGCTATGGAAGCATGTCCCAAGCCAAACATAGTGTAAAGTGTCCTAATGGTGACCGCTTCTACTACCTGTCTGCAGGTGACCCGTCAGATCCAGGAGCACGAGCAGGGCTCGGCGCTGCGCGAGCAGATGTCGGGCTACAAGCGCATGCGGCGGCAGCACCAGAAGCAGCTCATGGGCCTGGAGAACAAGCTGAAGGCGGAGATGGACGAGCACCAGCTCAGGCTGGACAAGGAGCTGGAGAGCCAGAGGAACAGCTTCTCTGCCGAGGCCGACAAGCTGGTGAAGAAGCACCAGGCCATCCTTGAGAAAGAGGTGAGCCTGGCACAATCCTATATTAAATTGACTGGCCGAGTGTATGGCATCCATATATGGGCACAAAAGGGACAAGGACCGACAGATAGAGATCGGATTGGCGAAGCGACGTAGGCGTGAGGGAAGCCATTATTTGAGGTAATCGCAATTATTTTTTGCATAATCATCATAATCATTACAATGTTGATTCGAAATAGCCGATCTACAAGCTCAAAAGTGACGCGCCTTGAGCTTGTCTTTTTGTTTATTATTAAATGATTTAATTAAATGATTTGTCATATCTTCCCTGTGGACCTTTTTGTTTACGAAGCCTAAAAGTCAAAGTAATGTAATTTCTTTTCAGAATGTTCCAATGTTCAACTACAGAAAAAGCAATTCAATCGTTAATCATAATTATTTGAGCGACAATTCATCGTCAAGAAAAATGTCGGCGACCCTATACACGGTCACATTTACAGCATCCCATTGTTTCTGTTCCAAAGAGTGTAACAAATGGAACCAAATGGACCCCTACGCTTCCATGTTACATTTCTAATGATGAAAGGTCAGAGTTGAGCCCAAACCACACCAATGGGTCGCCGTGCAACTCCTTGCAACTAAACGGTTGCGAGTAGACACATGTAGTTGCAAGCAAACATTGAATTGAATCAGTTGTGTCGACATGCGCCAACGTGCAACAGGACATATGACACCGCTGTGACGAATGCTAAAACCGCTTTGTTGCGTCTCAACTCTTGACCCATTGGTGTGGTTTGTGCTATATTCTGCTTGTTTTAACTGGTTGGATTGACACTGAACACAACCATAAACATTGCTGTGTGTGTCTGTGTCTCTGTCTGTCTGCAGGTGAAAGCTGCGCTGGCAGAGGAGAAGAAATTCCAGCAGCACATTCTGGGCCAGCAGAAGAAAGAGCTCACCAGTTTACTGGAGTCCCAGAAACGCCAGTACCGCCAGCGCAAGGAACAGCTCAAAGAAGTACGATGTTTCTCAAACTTTTTATTTTATTTCAAGGACCCCAGTTAGTATGCATGTAGGCCTTGAACCCCCATACCTCTTGAGAGTTACATACCTGTAAGGGCCCATTTTGTTCCTAAATTTCAATCAATGTTTTCAATCATAAACATTTAGTTGTTTAGCTTAAGACCAACACCGATTTACGCCTTTTAAAATCCCAACGCTTCACTGCCAAAGGCAATGGATTGTGCAGTTTTCGCCAATGTATGAATAGTTCTGGGCTGCTAAGCGACAGATACAACCGGAAGTGAAACCATCCGCCTCAAGGTTATCAGATTTAGAAAAATACATTTGTCTCTGATTCTTTTTCCAGATTGCGTTTTTTGTCAAAACAAGCTTTATTTAACAGCCCATAACTAAAAGAACCAATGATCGTGGTTACGAAATATATTTTCCAGGTGAAAGAAAATACGATCTTCTGTCACTCAACACAGTGTTTGTTTACATCCGGTTCACGTCTCGGGCCTTCAAAATAAGGGTCTTCACTGAAAAACACTGGCAGTGGCGGAAGAATTAATTAATTATTACCTGGCAGTCAATGTGTTGACTGTTGCCTCCTTGTCTGTGGGAACAGGAGCTGAACGAGAACCAGTCGACCCCAAAGCGAGAGAAGCAGGAGTGGCTGGTCCGTCAGAAGGAGTGTCTGCAGCAGATGCAGGCGGAGGAGGAGGCCGGGCTGCTGCGGAGGCAGAGGCAATACTATGAGCTGCAGTGTCGTCAGTACAAGAGGAAGATGCTGCTGGCCAGACACAACCTGGAACAAGACCTGCTCAGAGAGGTACTATGTTCTCCATGTCAGCGTTTACCAACGGGGGGAAAAAAATAAATATATAATAGTCCATACCCGGGGATGTGTGCAGTCAAAGTAGAGTTACAGAGTTAAAAAACAACAACAAGAAAACGAATGAACAGCTTGAATTTGGTGTTTGACTTCGATTACCGTGAACTCTTCCAGGATGAACAGTCTCACACCTGGGTGAGCGCCTGCTTGTGAACTCGGCTCATGCTGAACCCCACACTCAAACGTTTTCCTCATTCGTTTGTGCATGGCAAATGTTACACCAGAAGTGTTTTGACAAGGAAGGTTTGAGAGAAAATGCTATGTTTTGGAAGTATTTAAGACACAGACTGGATGCAAGCACTTGGATTTTAATCTGAGAGTACCGGTATAGATTATGTATATAGTCTTTCTATATTGCCTAGGAGCGGCAATGGAAAGTCTCTCTTAATGTCTACTCTGTGCTTTTTACTGGCTTTGTCTCCTGCCGCAGCGATGAAGGCAAGGGCCTCCCCCTCTCCTTAGACGATGCATGTCGGGCTCCAGCAGCAAGTATCAGCCCACTCATATTTGGCTCTTATTAATGTCCCCCCTCTCCAGGACCTGAACAAGAAGCAGACCCAGAAGGACTTGGAGTGCGCCATGCTGCTGCGGCACCACGAGTCCACCCAGGAGCTGGAGTTCCGTCAGCTGGGCTCGGTGCAGCGCACGCGGGCCGAGCTGATCCGCACGCAGCACCAGACGGAGCTCACCAACCAGATGGAGTACAACAAGCGCCGGGAGCAGGAGCTGCGGCAGAAGCACACCGTCGAGGTCCGCCAGCAGCCCAAGAGCCTCAAGGTAAAGGAGGGAGTGACCCAGAGCCACTGTTTATAAATCCAGTCCTGGGGGGGGGATTCCGGTGCTGCATGTCTTATGTAATAACCTACCTATTCCATTTCTCCCCCTCTATTTCCCATTCCAAGTGCATTTGTCTTATATGTAATGCCAGCGCCTCTATTCTAAAGCACCCTCCGGTACATATTTAAACTATTTTCAGGTGGGTAGATCTTGTTGAGCTGGTCATTTGAAAGTAGCTCTTAAGTCAAAAAAGGTTGGTCACCCCTGACCTAGATAGTAATAGTAATGGTCACAGAAACAAGTTTTAGTCTGCAGTTACTTAATACACAACTCTCACAACAACTTATGACAAGTTACCTGGACCAGCATGGCAGCCTCATTTACTGTAACGTAAAATCAAGTGGCCAATGTGACATCGACGTACTATTACGTCCAGGTTCTATTTTTTCCTACCACAAAGTTTATGACATTCAATCGTCTTCTTGCATATCCCTCGTCTGACAAAATGGCATTGTTCATTGCTAACGCCACTCTTTTTGTCCTCGCCTCCGCTCAGTCCAAGGAGATGCAGATCAAGCGTCAGTTCCAGGACACGTGCAAGATCCAGACGCGGCAGTACAAAGCCCTCCGCAACCACCTGCTGGAGAGCACGCCCAAGGCCGACCACAAGGCCGTGCTCAAGAGGCTGAAGGAGGAGCAGACGCGCAAACTGGCCATCCTGGCCGAGCAGTACGACCACTCCATCAACGACATGCTGTCCACACAGGCTGTGAGTAAGGCAAGGAAACTTCCGCGCACCGGGCACAAGCACACCACCGCAACAACATGACACACACCACAGCACATTGGGGCGCACATAGTTACAATTAACACTTTGTTATGCCAGGTATTAATTATGAATGCCTTCCATTCTGAGCGGATTTGCTTGAGGCAAACATTACCCCAGGTCTGTGTACCGAAAGTGAAAGCCACCAACGCTAAATCTATCGGATCGCATATCTAAGTCACCCGAAACATAAACCTTGCAACTGCGACTTGTGACGCTGCCAAAACCGGCCTTAATCTCTTGAGCCCAAAAATAGCAGATCTACAACAAGCTAACAACGCACGTTGTGAGCCAAAAACCGGAACTGGATGTTCTTCTGACTGGACGGATATTCTTCTCTCACTCGGAGATCACAAAGGCTTACCGTGGCCATTACTACTTTGGCTTTGACTGTCGAATAAAGATTGTTTTGACCAGAAATGCCATCTGGGACAAGGAATCTGAGATAAAGGCGAGAGAAATGAACAAACAGTGGCTGTTTATATCTTCACCTAGCAACCCAGTGCTAATGTAAGTAGCATTACTACTCGATCGATCATAAGTAACCAATATTAAATTATATAATGCCTAAATTAAATTGTAAATTGTATAAAGGACCATAAGCCGTAGATCTATGCCAATTGTGGGGGCTCAGATTCATTTATAAAACGTAGATCTACGCCAAACACGGCCAATGTGTTAATTCAAAAATCATTGTTTCGTTAATGGAATGCCCAAAATAGGGATGCCAGAGTCAAAATGATTAGAGCTTTGTGCTCGAAACATCGCAGATTGTTTTGGTGCAATAAAGCATCTGTCGCCCTCGTGTGGGAGCTTTTACTTATTATTCTATATAGTCAAAATGATAAAAAAATACATTTTAGGGTGTAGAATTTGCCTCTTTTTTTGAAAATTAGTGCGTCCAGTACTGATACAGATAATGTATAATTTCCCATATTGCAACAATACTATGTGGTTATCACAAACACCATCACAAGGCACACCTCGTGTCACACAACCACTGATGTACATTGCACATTCAGGATATAGAACCATCCAGAAAACCTTTCTCTTAAAACCCCAAGCAGGTTGTATTCTACTGAAGGCTTTTTTTTACCGCCTCTCTCTTCCCCATCATCACAGCTGCGGCTGGATGAGTCGCAGGAGGCAGAGTACCAGGTGCTGCGCATGCAGCTGCAACAGGAGCTGGAGCTGCTCAATGCCTACCAGAGCAAGATCAAGATCCACACGGACTCCCAGCACGAGCGGGAGGCCAAGGACCTGGAGCAGAGGGTGTCCATCCGCAGGGCACTGCTGGAGCAAAGGGTACAATGCACGGGAAACCAGTTGTTCTCAAACCGTTTAATGTCAAGGACCCCCCCAAATTGCTGTACGGTACATTTGGCTGCGGACTCCCTAACCACCTCATGTGAAAATATATGCGTCACTGACTGTGGTTTATAATCCGCCTCGAGTCTGTGCTACTTCCGCGTTGCATAACATAACAGTGACTTCACTGTGGAATCCTTGGTATCTTTACCGTTCACTTGCCGCCCTGCGCGACCCAGAGTCGTATAGATGAGAGAGTTACGACAACTCCATTCACTTCATGGGGCCAGTCCAATGGCGGCTCTTCTACATAGACTTCTATTGGTGAAGAGTGACAAAGGACTGAACCAGAAGTTTTCGGAATTGGAGTCTAAAGCCAAATTCCAATACCTCAAATCATGGTGGTGTTACGGTGAAATGGGTGTCCTGCTGAAATATGTCACAATCGTGTTGACATCACACGTCAGTGTCCGAACATAAATCATTGCAGTTTGTTCATTAGCAGAGTTCAACCTAGCAGTATTTAGTCCACGCATTTAAAGACTTCCATGTAAGTTGTGTGAAGTCCACAACATGGTCACATATTTTGGCAGGGCACCAATTTCACCATAATTTGCCATGCTGGAGTGACCGAGTGTGAGTGAGCGAGTGGCCGAGATTTGGGGTATTGGAATTTGGCTTATGGGCTTTAGAGTTACATGAACCATGTGACCGGGCTGTTTTCTGCCCCCTCAGTGGCAAAAATTGACATATCTCAACTCCCCATTTCTTCCGTAAAATAATACCTACCACTTTTGTTTTCATTATGATTACCCCTCGCACTCGTATATTAAAATCAATTCTCAAACGCTCCAAGGACGTCCGTTGCGCTTGGGTCACACTGCAAGTTCCGTTTTGTTCAGTTAGATATGCGACTTGGGTGGTTAGAGCAGGTTAGAGTGTTCAGACTGAGATGCACCTTTAGAAATCAGATTTCATTTGAAACCACCTCTAGTTAAAAGTAACTAGAGGTAAAAAATATGGCTAAAATGATATGGATGCTTTCCCGGTTGTGGGTTAAAAAGGCATTTTGTTTAATGGATTTCATTTTGATGAATTAAACATTAATCCCTATCCTAAAATCCTCCTAGTATCCTACCCTAAAATGTTTCCATGTCTCCTGTCTGCGCCTCAGATCGAGGAGGAGATGCTCTCCTTGCAGAACGAGCGCACGGAGCGTATCCGCACGCTCCTGGAGCGCCAGGCCCACGAGATCGAGGCCTTCGACTCAGAGAGCATGCGCCTGGGCTTCAGCAACATGGCGCTGTCGGGGATACCCGCCGAGGCCTACAACCAGGGCTACCCCAATCCCAGCCCGTCGTCGGGCTCTAGCGGCTGGCCGTCGCGGCCTGTGCCGCGCTCGGGCAGTCACTGGACCCACGGTGTGCAGAACTCTGCCGCGCCGCCGTCCTGGCGCAACGCCACGGGTGGAGGAGGTAGGCCCGTCTAGATTATTACATAATTTTTTAAGATAATCGCAATAATTTAAGATAATCCCAATTATTATCGTTTCCATTGATTCCTCTGTATAAATTCCACATGTTCCAATGTGCAATGCCAAATCCACAATTAAGTAGTTTATCTCGACTATTTGTACACTTAATTGTCCACTAAAACGCCATGCTTGTGACAACCCCTAGGAGGAGGCAACTTCAGCCGTGCCGAGTCCATCACCTCCTCCCACGGCATGGGGAGGGACAGCGAGATGAACCCCAGTGGAAGGGGACACTCTTCCTCGGCCGCCTCCTCTCATCACCACCAACACCACCACCACCATCATCATCACCAGCAGCAGCAACAACAACAACAACAACAACAGCAGCAGCAGCAGCAGCAGCACTACCTTCCACAGCATTACCAGCACCACCAGAGCACGCCGCAGCTGTACCGAGACGACGTGGTACGGGAGCAGCAACAGCAGCAGCAGCGCGGTGACCGGGGGGGCCGCGAGTGGGCCGGAGAGCAGCGCCACCACTACTCCTCCTCCTCATCGCACCACCATGGCGGCCACCAGGGTCACCCCTCCTCCTCCTCCCACCATAACCACTCCCACCACCACCACCAACATCACCACCTGTCCTCGCACGCCTCCTCCCAGTCGCTGGCGCTGCTGCCGCCCCCGCCACCGCCCCCCATCTCCCTCTCCTCCTCCTCGCCACCCTCCTCCTCCGCCTCGTCCTCCTCCTCGTCCCAGGGCGGTGGGGGCAGCGCTGGTGGCTACGTGGGCCTGGGCTTGCGGGGAGGCCCCCCCTCCGGCCTGATGGCCCTCAGGAACAGCCCGCAGCCACTGAGGAGGACGGCGTCCGGGGGACCCGGGGGAGGCGGCAGCGAGGGGGGCCTCAGCCGGAGCACGTCGGTCACCTCGCACATCTCCAACGGCTCCCACCTCTCTTACTCGTGAAAGGGCTGGTTTATACTTCTTCGTACGATTATAGTGGCAATCGCTGAAGATGGCCGATCTCGGAGCTCACAGATCCACGACACATTGTGGGGCTTATCGATCTGCCATTTTTGGGAAGTTTGTACGACGAGGTATAAATCTGGCTTTAATTGCGCACCGGTGTCGCACACAAGAAATAGCCAAACTGTTCTACGAACTTGCGACCATGTTACATATTAATATTTCCTATAGATAGCTTTAACAGGTGGTTGCTTTTTTACGTTCTTGTATCTTATTTTCTCAATTTCCTTCAGCTGGTTCCGCTGTGTTTTAGAAGAATTGTCGTCAAAGTCAAGGTAGTCCTGTAATAGATGGAGAGCGGTCTTGGTCACAGTTACGTTACAATAGAAATGTAGATCGCTATTTCTGGTGCACGACACCGCTGCCCCGTGTGTTGAGTTGTGCTTCTGAAACGAGGCGGTCGGAAGGTATCATGTGGGTGGAGGGGAGAGAGCAGAGGCAGAACTAAGCACACACAGAGGGTGAGAGGGGTTAGCTCATTGCACCCTCTTAACATGGGACAGTTTTACCTTTTTATTTGTTCTTTTAACAAGTTTCATAGGGTTTGAGCAAAGCAACCTTTATTCAGGACATTTAGATTACTGGCAAACACTGATGACGCTGTCCTCTGATTAAAATATAATAATCTTACAGTGTCCTTTGTTGAACAGTGCAGGGATTTTCAAGACGGAGACAATGCGTTGAGTTGTGCGTCTGCGTTTGAATGGGGAGATGCGGTTTATTCAAGAGCTGGTTTAAGCTGAGATGTAGGCTATAGCACAGGGTTCAAACTAAATGGTCCAAAAGTGTCAGAAACACTGTGTCCAGAGAGGGAGTTTTGGCATCCATGATCCTGATCTTACAAAACAAGTAGATTGGAATTCAGTAAATTATATGTTGAGCTTTTTGTAAGAAATAATCTGTTGTTTTTTTGTTTACCCTCTTGGTCTTTTTGCACAGTGTTTTCTATGTTGTGGGATGATGTATGATTGGACAGCAGACTCCCAGCTTAAACCAGAGCAGAAACCATTAAGTATTATTGTTTGTTTTTTTTGTTCAGAGTGCCAGTGTGGCCGGATGTTTTTTTATTAAGATGTGGGTTTTAGATTCAGAGTGGAGCTCAGTGACACATTGACCTGAGCTAGAGTGAGTGTGGTGTTGAGGACAGCCTGTGACAGCTTCCACTCAGCTATAGCGGTGCTTTAAAGAACCACTGTAACTATGTAAATAACGCTAAATTGTAAAGCCTAACTTGCTTCGAACTGCTCAGTGACCAAGAGGCAACGACAGCACAGGACTTGACAAAGGGCAGATTTATTTTTTTCTTTCTTTTCTTTTCCCCCCCTTATTTGTAGTTAAATCCTAAATGACAAATTTAAAACACTGCCATCTATTTGTTGGGTTGACCCAAAACAACTCTACCACTGCCCTTAAAGTCCACTTTAAAGGGATGCTGCCAGAGTGTTGTTTTGCGTGAGCCAAGCACTACATGTACCGTGTGTCTGAAGAGTGGGCCGAGTGTACAGAGCTCTTTTCAGAGTACTTTTCACCAACAACTTAAGCCTCGTCTATACTTACTTAGCTGTGTGTTTGTCTCGCACCAAAAACACAAGACAGTCTTGTAGATCTGCTATTTTTGGTGTGCGACGCTGCAACATAAATAAAAAATAAAAGTATAAATCAGGCATTATTCCCCATCCATGGCTGTGTGTAGATAAAAGTTGTACATGTGCATACAAATTAGTACAATTGAGTGCATGGACCCTCTGTACAGACTGCATTTGTATTGATAACATGCACACTACCTATTTATATAGATGCATAAATGTAACATACCTGTGTAAAATGTAACAGGTAAAGCTCAAGATTGTTCACTGTCCAACACTTTTGACTTACATTGTACTTAACGAGTGTACATAATAGGCACTAACTAAAAACTGTTAGTAATAACAATGATTATTTTGTCACGTGAGTTATACAGATTTGTAATAGATGCAGACAAAAAAAAGGTTAGACGCTATTCATTATTATTACTACTACTGCAGTTGTAATATTTATGTTGTATGCTAATTTTAAGGGTTTTGTTTTATTTTATTTTTTTGTTGCCAATTTTGACCACTAGGTGGGAATTAAGAGCAATGTTACTGTGAGAGTTATAAAAATGTTACATTTTTTTTAAAGGAGGAAAAAGGACTACCTTTCCCAGCATTCCTGTCTAGGTCTCAGAGTCTGAGTCTACTGGGCAGGACATTGTTACTTTTCTTTTTTTTTTGAGCCAGTATTAAAATGTGGACTGTACTCGTCCATGGTTTCGCTGAATAGATGCATTTTTCACAGTTTGATTCGTTTAGCCTGTTTGGTGCCATGTTTTACATGTTGTCTTCATGTTTTATTCATTTAGGCTGTTTGGTGCCATGTTTTACGTTGTTTCTCAGTAAGCACAGGAACAGCTTGGACTCCCTGCCTCGAGAAAAAAAACACTGTACCTTCCAACCCCCCAGCCAGCCTCAGTGCTGTATGAATAAACCTAACCATGTTTGGTCTGAACGGTGAGAAAAGCAGTCATTTGTAAGATATTCCCCTTTTCCAAGCATTTTCAGTCCTTCGTCATAATGGGATGGAAGAATTTATTCATGTCATCTAAAATAACACCATTGCTGTCAGAGAGAGAAAGATTGATCTAGTACTATCTCAGTTGTCGTGTCTACCTCATTTGCACTGCTGGTAAAAGAATGAAATGGTGAAAGAGGTTTCGTGTATGTGGACCTGGCTTTGATAATCGTTTAGTTTTTCTTTTAACTAATCCACATCTGTGCAAATGTTGGTAAAAGGTGAGTGAGTATAGGGCACAGAACCGCTTCCTTTAAAGGTATGTCGTTCTTCAGCAAGCTTGCAGTGTTGGCCTGCCCGGAGTGCCCGCCCATCTCTGCGTGGTGATGTAGGGATGGATTTTTTTGTTGCTTCACCGGTTTACCCACCACTGTTTCATACTGTAGTCTTGAGCCTAATTTATACTTTGTTGCATAATAGGGTCACCATGTAATTGATTTCTGGCGTGTTACAAAGCATACTTTAGTCTTACTCTATAGAATATGAGATCCATGGAAGAGTAGATTAGTGACTGATCATCTGTTGCGGTAACTCTAGTGTCTAGTATGTTAAGTGGTTTGTAATCAAGGCAAGGTTTATTCACATCTATGGTTTTCCCTGTTGGGCCTCAGATGATCCAACTTAAGTTGGAGTTGAGTTATTGTTGACTACCTAAAAGGAAATTGACAGTTAACATTTCATATGAACATTAATTTAATAGTTTGAATCTTTCCTATGCATTTGATTTTAGTGCAAGAGCCCAATGTTGAGTGTTTTCTTTTAGTTTTTTTCCATTACAGAATAACTATCTCTTTCATCTTTCCTCACAAACGGCACAATTTAAAAGTCTGTTTGTTGCGCTGCTGGCACCCTAGCCAGCAGAATGAATGGAGATGCCACTGGATATCTGACATGCTCCAACTTGACTTCTAGAATAATTTAAAGAGGACGATGGCAATGAGGTCGATAGTGGTCAAAACGTGTCTAGGAGTGGATGTGTGTCTGGAAGTGGTGTGGATTAATTCACAACCGTTATTACAGAGAGGCCAATTCAATGTTCAGGTTCAATGCAAAACGTGAGGAGGAGCGTCGCAACATTAGATGTACAGAAACATTTAAAAATAATAATTTTGAAAAATAAATGAGGGAAAAACATGCTTGTGTTATTGGGTCCGTTATTTCTAACAATAGGCTGATGTTGATGTATATATCATTCTACAAAGTACAGTTGGTAGTAATATGCATACTTGTTGGTAATATAATTGATTTTCCAAAGGTTAAGAGGTATAATGTTGATACTGGCATTTCTCAAAAGGAAAGTGTTTTACAATCAGTGTTACAACAATACATAACTATACAGACAGATATCAATACACTAACATCATGAACAACAATGCATTTTTCCAATTTTTACCCTGTAGGTCAGTGGTTCCCCAGCGTTTCATGTGAGACCCAAGATTTAGATTAGATTTAAAACGATCCATTCTTCAGTCCTGAAGTGATACAAACTCTGCTCCTCTGATCATCTCTCCTGTCATGAATCATGATCATCTCTCCTGCCATTCAGGAAGTAAAAATCACACCTGTGTGAAGTGAGTGGTGCAACTCCGTGTGGGGGTTCCCGTCTCGGTTCCGGCGAGCCGCCCCGCGTCCGAAACGGTAGAGAAATGACAGTTACCATGTGTGTGTGTGGGGGGGGGGGGGGGGTTCCAGACCCCCAGGAACGCGCCCAGGGGGGCGGGCCGGTTCCGGCGTGCCGCCCCACGTCCGAAACGGTTGAGAAATGACAGTTACCGTGTGCCGGTCCCTCTACTGTACTGTCACTGTACAGTACTGGCACACCCGAATTCATCATATATACAGTTAATATGTGCGTGTGTGTTAGGTTGCGCACAGGTGGTGAAAAACAACCATGCTGTTTTCGTGCTCATACCCAGCCAGGCAGGCACCCACCCACCCACACACATAGCTCCGTAAGGGAGTGATTGCACCACTCAAAAAACTCAGCGCTCATTGAGAAAGATATAGTAGCTGACTCGTGTGTGCATGTCCACTACTCTGATGAGCTGCATTGAAAAGCACAAAACGACAGACACAGGCTGAACACTTCATTAAAGAGCTGGAAAAGGAAATCAGTGATTCATTCTTGTGTGTGTGTGTGTGTGTGTGTGTGTGTGTGTGTGTGAGAGAGGGAGAGAGAGAGAGAGAGAGGGATGTATCTCTTTATTTTAGATACTAAATAATTTTCTACAATTTAAAGTTGAGAGTGAGAGAGAGATTATTATTGTTATTCACTTGTATACGTATGTCATGCAATGACTTGTTTTTTGTTATAGTACGCTTTGGCAAATGGCAATGTAAACAATATTTCATGCCAATAAAGCATATTGAAATTGGAGAGAGACGGGGGCGTGGTTTGTTCACGCTAGGTTCACGCACGTCTCAGTAATGTGGTCTTTTCTGATTGGGTATATTACAGGAAGAAGTGACGTTGGGGTGAAGGAATGAATAGACGAGTAGAGTTAGTAGGCTACGTTTGTAGTGAATGACATTCATTTGCAGTTTGCGGGTAAAACAAACGACGTTTTGAATGGAATATCAGGGTACACTGCACATATGCCTACACTTTATTGTACTCCTGAGAAGTACACTGAGCACGAAGAGTACTGCTGCTGCTGGGCGGATGGTGGTGGATGATGATGATGATGGAGGCGGCTGGTGGTGAGCAAAGTCGCAGACTCTTCACGGTGTCTCTTCCCGAGTCTTCCCCAATGAACAGAACTTTAATAGACACAGTTTACAGAATACTTGTAGACCTGTTATTTTTATTATAAGTGCCCAATTTGATTTGAGCTCATTCTGAAAGCAATATGGGCTTGTTTTTGACAGTGTACCTGTATTATTAGGCTATTATTATTATTATTACCCTTATTAACTCAATTAAAAGTATCATTCAATACCACAGTTTGGAAATGCAAAAAGATTAAAAAAAATAATTGCCAAACATAAGAGTACTCATGCAGAATGGCAAATTTCACTGAAAATATGATTTGGAATCATTGACTGCTGTGCATATGTTTTCTCACTAATAATATTGCCTTCGAAAGTGTTACTGTAAATGCTACAGTGAGCGCATAGCCAAAATTGCCACTGTATGAATCACCCCCCATTTGCTTTGTTGGGAAAACTACATGGACAGCTAATGCTTTGTTCTAATCTGAATATCTAATCCTTTGTGTGTAGGTCATCAAATACAGAGCATAGGTTACACGATGAAGGTCCTTGCAACATAGATATCCTGGACCGCACATCGCTGTCACATCGCAAGTTCATTGAACAGTACGTATGTGCTCAGTCAGCTTTATTTTTGAGTGGTGCTAGCCATTCCAAGGCCTAACTTTGTGTCTGTCCATATGTCGAGCACCACCCATTCACATTAAGTGAGCCAGTGTGTAGGTCTCTGTATGTATGAGCATGACCATTGACCCTGATGTTTAGAGACTACGACCTATTGACCCTGCAGTTTCACAGAATTTTCACACACACGCACACACCCACTGCAACACAGACACACACACACACACAGCACCACTCAGTTCAGACAGGTCTGATTTTTATAATAGTGTGTATGTAAAGTCAAATTATAAGATACACATTTGAGGATAGTTTGATATGAGGTCAGGTGTCATATATTTCCCAGTATCTCACACCACAGTATTTGTTAAAGGATTTTGAAATATGTCCACACTGCTATACCACAAATATAATGCAGGCTTTAATCTATCTAATCTGACCAAGCTCCTGCTGATTTGCCAACACATGATGCATTCGTTTTGTTTTCTTTCTTGGCCCTAGATACGCATACAGAAGACCAGTCATTCTCAGAAGCCTTACTGATAACACGGTATGTTAGGAAAGCCCTTCAGCATCTCACAGGCACAGCGCTTGAGATCCACAGCGTTTGGTTATCATCATTAATTATGCCTGCATAGGGAGCACTGGGCCACCCCGGTCAAATAAGTATATTAAGTGTTTAAAAGCTACATTAGGTTCAACACATTTTTATGGTGTCACCGTGTCACTCTGTAGGATGCTGGCCATCTATAAGAGTATGGGTGTCTTGAGTAGCCGGAGCTAATCTCGCAAACCGCTGGACCGACCACAACCAAATTCTTTGTGCACACGCCCACGTTTAATTATATTTTTCGAAGGATTTCCTCAAATACATTTGCCATAAACATTTGCTTCAACTCACCTGTATCTGTAGTGAACTGTGCATTCTGTAGACAGATGATACACAAAACTATGGTGTGTAGTGCATGCATGCAATGCTTTAATCTTACACTGATTTCTGGTTTCAGAAGTTCAGGTCATTGTGCTCCAAGTCACATCTGCTAGAAAAATATGGCGAGCGGAGAGTCAGACTGAGTACAGCCAACACTTACTCTTACAAGAAAGGTATTTTCCCCTTTGCCATCAACATTTCAGTGCCGGTGTGAGAAATAGACAATCTTTCTGTTCCCCTGGACAAATAGACAAGTGGAATATATATGCCTTCTGCCTTTTTGCACATTCACACTGCACCGAAAGATACCATATCATACCTGCTGTTGTTTATTTGTGTGAGGTCTAATAGTGGTCTTACTAGTTGTCTAGAGAGGTCTGATTTTGAGTACCTTTTGAGTAACACGAGGTGCATGCATAGTCAAGATGACATTGATGATGATGAGTGCTCCAGCTATTTTTCCTCTCCAACAAAGATTTTCTTTATTACTTTTGTTTCCATTTTTTATCACAGGAAAGGTTGTTATTTAAGGTATCTAGATCAATTTCTTGATTCTTTATTTCTGATGCATTTGTTGCAGTTGATGTCCCTTTCCAAGAATTTGTGGATTTGTTGCTGAGACCTCAATCTTTGAACACTCTGGGCAGTGGTGAGTAACACCCGATCAAAGTTCTCAGTCGACACGACTGATTTCTATTGAAGCATGTCACGCACCGAAAATAGGCTATCTACAAGCTTAGATTATAAGTAGATATATTTCAAGATTAAAGAGTATTTGAAGTGGTCAAATAAAAAATAGGATACTGTACATGTTGAGTCTTCAAGAAAAGCAAACGCTGATTTATCTCTGTTATAAGAACCGATCTACAAGATGACCGGTATCCCCCGCTGCTCTATACGTGGTGGTCTGCTCATTTTTCCCCCTCCACACAAATACTATCTGCCAAAAAAATACCTGATCTAAAATACCTGATCTACAAGCTCAAAACGTAGCTTGAGTTTAGAGATTGGGTATTTTCGCCAAATGTTCTCCCCAAAAGTGGGACCCAAGTGTTTGTGTTGTTCTAGTCTTCTAATGCTATCTAGGGTAGTTCAGGGGATCCCCAGCAACATTATGGTAATATAGCATCACAATTATTGTACCACTTTACACATTGGCTATTTTTTAAACCTGTTGAATAATTTAGAATTTATTAACACAAATCTTCTCTTCTTGGGGTCCCTGGCAAAAACTATTTTCAGATAGTTTTCCATGCCCAATTTGGGGGTCCTTGACATGAAAATGTTTGACAACCACTATCAGGTTTTTTTTTTACTGTGTAAAATAATCACCCTGTATCTTTCTTCAACAGACACACTGTATTTCTTTGGGGACAACAACTTTACTGAGTGGAAAGCCTTGTTTGAGCAGTACAAGTCTCCTCCTTATGTCCTCCCCCACACCACAGGAGTGTACAGTTTTGGCATAGCAGGTCTGTTTTTACATGACATGAGAGGGTGTGTGCTTTAATGTTGATATAGGCTCTATGCACAGCAGCCATATTGGAAAGAAATTGTTCCTCTTCCTTTCTTCCTTCATAGGTCTTACCGATTATACTAAGGTAGTTAATATAAAGGTTTTGAGAACCACTGTGCTACACTAAATGGAACTTAATTAGACTTAATTAGTATAACTGTGAAGGAAGTAAGGAAACTATAATATGAAAATACTCAGTTACACGTAAAGGTCTTCAAAAGTTCACGTTCAAGTTCAAGTTACTTTGTTCACCACTGCTGTGTTGGACTGAGTTGTGTTGTGTGTGTCCAGGTCCAGGGACAGGTGTTCCGTTTCACTGGCATGGCCCCGGCTACTCTGAAGTTATCTATGGCAGAAAGGTAAACACATAGCTCACCTTCTCTTTACATTATTATCATTACATTATTTCTTGTTATATTGCAATGTTGTTTTTATCTTTGTATATTGTGGATTCTTCTGTCAGGAACTCTATTCTTAAAGATCACACTTGAAGTGAAGTGAAGGGCGCTCTTATCATCATACATCATCACATTCTGTGCTCAGCCAATCAAATCATCACATTGTGTGTACCAATTTAGGCATTTAGCAATTACAATTTACAATTTAGGCATTTAGCAGACGCTCTTAATCCAGAGCGACTTACATTAGGCAGGAACAAAAGTATGGGAATACATCACATATATAAAATGCATTTATCAAGAAACATGCGTAAGCTAAGAATGTAACTAGAACATATCTATATAATGACACTATACATATTAACTATACATATATACTATACTATGCTATACATATGTAGGCTACTATGATGTGCTATGACTATATACAATGCAATTATTGTGCTGTCTACATGACATGCTATAAGTCTGTTTCAAATGCTATCTAAGTCTAAAAAGTGCTATCTAAGGGGGTAGGATAAGTGCTATGGGCCATGATGGAGTCTGAAAAGGTGGGTCTTCAGACTACGGCGGAAGATTGGGAGTGATGCCGCAGTTCTGACTGCAACGGGGAGTGCATTCCACAGTTTTGGGGCCAGAAGGGAGAAGAGTTTGGGACGTGTGGAGCGTTGGCCCGGCGTTTTTAGTGAGGGTACTTCCAGCTTTCCTGCGTTGGCTGATCTGAGTGCGCGGGAGGGTTTGTAGGGTTCAATCATGCTTGCAAGATATGGGGGAGCCATACCTTTGGTTGCTTTGAATGCCAGCATCAGAGTTTTGTATTCTGTGCGGGCAGCGACTGGGAGCCAGTGCAGGGAGCGGAGCAGGGGGGAGACATGTGAGAATTTTGGCTGGTTGAAGACCAGACGAGCTGTGGCATTTTGGATCATTTGGAGAGGCTTAAGTGCACATGCCGGTAGGCCAGTAAGGAGCGAATTACAATAGTCAAGTTTTGACAAGACTGTTGTCTGGATTAGGAGCTGGGCTGATTCCTGGGTGAGGAACGGTCTAATTCGTCGTATGTTATAGAGTGTGAACCTACAGGATCGAGTGACAGCTGTGATGTGAGTTTTAAACGAGAGCTGACTGTCCAGGACAACACCAAGGTTCCTGGCTGTTGGGACAGACGTTACCAGGGCGTTGTCTACGGAAATAGTTAGCTCCCGCATAGGGCAGGACTTAGCTGGGAAGAAGAGAAGCTCAGTCTTGTCTGGGTTCAGCTTGAGGTGGTTGGAGGACATCCACTGTGAGATGTCAGCCAGGCATGCAGTGATGCGCTCTTCCACCTGAGTGGCAGAGGGGGGGAAGGATAGAAACAGTTGTGTGTCATCGGCATAGCAGTGATAGGATATATTGTGAGCAGAGATGATAGTGCCAAGGGATTTGGTGTATAGTGAGAAAAGGAGGGGACCAAGTACAGATCCCTGTGGGACCCCAGTTTGGAGGGTTCGGGGGGATGATAGCAGACCTTTCCAGGAAACCTGGTAGGTCCGGTCGGTGAGATAGGAAGAGAACCACTTTAGTGCTGTCCCGCCGATGCCTAGATCCGCTAGGGTGTCTAGGAGCAGCTGGTGGTTCACTGTGTCAAATGCCGCCGATAGGTCTAGGAGAATCAGGACAGCAGAGTGGGAAGCAGCCTGGGCAGCATGTAGTGCTTCTGTGACTACCACACACAGAGACACACAAAGCTGGGCATGGAAGGGGTTAGCGCCGCTCAAAATGTCACACTTGTGTGAAGTGAGCGGTGCCTTTTTAGATGATGAACGTCATCATACATCGCTTTTTAGGCCCACAGGGGACATGCACATGACATCATCATACATCCCTTTTTAGGCCCAAAGGGCCCTAAAAGGTGTATATGGAATAACAGTGACCATGGTGAAATGACTGTGTCTTTGTACAGCGGTGGTTCCTGTACCCACCAGAGAAGGAGCCCCACTTCCACCCCAACCACACCACTCTGTCTTGGGTGACTGACACCTACCCTTACCTGCCCCCGGAGGAGGCACCACTGGAATGCACCATCCGACCCGGAGAGGTAGAACAAACATGAACTGCACTGTTTGACTGGCTATTTATTGTTGTTAAAGGAGTATTTCTCTTTAAAACAGGGTTGACACTAAGGTCTTAGAGGCACTTGCCCATCGGGCAAGTACAAGTCATGTTCTACTTGCCCAAAGGTCATGCCCACTTGCCCAAAAAGTTAATTATAAAATGATAGGTAAAGCCCTCTCATTTCACACAGGTGTGAATACCTCAATTTCTATGACCAAATACTAGGGGTACACCGATTCTTGGCTGATACCGATGTTAAAAAAATAATCTAGCCGATACCGATGCCGATGTTTGTATATATACCGTATTTTTCCAAATAGTAGCCCGGGCTGTTAATATGCAAAATCGATTTGGACCATTTATAAGGAACTAGGCTGCTATTTGCAGTAGGCGGTTATTTATTTTTGCACCGGTCTGCACCGGGCCATTATTTGGTTACAGTTCCTGTCGAGCATGTTTTTTTAGTGCAAAATTAAAAGTTATGATAAACATACATAGCAGGCAAAGTCTTTTGTCTTTTTGATTTAATATTGAGAATAGGGGAGTTTATAGGCAGCTCCTGCTGCTTAAGCTTAATTGATTTGACCCAGATTCGTGCAAACAGACTGACATGATGTAATAAAATTTGTTTGGTACCACAGCTGTGTAAAATTCTAATATTATAAACATTTTAAAAGGCTGTCATATACTCTGAATATATTCTTTCAAATGAGGTTTGGCCTTATAGATAAAAAATACATGTGCTCAGTTTTTTAATTAATACATTTGCAACTATTTGAATAAAGGTTGTACACATCAGTGAAATTGAATCCCTAATTGAGAGAGTGTAGGCCGCACCACAGCTCATGACATATAGGCTGCATGGCTAACAGGGCTTACCCTAACCCTACCATCTTCTCTCTCCATGAAAGGCATATAAAAAACATGGGACTTATACACCCAATGAAAAAATACACTTCACGGAGTATAGATCACTTGGAATTATAACAATAGGTTGAGGATTGGCTGAGTATGGCACGAGTTAAATCTCAACTTTTTGCGCAACGGCCATTGCGCTGAGGATTTTGTGGTGGCTGTGTTTTACCTATACTTGTGAGGACTTCCGCTTGGATTCATGGTGAGTGCGCACCGAAAATACTCAAAATAGTACGCTCATAATGCGCTGCATGTGGACGCAACACGGCATGACAATAAACATTTCACAGAATATATACTGTATATACCACTTGGAATTAAAACAATCGGTTGTGCATATAGACAGAGTATGGCACGAATTATTATTTTGGGGATGTGGAGTGCTGTTGTGAGAATAGGAGATCTGCAAACTCAACACGCTGTGTATATATACGGTAGGCCTACGGTAATACAAATGAGGCTGACTAGGGCATATCACTGCACTCAGTGCACTGAGCGACACGCAGCCGCTCTATACATCTCCGTACAAGGGTGTATTACCGGATTTGGCTGCAGTAGATCATCGGCCATTACCATCTGTGAAAGTAAAGTTTTTTACCGATGCGCAGATGGCAGTTAACAAGGCGAATATCGGCCCCTACCGATTGTCGGCCGATACATTGGTGCACCTCTACCAAATACCTAATGTATATCGTATCTATGAATATGACTGGGTTCATACATATGTTTAAGTGTAGCAGTGAAAACCGCACATTGTAATTTGTAGGTAAACAGTGCTCTTATTTTACATTCCACAGACCAGAATACAGAGCGATCAGGTGTTTAGACAGATATCTCCTGTTTATATAGACGCCTTAACAGACGACGTCTCACTGATAAGCAACAGCATGCGCGCGCATCACGGCAGCAGAAGAACACCACCTCTCATAAGATGCAATGGAAAAGTTCTAACTGCACTCGCGTGTAAAAATGCCCCATCAAACTTTCAGATGCTGTTTTTATCCCAGTGTGGAGGAAGAATGATTAGGATTTTTATTGTGATTGAAATATATAATCCTTGGTTTCTGTTGTGTTTGAACAATAATAGCAATTCAAAACAGTTCTCAAAACCACACCTCCAGTTGCTGTCATAAGAACGGGAGGTGCGCTCATGAACACGGCAGCAGAGCCTATTTGTGCATGGCTTCGTCCCGCGATGATGTTGTGCACGCTACGCTCGCAACAGTCGCATCTGCGATGCGATGTGAGCTTGTATATCAGCTGTTCTCTGTGTGCAACACTGTTGGGCTTTGAAGTATAAATGTCTCCTAGGGTGCATCTCACTAGCCAACTCACAAGAGGAGGTTGAATGGACTGAAACCAGCGCTCCCCAAAACAACAGGTTTGGAGATCTGTTGGGAATTGATTACATGAAACGGTCACCCGTGCGCCCAGTCCCAATGTTTGTAAACAATTGGTCTATACAGTTGCTTCCCCTCTCAAACAAGCACTTGCCCGGTCGGGCAACCTGAAAGAAAACCCTAAAGTTTTATTTGCCTGCCAGGGGCAGGTGGGCAACCCTTAACTGTCAACACATGAAACACTTCTCTGGTCATCATTATGTCTAATATGGCTTTTGTTGTGCACCCCAGACAGTTTGTGAGTTGCTTGATTCAAAATTTAGATATTTGATATTCGTTTGATGAGGCATTACTTTATAGAACATATTTGATAGTCATTTGATCATACATTACTTTATTTTACTGAAACAGCCCCGTCATGCATTGATAAGGACAATATCAGTCACCAGAACCAGGGATGCGTGTTTGAAATGAGTCTAACATGATTATAACTGTAGTTTGAAGTTGAATGGGCTTATATACGTAGAAGGGGTGTATGTCATTTGGCATTCTGCTTTTGCATTTAACCTAAAATCCAAGTATTTTATTCATATTTCCTCCAACTCCATGTTTTTGCAGATTCATCTGATTGTACTGTAGATTGTTATAGACACTTGTTTTCTTTTTGCAACCATACTTTCATTAATTACTTTTAATCTGCACGTCCTATTTTGGACATGTCATTACACTTTTTTTCTTTTTCTTTCCTTCAAAAATCTTGGCTTTGCTTTTTTTTCTTTTTTTCTTTAATCCGGCTTAACCCTTTGCCACACTTTTCTGTGTGTCTGTGTGGACAGGTGCTGTATTTCCCAGACCACTGGTGGCACGCCACTCTCAACCTGGACACCAGTGTCTTCATATCTACTTTCCTGGGTTGAGCTGGTTTGCTCAGGTGACTGGCTAGAGGCAGACTGCTTCCCACGCATCGAATGTGCTCTTACCGTGGATTTAAGAGAACAATGCAAAATCCACAAAGTGTTCATTTTAACTCTTGCTTTCATGAAGATGGACAACATGACTCCATGTAACATTCCAATAGAATGGTGGAACAAAATGATTTGACATTTGCACTTCATGAACTGTAATTGCTTGAATGTGACCAAATGAGCAATATAGAATGATATATTTATATTGATGCTAATTCTTGATTTAAAACTAGGAATTGTGACTTTTCAGTACCGATCTGGGATTTCATGGCTAGGATATCACTGATATGAAGAACTTAATTTAAAGTACATGAGGGATGTATTAAGTACAATTAATACAACATGTACGTGATAAGTGGGAACTGCAATGGTTTTTTTGCTACTTAAAAATACCTATTCTGTAGGAACAAAACGATGCTGATCTACAAGCAAATTTAGTGTAAAGAGAAAAATGCGGTCCAAGTAAGTATGGTTGCAAGTAACTCAGGTCCAAGATTGGAGGGTTAAATCAGAAACATATCTGTTCCCACTTGGCATGAATGCACCTGTTGCATCATGTGCGTCATGTGTTGTTTTCTATGAAAGGTTGCCTTTTGCACATCTGAATTAAGAATTATTATTATATATTTTTTTAATCATATATGGAATTGATTTTACTGTTAAATGTTCACATTCTGCATTTAATTTAATAAATTAATTAAAAAGAAAAATGGTGTATTAATCAATGAACAGAGTCAAACTGAAATGTTTTTGAACAGTACCTACAGGTAGTACAGTTGAGGGCCATTTTACTCATGTTATGCATCCCATATCTATAATTTGTTATAAACATAATACAACAGTAAGACGCCCTGAGGGTGAGAAGTGAGGTCACGCCCACGCATCCGCCTAGTGGTGTGCTGAAATATCGATATATATCAATACGTCCTCCCGCGATAAATAATCGATAACGATTATTAAAATATCGATATAATTTTTTTTTTTTGTATGAATCGGCCCTTATGGTTATCCAGAATTAGATGAGGTCAGTGTCGTGATCTTCATATATGGAGATGGCCATATATGGTGGTGTATGTGTCACGAGGCTTGATGTCACGAGGTGTGACCATATATGGAGGCGTGACCATACTGTATAAATATATATGGAGGCATGATGTCATGAGGTGTGACCATATATGGCGGTGTGATGTCACAAGGCGTGACCATATATTGAGGCGTGACTAATAGGAGATGCAAGTTTTCATAGTAAATGCGACCTACTGTCGCAAAAATTATAATCTGTTTATGACACTATAATTATAGTCTTAAGCACTCATAGTCATAATGCTTTATAACAATAATCATAACATAAAGCATAGAGCGCTAGCGGTGCCCGTTCGGCACTGGCCTACTTGGAACGATGCAAGTTGGAAATGCATGCCCATATATGGAGTTCTTTGTCAGGCATGCCCAAATATGGAGTCTATGCAGATGTCAGAACATATTTCTGATGTCAGAACAGGGCAGGCCAGCTCCATAGCCTGGGCAGGGGCCCTGTCCAGAGCACTTTGAGTTTGAGGACAAAACCATGAAAAGCACAATACTTGTACATCAAGGTCCTCCATTCTTTTCAATTCATCATGAATCTGTATTGGCATATATTGCTTGACAGAGTGGCAAATTTCCATTTTATGTTCAATTTAATGGACAATAAAGATGTGTTTATTTTTAAACAGCCGACCTACAAGCTGCTATTAATGAATCTGAGGCTGCTATTTTCGACGCGCGAGGCCCCCGCGCGACGAAGTATAAATAGGGCTTTAGGCTTTAAGCATAGGGAAGGCGTGGCCTTCCTGTGCGTCACACCGGAACTGTCCGCGTCACGCTGTAGGAGCTAGGAGCCCAGAGAGCAGAGAGGAAGTCAACATTCGATGAAGTATTAAAAAAAAGTGTGTCCAGCAGCTAAATAAATCTACACAAACCAGCTACGCTGCTGTCCTCCTCTGTTGCTGCCGAGTTGAACAGCTTTACGGAGCTTCGAAAGCACCCAGAAGATGGCCGACGAAAACATATTCCTTTTCGTGCCGAATGTGATCGGTGAGTGTTATATATATATTTGTCTGTATGTATGGTGGGTGATAGCCCCTCTTGGAACCCTCGTAAAAGGTTTCTGACATTTGGATGTTTCCTTTAAACATCCAAATGTCAGAAACCTTTTACGAGGGTTCCAAGAGGGGCTAGGTGGGTGACCGCTCTCAAAAAAGAAAATATTCTATAGTCTGTTATATTTGTACGACACACGTACGGACGGAGTAGTGAGTACTTAGCCTTTTTGATCAAGACAATCATAGATGTATTTAATCTATTTTGACATTTTCTATTTTTGATATTTTTATATAAAAATGTCAAAATAGATTAAATACATCTATGATTGTCTTGATCCAACGCTAATAGTGCTAACATGTTGTTGATGTTGTTGTTCAGGGTATGTCCGCATCGTGCTGGCCTTGCTGTCATTCTACCTGATGCCATGCTGCCCGTACCCCGCCGTGTTCTGCTACCTGCTCAGCGCTCTGCTGGACGCCTTCGACGGCCACGCTGCCAGGGCGCTCAACCAGTGTAAGAGAGACGTGTGTGTGTGTGTGTGTGTGTGTGTGTGTGTGATCATATAACTCTATGGTGATAATATGCTGATAACTGTATGGTGATAATATGCTGATAACTGTGTGTGAAAGAGTGACACAGAGAGAGAGAGAGAGAGAGAGATGGCGAGTATGCACCTCTTACTTAACGTCATCTGCCCCACATTTTGACATACATTAAATCCAACTCATGTGAGTTGGATTAATTAAAGCATAAATTAATTAGAGGGTACATTCTGCAGAGAGAATTCCCACCAGAACATATACTGTGCCTGCTGAGTGTACATCATCATCACACTGCTCCAGTTCAAACGTGGCTTCTCCTCTGTAGTCACAATTCTTACATAATCATCTAATCTTTGAGATAATGATAATCACTATTGTTTTTTTTTGCATAATCGTCACAATCATAGATTTGCAAACATTTTAAAAAAAATAGTGGAAATAGACACTATTCAGGTTTATATTTTTAAGTACAAAGTTATTAAATCATGCAATCAAGTTATTTGTCATATCTGCACTGTGCAACTTTAGTTCACAAAGACTAAAAGCCAAACAGAAATGTTTTAATTTTTGATCATACTGTTGACAAAAACGACCAAAAAAATTAAATTAAATTGTTAGTCACAATGATTTGAGCGACAATCAGTCGTGGTTTCAAATGTCATAACGGTGACAGCCCTTCTCCTCTGCTCCGTGAACCAGCTACAAAGTTTGGTGCCATGTTGGACATGTTGACGGACCGCTGTGCCACCATGTGCTTGCTGGTCAACCTGGCCCTGCTCTACCCTTCCTATACCTTCCTGTTCCAGGTCAGCATGTCTCTGGACATCGCCAGCCACTGGCTGCACCTTCACAGGTACAGCACCCAAGGTCCCTCCCTATTCTGGTCATGTCATAATAGGTGAACACTTGGCCCCAAAAATAAATAAGCCAGTAATTTGGTGAACGTAGAAGATACTTACTACAAGCATTGTTGGCTCGCTATTTGACATACAATGAATTATGTATGTAGGTGTTAAGTGGAAGATGGGCCAACAAAAGAGATGAAGACCATGAACATGCCTAAAATTGTGTTTTGTGTCAAGACAAGTAGGTTATATGATTATAACACAAGGGTAAGTAACTAAGGAGTTGTAAAGTATTTTTAAATAACCTTTATAGGTGTGCACAAAACTGCATCAACACAGACATACACCAATGTCTGTTGATGTCGTTTGTTTTGCAGCCTCAAACACAGACATTCGCTACTAGAATGACCATAGACTAATCTTTGCTGTCGGGTGGAAACCATGTATGTCCAAAACCGTTACTCTTCAGGAAATGGAAATAAGAACCTTTTGTTCCAATGGATCCAGTGTAGTTATTTAGTCACAAGCTCTTAATACGTCCCTATTTGGGCATGTCGTTATAGGTGAAAGATTTTTCAACTTTTCTATTTCTTCATAAATAGACAGAGAGACCACTTACAGACCACCCACAAAGGTGGCACTGCTTTGCGGCGTGCCCTGAGCTTGTAGTTCGGCTAGGATTTATGAAATAAACATAGGATGAAACATGGAGAACAAGGTTTCTGCTCGACTGAGTCGACTGCAAATATAATATATAGAATTTGGAATGACATCTTCCCTGAGTTACTGAGGTATGTTGCAGCCTACGGAAATAAATGTGACCTGCCCTTGAAAGATCGGTTTGACATGCTGGAAGCTGTTTTGAAACAGAGCGTTGCTTTGACTATTGTAGGATGTGGCATGGACTCAGGCCTGAAGGAATCATCCTGCTTTACTCAGTAGAGTTGAATCAGCCCACAACACCAGCCAAAAAAAAAAAAAAACGGATTCGCCCAGGGGCTCAAGAGAGAGAGAGCTTGTAGATCTGCTATTTCTGGTGAAGCGATTTGGTATAGAAGGAAACTATAGCAGACCAACTTGACTACGTTTGACTAAGCATGGTTAAGTCTTGTTCTCTTTCTCAACAATCTCTCCTTCAGCTCAATGATGACGGGATCTGCCAGCCACAAGACCATTGACCTCTCTGGCAACCCCATCCTCCGTCTTTACTACACATCCAAGGTAAGAGGAGGCAGCACAGACAGAAAACACTCAAAATACACAGATCCTTTGTGTTATTATAATCTACTTCATCAACCTTCCTTAGTTACTAACTTACTATGTACAGTAACAGTCATTACACAATTGTGCACTGAATGCATATTTTTTTAACATTGTCATGTGTAGTCCACTTTCACAAAATTGCTTGCTCACGGTGGTATCTCTATCGGGTCTCTGCTCTACATGTAAAGTGTCTTCAGGCAACTTTGACACATTTGATACCATAAAATTGGATTTAATTGAATTACTGTACAGTCCACACATAATGCAAAATATAATGTGCCGAATCTGCCGATAAAGTGACAATATTTATTCTGAAATAATGGCATCAACCTGTATGACTATATTGATATGAAATAATATTCATCATGCCTCCAGTTTGTAAAGTTCTTTGAAGATTGTCGCCTATAAGGGCATGCCAAGAATAGATCTACAAGCTCTGCGCGCCTGGTCATCAAATTATCAAATTCTTACTGGCTTATCGGTCAATATGAGAATCTGTATTAGTGACTCCGCCTGTCATCAAATTATTGGCTTAGGAATGTGACAAGGCTTCATGGGCTAACCAGACAGTGGCCTTGTGGTTAGAGTGTCTGCCCTGAAACTGGGAGGTCGGGGGTTCGATCCCCGCCGGATTATACCAAAGACTGTAAAAAATAGGACCCAATGCCTCCCTGCTTGGTACTCAGCATCAATGAGTTGGATTAGGGGTTTAATCAAATCAACTAATGATTCCCGGGCGCGGCGCACGCTGCGGCTCACCGCTCCAAGAGATGGGTCAAATGCGGAGAACAAATTTCACTGCGGTAATGTGTGTGACTAATCGTATGACTTTGACTTTGGGGTGTGTAATTGAAAATATATTTTTGGAGGTGAACTTCAACTACTCTTTTAATTAAAGTGTGTTAATGTTGAATACCTACAAAGTCGCCCTTTAACTAACTTGTGCCGGGCGTACAGCCGACGGAACTGCTCAGCCTGGTATTCCAAAAGTAACCTAAGTAAATTATGCTTAAACGGTTAAACCTAACCTTATTCCTAACCTTAACCTCAGTAAAACGATGCCTAACCCTAAACTTATTTCTAACCTTATTCTCAGTAATACAAAATACAGAAAACAAGAACCGCCGCACCGAGTGGTGAGGTCGGCGGGAAAAAACGAGGGCTAGATGGATTATGGGCGACGGTACCTGTTACCTTTTAATATCCAGTAAAATGTGCAATGATGTATGTAGCGTACTGGTGTTGTCTCCCTCTGTCTGTAGCCAGTGCTGTTTGTCATGTGCATGGGGAATGAGTTGTTCTTCTGCCTTCTCTACATCCTCCATCATATTGAAGAACCAGCAGGTAAGTCTTGGTACTTGTGTTGAGCCTATTTTATACTGTAGTATGAGTCTTTAGCATGTAAATCATTATCATCATTAAAGTAACAATATTTGTGCAACTGCCTAACCTCTATGGACATTTCTTTATGTTATGATGTTGTGCGAACATTCCTTCTTGACTTGATGTTGTTGTTGTCATGTCAATGAATGTTAGTCCCTAGGCTTAGATTTTTTAGGCCAACATACTACCAACCAATTTACGAAAAACCACATGGCTTTGTGTAAACCTATTTCCGTTAACTGTTTTGTGGACATAATTTTGTGAGATGTCATGCATCAATAAATAAGCTGTGTTTAATATTTGATGAGTGAGTTGAAACCTCACCAGTGCTGTGTACTGAAGCCGACCTGTGTGTGTGTGTGTGTGTGTGTGTGTGCGTGTGTGTGTGTGTGTGTGTGTGTGTGTGTGTGTGCGCGTGTGCGTGCGTGCGTGCAGGCTGGCTGTACTGGCTCCAGGGAGCCTGTGCAATCATCTGTCTCCTCAAGTCCGGCATCAGCCTCCTCCACCTGATCACCGCCTCTCAGAACATGGTAGCGTTTGACGAAGCGGAGCGTGAAAAGGCCAGAAAGGCCAAGCCCGAGTGAGGAGCCGAAACCGATTATACTAAGTTGACACACTGCTTGTTTTTGTTTGTTTGTTTTTGTTTGTTTTTATATGAGGAGGTGGACTATTACTCACATACAGTATACAGCACATTGATTCAATCAGTTTGAAACTGGGGTGCATTGCTCCTTTTGTCTTGTAGGCTGAGCTCTATAAAAACCAAAGTCCCAACATGCACAAAGTCCCCTCTGCAACATTTTAATTGCACATAGAGGTGATTCTGTGCGCACAATGGACTTCTTATTTCTCTTTTTTTGTATATGAACTAGGGGTTGAGATTTTCTCGGGAGCATACGTAGCATTGTCTATTTAAGCCATAATTAATTTAATATCATTCCCGCTAAGTCGAATCTACCCAGCGCTGTACACAAGGCCACCGATACCCAGGGAAATGAAATAATCATCTTGCAA
Source organism: Electrona antarctica (assembly GCF_951216825.1). Taxonomy (NCBI): domain Eukaryota; kingdom Metazoa; phylum Chordata; class Actinopteri; order Myctophiformes; family Myctophidae; genus Electrona; species Electrona antarctica. The sequence continues at coordinate 21,034,623 of NC_136795.1, read as the reverse complement.
TAGTCTGAAAGGGTTGGATAGGGGAAAATGCAGGGCACATGCCACATACATTCCTCTGAGACAGGTTGTCGATGCCTATCTGATAGGTGTACAGGCACAGGGACTGACAGTGAGCTTGGGTCAGAGGAGCGTGCTTAATGAGAAAAATGTCTGTTAACCACCTAAGCCCCATTTTAATAATAATTTAGTCCCCTTTTAGTTGTTGGGGTATTTGTCACTGTACATTTGCACATGTGTGACATTTGTCCTGCATTTACCCATTGGAACTATCAGGAACAGTAGGTGTTATTAATATTTTCTGTATTTCTGAAGTTCTTTGAAGATTGTCGCCTATAAGGGCATGCCCAGAATAGATCTACAAGCTCTGCGAGCTGTATATAGGGATTAAGTAGTCATTGTTGGAGAACTTAATCAAAGTCTATCATAACTAACCACTCACAGAGAAATACCAAGCTTAGGTAGGGGTATTGATTTCAAAGGAGGCAATGTATGATAATGAGCGGATTTTATTAGATTCTAGTATTCTAATGTACTGTATCGGTTGTTCATATATAGTTCTATTAATTTAGGGAGTATGTCTATTGTGATGTCTGACAATATTAGACACTTATTTGACTAAATATTGACCACCGTTGAAATGCATACAGTGTGATTTATGTTCCAACATTCAACTTTATTTATTGATTACCCTGATTACCCCCACATATACACATAACATAATAACCATACAGAAAACTAATGCTGATCTATAGGATTACTTAATAAGGTCACATGGACATGCTGTTGAAACATTTTAAAAGGGATTGACACCAACTATTATGTAATTTGCTGTATTTAAAATTGAGTTGTAGTAGTAAGTAATGTGTCGGTCATCAAATCAACTACAAAACAATACAGGCCAACAAACGCAAAAGGCTAACCTAACCTATTCCCTTTTCAATGTAGACAATCTAATGCTTTTTGTTGTTTTTATTTGCTATACTTTGTTTTTTTATTTATGCTTACCTTTCACTGTAAGTTGACTTTATTACAAGTTATGAGTATACAGTATGTTCCTAGCTCTAAGATCCGAGCCACTATCTTTAAAGCTCTTACGTTTTACTTTATGAAGATTAATAATTATATATTATAGTTGGGTGTTATAGGTTGAACTTGTTGCACTGTTGACTGTAAGTCGCTAAATGATATTTTATGATGCAGATGTTTTGTTTCGAACTGTGGTAGGAGTGGTAGAAGAGACTTTTTTTGCTATTTATATTCCAAGTATGTTCAAAGTTATATAGGGCACAATTCTTACCTCATATGAAAGACAGCTGAGTATTAGTTTGTGGTATTGTATCATTAATTTGACACACGTTTTTCTTTTCATCACTGTCTGACCTTGAGTGTATATATACTGTATGAGTGTAGGTGCTATGTGCACCATGCTGCTGATTGATTTTAGATTAAGTTCTGTACAGTAGTGGTTCTCAAACTTTTTTTACTTTCATAATTGGGCCACAGACCCCATATCTTGTGAGTGTACAAATGGAACCATTTGTGTACACTGATTTGGTTCCTATCTGTAGAGGACCCCTGAACCTGGAACCCATAGATATAAAAACCTAGATGTCTCATTGGCCGCTGCAGTTCATTGGAGCGACCTGTATCGCACGGGAAGGAGGAAGTGCGGAAGGCCCGCTGCCACTCAAGTGACTACTGGCCAATCGCAGTGCCTCTTTTCCCGGGACTCATCAATTCAATTCAAAGGAGCTTTGTTGGCATGAGAAAATAAACGTTTACATTGCCTCTGATTGGCCTAACGAACGTCCCCTTCTGCGTCACAGACGCTTGCCTTCCCTCGAGATACAGACACCCCAGAGCCGAAGGAGCCATCTACCTTTCTATGTCTATGCTGGAACCCACTAAACGACTAAAAGACTTCCCCAGGCCATACCTTGAGAACCACTGCAGTACATAATTGTGTGAGAAGCTGAATTATAAATATTCATTTGTTTTTGGTAAACCCATTTGCTGAAATGTACTGTAAGATATTCTACATCCTAACACCAAGAAGCAGTTAAGCCCCCCACACACACACATTTTAACCATTTATTTATGTCCACACAAAGGATATGCATACAAGGACACAAATATTATAGGTGCATTAGTTCTAATCTGCAAAATGGCATGTGTTTCATGATACAATAGGCATATCACTCAGTACTCTATGGGTATAAGTAACTGCGTCTCGCCATATATGCCGGCTGCGAATTATAGCAGAGACACCACAATACTTTGCCAGCCTTTTTGCCTCCTTTTTGGGCATCCCAAGTTGTTGGACACACGAAATAAATCTTAACAGATCTAACAGTATCATGCCATAATGATTGTATTGAAATATTCAGGCCACCACTTCCCATGCAGTCCCTCTGCGTTACATTCACCTGAACGGAGGTACATAATAAAGGTGTTAAAACCAAAATTGTGAATAATGCTTCTTTTCTATGTCGTAAGTATGGTCGTTTTCTATCACTGGGAAGCAAAACATTGCTGGTCTTTTGTTTCTGTTTCTGTTCTTATAACATTTCAGTGACAGATATACACCACCATGTAAAGAAAGAAAGAAAACTTTTTTGTATTATATTGGATGTTATTACAGTTTATTACATTAATTCTGTTTAATCACATAGCTATACCAGTATTGAAACAGATACAGGTCTGGTCAAGCCTAAATTATACAGGTGAAACCTGAATATATCAAAACTTTTGAACAGTGTTTCTCCCCTCAAGGACCACCAGGGGTCCTCGAGGGATTACCAGGAGGTCCCAAGCAAAATGAGGAACAGTTTAACCACTTATTTAAACCCTATTATTTTATAGTTTGCAAATATTTGAAATTAGACTGATCTACAAGCTCAACGTGTCTTGTCATTTATAGTGCTTCTATTTTGAAACATTTGGATTAATTTTGAAATATTTTAACAACACAAGGCTTCTCTCATAGGGGGTGTCTAGCTGGTGGGTACATCTTTTCCAGATGTGGGTCTGCAGCCATGGGCCTACCAATTTGGGGGTCCCACTCCCTGGGGGTCCTAATGCCTACTTAACATGAAAGTATGGATTAATGGAAGTAATGCTTTATAAAATGTAGTGGTAGGCCTACATGTTTGTGTGTGTGGGGGGGGGGGGTCCCAAAACAACATTATTGTCGTCATTGTAGCTTATCCAGCTGTTGCACTTGCGCGCATCTTTACCTTTAAGGTTGAATGGGACACTGTTGCTTTGTTTTAAAACGACACACACCACCATCTTAGATTGTGGATCATCATTGATATGATCCGCCGCTCGGCGGGTTCCGTGTCGTCGGTGGTTCCGCGCGGTACATCGGGCTTTGTAGCGGCACGATCTGGTCCGGGGATCGGGGAATTAGAGATTATTTGTCGGCCTACTGAGCGGGTCGGCAGGCGGGGGCGAGGAGGGGCCGGGACGGGACGGCACGCGCCGAGGAGGCGGAGGAGGACGGGGGTCCATACATACACAAAAATACTTTCCCTTTAAACTAGGGGGACAGCGGCGGGGGATACACACAGAGGGGGAGAGGAGGAGAAGAGATAAAAAAAAGAAAAGGAAGAAAGACAGTGAGGGTGGGAGGGAGAGAGAGCGAGAGAGGGAGAGAATTTGAAAAAAAGAGAAAGATGTCATCCTCTCGATTGAAACGCCGAGGCGGAGCCATGGATCGCGGCCGAGGAGGAACTCTCTAGTTAGGGGACACGGTTCACGCAACATCGAGGCTTTGGGATCCATCGTTTTCGGCCTTTCGGAGCTATCATCGAAATAAATGACTCCTATCCCCACGCAATCAGCAACAGCTGCCGGCTATGATTATTATTACGTTTTGACTATATGTTATTCATCTGTTTCTGTGTAATAGTCTTATTGTTTTTTTTGTTTTTTTGCATGCACTTCACCGATTTTGTTTTGTTACAATAGATGCAATTGCAAAATAAGCAACTATATTCAAATGCACCATTAAAAAGCATGGCACTACCAACCATTTTGTCGCGTTTACAAAGCATATTGTCAGTGCCTGTAGATTGCCAACAGATTATTATTATTACTAGTATTATATGAAGAAAAAAAATCAAACTCATAGAAGAAGCCTGATCACAATACAACGTCTAAACAGTGTTAGATTATCAGTACCTACCGAATATTGTTACTGGACATAATCACCAGCTTCCACTAACCTAACAGGCGTAGAACAACAACTATTGACACTGAACGGGGCCTCAGACTGTGCTTTCATAGCGAGCAGATTGGCACGTTCGTTGGGTTGTGCCCCCCTCCCTCCTTTACAGCCCCTCACTGCTCCCAGGCTGAGGGCTGTTTAGTTTCTGCTGACTGAGTGAGTGACTCCCTCCAACCGGTCCGCCATGGATACCTCCTGGAGTAACTTTCTATTTCAGGTAAGCCAGTGTTGAACAACGTGCACCCGACTGGCTTGTGTGTGTGTGTGTGTGTGTGTGTGTGTGTGTGTGTGTGTGTGTGCGTGCGTGTGTGCGTGTGTGTGTGTGTGTGTGTGTGTGTGTGTGTTGGGGGGCAGAGTTCAGTGGGGTCAGGGCATCAGTGTTGTTGGTTTGCACAGTGCACACACACCAATGATTCTTCCTCATCAACCTTTTCCTTAATTCCAAGGACCACGATATGCATTTAGCCCCAATTTTATACAATTTATCATGTTTTGAGAATTGTTTTATAGACTGTAGGATAACGGTGGAACTCTGATAATTAGCTGTTCTTGTATGTTCTCTCTGTATGTACTTGTTCATGTAGATGTAGACATGTAACCACCAGTCACCCAGGCGGTCCCTAGACCCATTGAGGACCACCAGTCTAGACTGTCAAATCTTGAATGTTAATTTAGCATCTGGGATGGGTCTCTGATTTATTTTGTTTCATTTGTACAGTGAGTTACAGAGGATTTTAGTGTACTAGTGCTGATGATGCCACTCTGGAAAACTATTCCTACGTTCAGTTCCTGTCTTTGAATAGTATGAAACAGACCATCTTCAGTTCAAGTGCAATTCAATGAAATTGTGATGTTTGTGTGTGTGCGCGCATGTATGCATGCCTGCTGGGGGTAGGGGGCATATACATACAGTAATCAAGGTGATGATTCCTTTGAGTATATATTATATCCAAGGCTTCACAGCCCATGATCCTGGCTAATTCCTTGCTGAGCAGCCATAGCTGAGTGAAAAGAACCAGAAGGTCCCAGGTTCAATTCCCATCCCCAGCTATGTGTCAAGGTGTGAGTTATTGATTATACAACCTAACTGACCATTCAGGGGGACCCCTGAATGGTCATCATCTGGACAATGCAGAAAACTGAATTTCTCCAGTGGGATTAACTAGGTCTCCTCCGATTCATTTTAGTCTTGATTCATGGACAGAATACAGAAACATTCTCTTTTTGAGGAGCGCAGGGTTTTGAAGATTAGGTACATCATATGGCAGCCAGGTCTATGGGTTTGTTTAGAGGACTTTAGAGAGCACTTTAGAGCCAGCCAAGTCTATGGACTTTAATGTTTGTTTAGGGCACTAAATGACATAAGACATCATGTGGCCAATATAAATACAGTGTGCGCCCCTCACTTCACACAAGTGTGATTTTTAGGTAGAGCTAGAGGCATTTACAGGGACCTGGACTTAGTGGACTATGATCTTTCTGTGATTCAGAATTAAGCATGGTCGTTGAAATGGTCAAGTGAAAGTCTATAGTATTTTTTAAATTTGTAACATTAAGATTGAAATTGAATGGAAACAAGAAAAGTGAGCTGGATTTGGAGCTTTAATACTACAAACAACTTTAACGCTTCCACCCTGGTTTCCCTATTTTGGGCATGTCATTATAGACAAATTAAATTATTTTATATTATTTTATTTTATTTTATTTTATTTGTAATAGCGGAAATGATCTACACACTCACATGTGCCACATTGCTAATCATGGCCACAACTAATTCTACAGGGTTTAAGAGATTAACACTGGTACAGTAAACCAATCATGTACACAACTTGCATATTAAGATATCCTAAATGTATCATCCATTTGGTGACTTGGGAATGAATGGAATGGACTTCTTAGTCTCCTTTAAAAATGCCATGCTCAAGTGACCGTGAAATATTGCATTAATAAAGCATTCTTTTTTTTCTTCTATTTTGACTCAAGACGCCATCGACACAGAGCCAGCCTGAAGCTCCGCTTCAGTCAGAGCTGCTGCCAGAGCTGACAGGCTCCGCCCAGAGCCCCCTGGAAGAGCACATTGCTCCACCCCCATCCACTGTGGACACAGCTGCCCTCAATGAAGATGAGCCTTTACCTGGTGAGGGTCTGTTCTAGCAGTGTTTCCCAACCTGGGGGGTGTGGTGTGTGTGGCCACAATTTAAAACATGGTGCACAGAATCATAACTTGCTTTCATCCACTTTCAACCTGGCATTCCTATTTTGGGCACGTGTCATTATTGTCAAGAATATTCGAAATCTTTCAAAACGCTTGAAAAATCGTTGCGTCTCATCTAATCATAGCGACAGGGATGGGAATTTGAGCTTGACTGCGGTTTGGAATGACGCGTTCTGGCTGGGACCAGCTGAGATAAAGGTTATGCTATTAGCCTACTTGCTAAAACAGTAAAAAATGACTTTCAAACTAGGAATGGTATGGCCTGGTCAGCCTGCAATGACATGCATAAGATCTGGTCATCCCAGCTTAGTAAGAGGTTCAAAGTAAAAAATATTTAAGACGACTGTCGAGCTACTCTATGGCTCCGAGACATGGACACTTTCAAAGAAATTAGAGAAACGGCTGGATGGCACTTAAACCCGCCTTCTAATGAGAGCACAACATCTCTCTTGGAAGAGTCACCCATCGACTTATCTAATATACGGCAACCTTCCCCGTGTTTCTTCTCTAGTCCAATCCAGAAGAACACAGTTTTCTGGCCACTACTACAGAGCTGATCATGAATCAATTTGAGGCAGGATTCTCTGGAATCCTGCCTCAAAGCAGACCAGAGGTAGAAAACTGTTGTTTCCTGATGTCATCACTAATGGACACATGCCTCAATAAGCAGGAACTGGGGGTGGCAATGAAGTATCGGGAAGTCTGGCGTGGCATTGTGAAATCCATGATGATGATGATGAAAACAGTAAACCCTTCAGTGTAAATGTGTGACGTCACAACTCTGTGTACAAACAACATGGACCTGTAAGGGTGACCAGTAAAGGGTCCATGTGGCTCCATGTATTTCTGGCTTGAGTTAAATTAACACTATTTTACAGTATTATTATTATTAGTCAGTAGGCTATGTAACCATGTATCACGAGACAGTTATTTGAAACCCCAAATTGGTGAATTTAAAAAATAAATCAGGATGCTCTTTAAAAAAGAGCTCCATCTTTAAAGGGACAATTCACCGCTAGAAGAAACTGTCACTCAATGTTAATAATAGTATTTGTAGTAGAACAGTAGCACTATTTGAAATGTGCACCCTATGGCCAGAAAAATTATGAAGTCTTTATGTTTGACTAGGGTTTGACTGGATTGCTGAATTCCTACAATGACCATAATGCTTTGGTGCACTACCCCTCCTTGTGGAGAGGGAGGAAGCTGCGTGGAGGTGTGACTTGTAGTCCAGGAAGGAAGTGAGACCACATTTTCATGAACATTTTTGATCATGAACGTGGCGGCATTACTAAAATATCTAAGAACACACAAGATCTGGTTGCAAAAGGGGTGAAGTGGCCCTTTAACAACACAGCTTGTCATTAGCTTGCATTCTGTCAGAGATTATTATACAACCAAAAGGTCTTAGGTGCCAACAGACAACAATGTTTAATGTTTGTCTGATATCCTAGCTAGGGATTTAGGACAAACTTCATTATGATGATGCCCACTAGTATTGATGGATGTTCATGAGTAGGGAATGTGGGAATCTGTCTTGCGTAGGATTTGGTGATATTGATGAAGGAATGTGCATTGTACATACAGTTCAAAGCGACTAGATAGAAAATTGACCACTTTCAAGTTTCAACCTTTACAAATAGTCGATCTGCAAGCTCACCGTGCATTACAATGTGAGGATTTGTGAGCTTGTAGATCAAGTATTTGTTAAACTGGAAAGATGAATGAATGATGAAATAATGAATGATGGCATAAAAAACAACCGATTGAGATTGCCCTCAGAACAGAATGAATCACATATATTTAGGTTTCAATGTGCTTCGGTGTGGTCATACAGTAGATACTAAGCAGCAGCAGTGGCTGAGGTCAGAAGGGCAGTTTGACCCACAGCTATTTTTAAGCACTTTTGTTTCTCTTTCTTTGCATATCAAAGCTAGAAGCCCTCCCCCAACACACAGGCACACAAACACACACACACCAAGACACAGATGAAGTGAGATTTCTTCAGTGCACTCTGAGAAGACGTGTGAAGAGTGTTTTTCCAGGGTGCATCAATGGCCTTGTATGCTTCCCTGCTTAGTAGCTTGTAATCTGCATGTGTTTTTCACGGCCAAGAGAAAAGAGGGCAGGGCGCCCCGTAGAGAAACACAACGGGGGGTGGGGGATATAAACCCACATGAAAACACCCAACATGCCTATTCATCAGGATACACATACATACAGTACAGTTGAGCCACAGAGATGTTCTGTAGCCCTACTTTTTCATCATCACACGTAACCACGGTGACATAGTCTTGCTTCCTGGCCACAGTGGGTAAACACATGGTTTGCTACAATTTAACGTCTTCCCACAATTCATCCATTAACCCATCCCTCTCTCACATAAAACCATAATTTGAACACTTACTGTATAGGTTTTTGGAGAAAAACAATTCTCCTAGTATAATCATAGTACCTGGTGATCACGGCACTCCATCTTTAACAATGGTATTAGAACAGTGTTTGGTATCAGCATGAGAGATGCTGAGATCTCATGCTAATTTGCTGTTGTCGTGCACCCACTCTTTGCGCATTATGTCAAGATTCGGTGATATCGTCGTAGCTTTGTGGAGCTCATAACACATTCACATTGTTGTGAGTGTGTATATTTTCTATTTTCCCTCAGGTTGTCGTCTGTAATGACATGCTCAAAAAAAGACACCAGGTTGAAAGTAGTTACGGTTACGACGAGTGTGATATTAGTCTGACTTATTAGCCAGGCTAGGGTTTGGGGAGGTTATTTCTCCATATGCCTTAGAAATTAAGAAACGTTTCGGCTATCCAGACTTCGTCAGTGAAGAAGGCTGGATAGCAGAAACGTTCTATCTTTTCTAATACATATGGAGAAATAAAAACCCATTGATCTTGTCACTCGCCAAATGTTTATGTTTTAAGAGGACAGTGCACCAGAGGAGTCAGAGCATGGTGGTAGTAAAACGTTTATTCATCAAGCGTTACTGATTTGGGCCATACCGTAACTTTGATCTCGTTGTAGAGTTTGTAGGACTACATTTGAATCCCCTTCTTTCTCGCTTTCAGTGAAGCCAGTCACAAAATCCGGCCGACCGGCCCACATCTGCGCCACATGTAACAAGCAGTTCAAAAACAGCTACAACCTGCGGCGACACCAGTCCGTGCACACGGGCATCAAGATGAAGAGCCACGCCGCCCGCGAGAAGGAGGAGGGCGGGAAGGGGGGAGGGGGACGGCTGGAGAGGCAGACGGTGCCTCTCTCCCTCCTCCATCTCTCGCTGCCCCCTCCTCTTCCACCGCCCCCCGCTCCCCCGGCCCCCGCTGTCACCGAGCCCCTCCCCCAGGACGTAGTACACATCAATCAGGTGTGCCATCCTGTCACGGTGTCCATCGCTCCGGCCACAGTAACCATGGCAGTGCCAACTCAGCCCCTCCAAGCTGCTGTTGTCATTGTAGGGTCCATGGAACAGGTGGGCTCTTTGAGGAATTCTGTTCACGACTACTAATCGAATTAATTCATTTCATTGATTGTGGAAAAATATAATATAAATTATAATATAAAATAATTGATTCATTATCGATCCCATTTCAGGCTTGTGATTATTAGGTGAAATCTTTCAAAAACATAACGCATGAGCATTTAGTCCGATTGTTTTCCCACAGCAAGTATTTTAGTGAAAATATCTTCCAAAGGCTTACCATCAGTTTACTGTATAAACGTATACAAGTTTTAATCTAATCCCATATTAAATACTAATATTCAGTTTTTGGCACCTTTTCTCATACTGATAGCCCTGTTTTAGTGTGGTATATTTGGGATAATATCTGTTAAATCTATAGAGTTAGTTCACTTCCTGAATTATTATCTTTTTTCCCACAGCACCTGAATCCCAATCACAACTCCAACCAGGTGCGTAAGAACCATGCCTGTGAGGCGTGTGGCAAGGCCTTCAGGGACGTGTACCACCTGAACCGCCATCGCCTGTCCCACTCTGACGAAAAGCCCTACTCCTGCCCCATCTGCCAGCAGCGCTTCAAGAGGAAAGACCGCATGAGCTACCATGTGCGCTCGCACCAAGGCGGCGTGGAAAAGCCTTACATCTGTCCTCACTGCGCGAAAGCCTTCTCACGGTGTGTGGGTTCTTACCAGCACTTTGCCCGGAGTAAAATAAGAACAGTCAAATACTGCCATTTTTTGGAAGCTTACACACTAACATGGGATCATATTTATAAAAATCACACCCGTGTGAAGTGTGAACTGAGTGGTGTAATATAGCCTGTCTGACGTAATGAAATCATGTCTGACGTAATGAAATCACACCCGGGTGAACAGGGTGAACATAGCAACCATGCTCATTTTTTCTGCACAGACTAACAAAGCCAGTTGTAGGAGTGGTTTACACCACTCAAAAATCATGTCTGATGTAATGAAATCACACCCGGGTGAACAGGGTGAACATAGCAACCATGCTCATTTTTTCTGCACTAACAAAGCCAGTTGTAGGAGTGGTTTACACCACTCAACTAACAAAGCCAGTTGTAGGAGTGGTTTACACCACTCAACTAACAAAGCCAGTTGTAGGAGTGGTTTACACCACTCAAAAATGAATGACTCATGCATAAAGCTTAGAAAGGAATCGCTACAAAATCAAGCTTTTTGGGCCACTCTAATCTCCAGAGTCTCCTGTGTTTTGTACTTCTTACAGACTCTTTTTTGAGGGGCGCTAGCCCCTCCAATGCGTGGCTTTCAGAAATTAGGGCAGCCAAGACTTTTAATGTTTGTTTAGTGTAAATTATGATGTAATGCATGCCTGCCAAATCTATGGACTTTAATGTTTGTTTAGGGTAGTTTGAATGTATTTTATGCCAGCCAAGTCTATGGACAGTGGACTTTAATGTCTGTGTCTTGGTGTGTGTGTGTGTGTGTTTGCGTGCCTGTGTGTTGGGGGAGGGCTTCTAGCTTTGATATGCAAAGAAAGAGAAACAAAAGTGCTTAAAAATAGCTGTGGGTAGTAAATGACAACCTAAGACTCTCTGATATAAATGCATCCTTTTTTACGTATGATTGGTGTTTGTTTCAGACCTGACCATCTCAACAGTCATGTAAGACAGGTGCATTCGACAGAGAGACCCTTCAAATGCACGGTAATGACCCCCTTCTACCTAACCATCTGTTTGCTTTGCATCGACACACATGCAGTTTGTTTACATTTACTGTATGTAAGTGTGCATGTACCATTGTCTTTCATAGACCTGCACATCTGCGTTTGCCACAAGGGACCGCCTTCGCGCGCACCTGATCCGCCACGAGGAGAAGGTGCCGTGTCACATTTGTGGGAAACTGCTGTCTGCCGCTTACATCACAGATCACATGAGGGTCCATAACCAATCCCAGCATCATTCCTGCCACCTCTGTAATCGCAGTAAGTCCGACAGAAAGGAAAGAGAGTGAGGCTTGTGCAAAAATACAAGTTTTGTTTTCTCAATTCATTTTGGGGGAGGATTTGTATTTGTCATTGCACGTCTTCACTTTCATCCTTGTTCCAATCCTTTCCCACTCTGCTGCCAGGTTTTACCACCCTCACCTACTTGCGGGTTCACGCCCAGAAGCACCACGGGCAGGAGTGGAAGGACAGCGGTGGAGCGCGGGGTGGCTTCGGAGGCACGGGGGCCGGAGGGGTGTTGCTCTGCCAGCTGTGTGGGGTGCAGTGCAAGACGGCCACGCAGCTGCAGGGGCACATGGGAACCCATGCCAGCCATCAGGCAGGGGACCCCAGCCCCGACCCCACCAGCGCGAGTCCTGTGGGAACCACCAGCGTAGCGGTCACCGTCTCGAGCACTAGCACAGTTGGACTGCTGGTAACCGATTGTTCCAGTATCGCCCCGCAGCCCCACAGCTAGCACCCTGTTGGAGGTACGATGGGTGGGTGCAGAGGTTAGGACGGCAAGCCAGCAGCCAGGACAGGTGTGCACGGCCAGATGTGTGCACTGTAAAATCCTGAGTGTTCATTTAAAGGTGCTGTAAGTTATATTTTTTGGTTAGAGTAAGTGTTAAATAGCTATATATTCTGATAGTAATCATTACTATAGTGTTTGTTCAGTAAACAGGGGTCTCTCTGCCTCTCCAGGTCTTTAGTAAACAGAAATTACAATTGTATCAGGTTGGCACATTCAATTTGAGTCACAGACCCCTAAAGCATTTTTAGAGCACTGTATCAAGAGCACATATCAGGCCGACTAGGGATGGGACGATATGAAAATTACACGTCACGATTATTGTAGCAAAAATAATTGCGATTAACAGTATTATCGCAATAATGAAAATGTGCTTAAAACTTAAAATGCCACTTCTGTGGCAACGCCTTGGGAGCTTGTATCTGCTGAAATAAGTGAAATAAGTGCTCTTCACAGGTCTGTTTTATCAAGTAAAGAGGATTTAAGTGGTATTGAATGTGCAGCTCAACTAAATCTAATTCATCCTAGTGTATGACAGAGAACAATTTCACAATAAATGAACGATTATTGTCCCATCCCTAATTCAATTTCAGACTCAGTTCGGCCTTCAATGGTCAGTGAGTGCGCAGTAGACTTCTCTGTACTGTTGGCTGGTGTCAAGAACCAGCTCTTGACGCCTGTTACTGAACAAACAACAATAATTATCAGAATATATAGCTTTTTTTCTCCAACAAAACCCTTTTTGTTTTAAACCCCCAAAAATCACTTTTCTTACACTACCTTTATAACACTGAGAGGATTATACAGTGTATATGTTTTGTACTGCCTGCATGACGTCTTAATTGATCACTTACTCCTTTGTATTCATTTCCACAAAATAATTCATCAACTGCCAAAAACAGTGGAACCAGACGACAACGAGTTCAGCACAGAACCGTCTTTTCTTTCGACCTGACTTTTGAATGGTGTCCGTTTGACCTTAAAAATCGCTCAATGAGCCCCGGCTGCCTCCATCAGCCATGTTAAACGTGCCGACTTGCAGCGCTCATTAAGAACACATACAGTAGCCTACATAGTGTATTTCCCATGGAGAGATTTCAGATGCTGTATCGCAAAATATGAGTCGAAGCCAAGGGGGGAGGGGTGGTGGACGAGACTGTATTGGTACAGTGGCTTCATGACGTAATGAGCAAAAGTTCTGTGTATTTTTATTCATGTGGATTTGCTGTTTCAATTTGCCATGATAGTTATATATATATATATATAAAGTACAATTACGAGTAGCTTGGTTTATAGTTTCTGTTTTGTTTTATTTTATATTAATTACACAGCTTATATGGATTTCTTAAAGCAGTTGTTGTGTAGATACTTTTTATTTCATGTTATATCAATGTTTGTTTCTGGTGGGAAATCTACACAAAAAATAATCATGATCATGTTAACATGGCTATCTCAGTTTCTCTACCAAGATGTTTTTTAAATGGTTTCCTAGTTTGCCTTTTGTCAGATTAGACTATGTCCAGAGCAGGGAACCATTGAATGACATGGGAAAATCAACTATTGAAGATGGGCCATTAATATGTACATACATTTTTATAGAACTGATAAAGATTAAAGAATTGTTGTTTGTGTATATTCCCCATGGACATTGAATGTGCATAACCTCTTTGCTTCATATGATCTTCATATGATCTTTGTTCTTAATCTGGATGCTGATTTGTAATTCTTGAAAAGTAAAGAATTGCCATGTAATGTGTAGCTATGTTGGTGACACAATTTCTGTGGCTGTGCATATTGACTGTATGTGATGATGCAGAGTGCATAGCGCCTATACTGTATTAAAAGGCAGTGAATGCATGTGTGGATTTAACTAGGGCTGATTTTGTACCATTCTCTGGGTCAAATTGCCATCAGTATATGCATGCAGTGGTTCTCAACATTGGTTCTGGGGGCCCCCAGGGGTCAATGAGGGTGTTCCTTCCAGGGGGTCCCCGGCGAAGTGACTGACTTAAGGCCTATTCATACTCCATTTTTAGGTGATAAGGTGACCACTGAAAACTACAACATGATGTCACATCGCTCATGTCTTGTGTTTTTACTAAAATTGGAGTATGAATAGGCCTTTAATCTGTTCCATACAAGTAAGAGAACATACAAGAACTCAGCTTTGGGGGGGTCCCCAAAAATGTTGCAACTTATTGGCTGGAAAATGGAAATGCAGAGTTAGCATAGTACACATAGTACATGCCTAAACTTTCCTTAATGATTATATCTGGTTTCAGTATTCATATCTGGTTTCAGTATTCATTTATGATATATTTTCTCTATTATTAAGGTTATTTTTGTAGTCAGTTTGTATTGGGGGTGGTAAGTGGGTGCGGGGCGGGGGTCGCGAGACATGGCCAAAGCATTTCCGGGGGTCCCCAGCCAAAAATGTTGAGAACCCCTGACTTTAGAGTGCACAGTATGTAGTAACAATAATGATAATAATAAACTTTATTTGTATAGCTATAGCACCTTTCATGGCATGAAATGCAGCACAAAGTGCTTTATAGAGCAATAAAGACAAAACGAAAAGCAAAAGCAACATTAAAATAATAGCAAAAAATCAGTGAATCAGGCAAAACAGTGAGGACATGGATAACAACACAGAGAACTAGAAAGATGCAATCCTGGGGAATTGCGAGTGTGGTGGTTCACATATTGTGATTTCACCGTATTAATGTCCAGTCATAAGGCAAAAAGGTGCCTTCAATCAGGTAGGGCGTGTAATCGTCACAATCCAAGGAGAGAGGGAAAAGAAGACCAATAACAATTTGCCTATCGCAACCACACTGATAAAAAATCAACTAAAAGCCAGAGTGAATAAATAGGTTGTGAGCTGTGCTTTAATGCAGCAATTACAGAGGTTGCCTGTCTTAGGTGTAATGGCAGTTTATTCCAAGCCGTCTGGGAATTCTGGACCAAATGACAGACCATATAGGATCATGTATACAATTAGGGCCCCAGAGATTAAATAATAATTATAATGGGGGTCTGTGGCCTAGAGGTTCTAAAAGTGGGGTCCGGTGACCACCAATAAAATAATGAATTGTCACTATTATTGAGAGACTGTATTTACTAACCCACATTACATGGCTCCTAATGGACACCTGTAAGCCCGAGAATATACAAATGGCTCTCAGAGTTATGTTGGCCCTTGAAATGGTATCCGGAGAACTCGCCAGTGTACCAACTCGCCGCGATTTAGTGTATTTTAGTTTTACTTCACCTTCATTTAAATTACATTGAATTGAGAGAGAGAGTTAACACTAGAGAAAGAAAAGTTTAAACACCAAAGTACCGAAACAATGTAATTCATTAGTAAACAATTCCTAAAATGGTGCAGGTAGGCCTACTTTTAATCATGAATTGGTATTCACATACTCACCTTTTTTATTATTATTCTTTATTTAGGGACATCCACAATCGTATTATACAACCATTTTTCAAATAGTGTTTTTTTTTTGACAAGAACAGAAAAAAATTAAATAAAGCATATGGGAGAGATGGATGATGTGTACAGAAATATTAAAGTACAATACAATATAATACTCATAGGAAGACATAAGAGTATTTGAAGCTGTGAGCAGTAGGCCTAATTCAAATAAAAACAACAAAACCAAAAAAGAGAGACATGAGTAAGACAGAATCATTCAATCCTTGCCGCTACAAAATCTGGTCGCAAAGGTATAACATATTCCACCCAGTTAGACCAAAACTTTATACATTTCTCCTTCTGCAGTCTGAGCGAGAAAGTGATCTGTTCCATATTATAAATATAATTTACTATATCTATCCATGCTTTTATGGTGGGGGCCTCAGGAAGCAACCAGTGTCGTGTAAATACTTTTCTGCATGCAGATATCAGAATCCCGAATAGGTAACATACTCACCTTTTTATCATCATCTAACTTAGGAAATGAACTATAACTTCTGTGATTTTGACATAGTCACATACTACACTGATGAAGACAACATGTTAGCATAACAATGTCTTCACCGCGGCGACTTGGTAAACTGGCGAGTTCTCCGGTTTCCCCTGAAATTAAAACGTCTGAGAGCCACTGGCCTGTGTTATAATGGCATTGTTTACACCGGCGAATCAAAGGACCCATCCAAGCATCCATCCAGCCAACCATCCCCCACTCGGCTATCCTCGCCAGTGTTGCCATGTCCGCTTATTATAAGCGACTTTGGGCTTGTTGTTGCTTGTAAATATTGGCACTGCAGTGGTGTAAAGTAACTATACGTACATTTACTTAAGTACTGTACTTAAGTACAATTTGGAGGTAGGCCTATTTGTTCTTTATGTGAGTATTTCCAATTTCCAGTATTTTTACTTCTATTCCACATTTCCACTACATGTCACTCAGAGGAAAATATTTTACTTTTATTTGAAAACTTTAGTTATAGTTGCTTTGTAGCCAGTATACATTACTTTTGTACTTTTACTCAACAAGTACATTTGGAATTCCAGACTTTTACCCGAGTATTTCTATAGTGCATTATACTTTTACTTAAAGTAAAACATTTGAGTACTTTATTTCCACCACTGAATATTGGTACTGTGGTACCGGGTTATGTTTTTTGGGCTTGTTAAGTTGTTTCTAAACAGTGTATTTGCTTATTTGGGCTTGATCCTATAATGTTTTTTAAACCAGTGTTTCACAAGCATTTTCAAGTCAAGGACCCCCTCCCCCAATTAATATTGTCTCCCGCCTCCGGACCGGCCCCCCATCTTAAAATATGTTAATGTGCCAGTGGATCGGGGGCATGGTCGGGGGACAGATCACACGAATAACGAAAGAAGTGAACCCGCACGCTGTGGGCTCCTGCTGCTGTGACGTTCGGGCTTGCCAGGGCAACAGGGCACAGGGGGACCCCCCCCCCCATTTGTGTTGTTAAAATATTATATATTCCACATTTTTCCACATTTCTTCAAGATAAAAAAATCACACCTGTGTGAAGTAAGTGGTGCAACTCCGTGTGGGGGGAGTTCCAGATCCACAGGAACGCACCCAGGGTGCCGGCCCGATTCCGGCGAGCCGCCCCGCATCCGAAACGGTTGAGAAATGACAGAGTTACCGTGTGGGGGTCCCTCTACTGTACCCTCTACTGTACTGTCACTGTACTGTACTGGCACACCCGAAATCACCATATATACAGTTGATATGTGCGTGTGTTAGGTTGCGCACAGGTGGTGAAAAACAACCATGCTGTTTTCGTGCTCAGACGCACCCACCCAGCCAGCCACCCACCCAGCCACACACATAGTCACTTAAGGAAGTGGTTGCACCACTTAAAAAGGCAGATCAAGTAGCCAATGGATTATGTTTAAAGCCAAAGCTCAAAGGCTCGCTTATTTTGGGCTTCAAGATAATAAAACAAAAAAAAGACTTGGTTGTGTTGCTTGTTTCCCTCGCAAAACCTGGCAACACTTGTGGTAGCAGCAGGTACGGCTACTAGTAGTAATAGCCGCTACTGAGTGCAGCAGACTAGAGTGAAGCTGTGTACATGGAGTTACAGCTGACTGACTCCTAAAACACGGCGAGCGAAAAATACAACCCACACAGGAATACATACCAAAAGAAGACAAGACAAGGCCCCTGGAGTGTACACTTAAATGAGACTACGGACGAAGAAGGACGTGTATTTGGTACGACACAATGGGCCAGCTAGCGACCAACCACAGAGCTAGCAGGAGGCGCTAGCTGGTCCGCTACCTTATAACCGACCTAGCTGAAGCTAAAGCTAGCCATATAGCTGCTGCAGAAGCTCCCTGACGACGGACTACACAGCACCACAACCCTTCCACTTTTTTCTTGTTGTTTTTCGCAACTCGCCTCCTGATTTGCTTTGGCACCGTACCATGTCACCCCGGGTTTCGTCGAGCGCTTCCTCGCCTCCGAACCTCGCCTGTTCTCCGGGTGAATATCTAGGTCACCCAGCAGCACAGCGCTAGCTAATGTTAGCCGCTATATGGGTCAGCTGAGGCGTCGTTGTTGGCTGTTAGCCTGAGGGAACAGCTGGTTAGCATGGGAGCTAACTTCAAGTGAACGACACTTTTTTTAATGTATTTACACCAACTCGTGTTCCAACACCCAACGTGAGTTCGGTCAACTTTATTCGAGTTCGTGTTGACTACTAAATGTACACTGATGTCAGCACCGGGGGGATGGTTGGTTTTGTTCCTCAACACAACACTGGAAGTGACTGAACTGAGCTGCCAAAGCCCCGGTTCTTAGAGCAGGTCAACCCGGTTCATGGTAGACACAAAGGCGGCTGAGTAACTACTGGATGATGTGCTTGGTTGTAGCTCAGTTGTCTCAGATCTATGGTGTGCAGCCGCATTACCCGTACGATCATCTCTCCATCGTGTCACCGAGCTGGGTTGTTTACACCGGTGCATGTCACACTTCCAATGCATGCACATAATCAGATTTGATCATCATGCACATCAGAGAGATGCATCTCATTCACGATTAAACGCGTTGCTCGGTGTGGCTCTCGGACGGACGACTTTATTTTTTATTTTGACTTATTTTAAGTAGAATGGCGTTCCATGGTGGTGGTACGGGCCGACAGACGGCGGTGTGTGGCAACCTGTTTCCCGGGGGCTCCTCTGAGTTGGGGGGCCACAAGTATTTTTGCGTCAACACGAACTCTGGAACACCTTCCACGGGCCTCAGTGCGACACCGTGTCTCACTGGACCCACGGCCCCGGCGGGGACGCCTCGCCACCCGACCGCCCTCGGTGGAAGCGCCGGCGGCGGCGCTGCGGTGCCTCAGCCGTACAGCAACCCGGCCAGTGAGGTGCCGAGCCCGGCTGAAATGGAGCCCGATCGCCCCATCGGCTATGGCGCATTTGGTGTTGTATGGTAAGTGCAATTCCCCTCGATGTAACTCCCTTATGTGTACAAGAGATTAATGCATGTATGTTTATGTTATCGTGTGTCCTGAATACAATGACCCAATTTGGTAGAATTGAATTCAGAGCCTGCTTGAATATACAGTAAATTACGTGTATTCTTTATACGCAATTATTGTATTTGTTTTTAAACAATGTGCATGGCAGAGTGTTACTTTAATATTTCATTAGCTCTGGTCCAGTGCTTGATAGAGACTCGCTGTAAGCACTGGACCAGGGCTAATATTGCATGTGCATCTGCAGTGGTTGGAGGTGGTCTACTCTCCCTACTCCTTGAGACATTTTGACCTGGTGTTAAAAAACAGTTTGCAGTACAGTTGTACAATCATGCTAAAGTGATACACAAAATGCCCTGATGACTGTTTCCATTGTGGTCCTATTTATTTAATTAATCAAGATGTGTATCTTACAGTGATGCAAATAGTCTCCTTAGACTCAATAAATTGAGAAAGGACACAGTCATGTCGCCCTTCTAGGGTCCTACTGTCCTAAACTCATAAAATGTCCCTGGGACCCATCTAAAAGACCACCCCTGGGTCCTGGGAGTCTGGGACCCATTACATTGAAAAGAAGGGGAAAAAAATAGTTACTGATGTTAGAATGATTGACAAGTAGTGCTGCCTGAATCTCATAAACACAATATCTCCCATGGCCAAGCGTAGGATTGCCTCTTGAGTGACTTTTTGTATCATCCCGGGTTCGAATTCTGGTTATCCCATAAATGTTATCGATTGCAGCTTAAATGGATACATATGAAGCTAAGAGGCTGCACACCGGCACGTCAGAGTAAAACCTCTAATGTACCAGACACCGCTAATTGATCTCCTTCTGAACGAGTAGTTGTTTGATAATGCTGTGTTTTTGGCCTGTTCTCTAATTTTCTGCAGGTCAGTTACGGACCCCAGAGATGGCCGCAAAGTCGCCCTGAAGAAGATGCCCAATGTCTTCCAGAACCTGGTCTCCTGCAAAAGGGTCTTCAGAGAACTGAGGATGCTGTGCTTCTTCAAACACGACAATGTAATATATTATTCCACAACACGGAAGGAACTGTGGGGAGTTGTATTAGATGAAACACAGGTTTGGCAAACTTGGCATAATTGGCAATTGTGTGGCTTCTTTCTACCTTTTCAGGTGCTGTCAGCCTTGGACATCCTGCAGCCTCCACAGATCGATTGCTTCGAGGAGATGTATCCTATAAATATGCGCATGAACAAACTCACAGTGACACACCCATTTTGACACTTTTTTTCCCCCCACAAAGCATGGGATTTGTTTATCCGATGTTGTGAACTCTTGTACATTTATTTATTTTGCATTCACCACCTGCACCCGTTTTATGCACAACACGGCATATCTAAGAGCTCAACGCCACATCTCATCGCACCATGTTGTGAGCTTGTAGATCTGCTATGTTTTGCCGCACGACACTGTCAAATAACAAAGTACAAGTCAGACTTTAGATAGACCTTTGTAGATTTCTCACTCACACCTTGTCCCAGTTTCCTTTTCATAAATTTCCCCTGTCATGTCCTCCTTTTTTATCACCTTAGTTTAATTTAGCTGCTTGTCGCTCGTCTATATTCAGTACTTCATTGTGGTCTGAGACTGGCCACTGAATAGGAGATTGAACTGACACTTATTTTGTGTCAAATACAAATGTAAGTTCGTAGCTTAATAACTGTAATTTCATTGCAGTTATGTTGATTTTGTAAAGCTCTAGTCTAAGTTATGATTGTTAAAATTGATTTTGGCTTGAATTTTTCCCCTTTAATTTTTTTTTTTTTTTTTAAATATCTATTGATTCATTGTTTT
This sequence comes from Electrona antarctica, assembly GCF_951216825.1. Taxonomy (NCBI): domain Eukaryota; kingdom Metazoa; phylum Chordata; class Actinopteri; order Myctophiformes; family Myctophidae; genus Electrona; species Electrona antarctica. The sequence goes on along the minus strand of NC_136795.1, from coordinate 21,013,428 downwards.
TTAAATAATGAAATATTCAGGGTAGAGCTTACAGGCACTAGAACCCATAGCCCACAAGTTACAAATCAATCCTCAGTGAGGAAAACATTGTAACATTTAGTGTTGTTATACATACAGTGCCTCATTCACTGTGTCTGAGATTTTGCCTTGACTTCAGAAACCCCACAGCTATGTGATTACAGAGTTGATGCAGAGTGACCTGCACAAGGTGATCGTGTCTCCACAGCCTCTCACCACGGATCACATCAAGGTCTTCCTCTATCAGATCCTTCGAGGTGAGTGGCCACCCTGCTGGAATAGGACAAGGGTTCCTAAACGTTTCAGGCCCTGACCCCCCCAAATTAATATTTGAACTACCCTGACACGGTGGGGCACGGTGGCACAGTTGGTAGTGCTATCGCCTCACAGCTAGAAGGTCCTGGGTTCGATTCCCGCTCGGGATGCTGTGGGTGCTTGCGGCGTGTTTCCCATACCAGAGGCGGGGTTGGCGAAAGGGCCTTTGTGTGTGGAGTTTGCATGTTCTCCCCGTGTCCCCTAGGGTAGGTACCCTCGCAAAAAACATGCAGAAATCCTGGTCTCTAAACTACCTCCCCCTGGCCAGCCGGGGCGCCTAATGGAGGGGAAAGGAACTGGTTGGAATAACGTGTTCCTTCCACGCGCTACGTCCAACCAGGGAAACTCCCCCTGTCAGCTGTAAAGGAGCAACTTGGACACTCAGGCATGAAGGAAGCATGAGTTCAAGTCTGTTGCTCTCCCCATGTCCCCTATATATGGGGACTAGGTTGGCGGAGGGTGTGTAGAGCCCAGGATCACATTAGATAATTGACACGGGTGAAAATGGGTTACAAAATCGTGGGATAAAATATATATATATATATTATTGGCTATTGATGAAGAACAATGCTACCTTTTCACAACTAGCAGTTGCACTCATTCTGTTTTTCAAAGTGACTGTCTGAATTATCGATTAGATAATTGGACAAGTATAACATTACCTGTACTTGGCCCTAATTTAATGTATGCATGCATGATATGTATGTGATGTGGTGAGATTAGATATATAATTACTGACTTTCTGGATCAGGCTTGAAGTACCTTCACTCTGCTGGGATCCTGCACAGGGACATCAAACCTGGAAACCTGTTGGTCAACAGCAACTGCCTGCTCAAGGTAACCCTTGTTCTAGCGTGTATACATATTTTGGATCCTTAAGTGGAAAGCATTTGGTAAAGGCCTCATTATTTATGGCAATGGTTCTTAATGTGTGCTCAGGGGCCCCAAGGTGGTGCCTAGATAAATGATTGATGGTACCAAATTGGGTTGATTGGGTTATCGAATGGGGTGCGTGGCCACCATGCTCTGTAGATTCCTACCAGAGACATCTTAACCCCCTTAAGTGTTGCTTCCTTCTGTCTTTCTGTGTGGACAGATCTGTGACTTTGGACTGGCACGTGTGGAGGAGCCTGACCCATCGCGTCACATGACCCAGGAGGTGGTGACCCAATACTACCGAGCCCCAGAGGTGCTGATGGGCAGCCGACATTACGGGTCAGCCATCGACGTATGGTCTGTGGGCTGCATTTTCGCTGAGTTGCTTGGCCGGCGGATACTCTTCCAGGCCCAGAGCCCCATCCAGCAGGTAATGGGGACAGAGACGGCGTGTGGTGTAAAGCCTGATTTATTAGCGGAAATAGCCAATCTACAAGCTCTCAATGTGTCTCAAGCTTGTATATAGGCATGATGCACATAATGTAAGGATCCCACATTTTCAGTGCACCTTCATGCTCCCAGGAGGGTATTGATTTGTATTGATTTTGGTGACCTCATGACCTTTCCTTTAGTGCCACCATTAGGGCAAACGTATATTTGCACACAAGATATCTTTTGACTAACCGAAAGGGACTGGCCGCCATGAACATGCCGAGCACATTATTGCACCAAAGAGGATGAACCTTGCTGGGTTGTTGGTAACGTTCAAACGCTGCTGGTTTGTATTACACAAGCTGACCAGTGTGCATCCCCGTGTATGGACTGGTATTGAATTGTATTGAGATTGTGAACCCAATATCTTCATGAGTACTAGTCGCCTTCCAGAGTAGTATGTGATTGAGAATCATATGTGTATTTTCTTTCTTCTTCTGGCGAATTCAGTCTTCAGTTTAAAACACAAAAGTAATTATAGAAAACTTTTAACAGTATAATGGAAAAACATAATTTATTTTTGAGTGAGAACCCTGTGTCATTATGTCCACCAGAGTGTGCTAAAGTGGCTTGACACTGTTTGTTGGCTGCATTTCATTTGGATGTTGTTGTCCTCCCTGCTGTTGTAGTTGGACCTAATCACAGACCTGCTGGGCACCCCTCCTCTCTCTGCCATGGCCTCGGCCTGTGAGGGGGCCAGGGCCCACATCCTAAGGGGACCTCACAAACCGGTAAGTCCCCAAACCTTTTCATGTCAAGGACCTCCACATTGACATTTATTAGCCCGCGGACCCCCATTTGAAGAGATATGCCAGGGACCCACAAGAGAAGATTTTTACGGCTCTAGCAGCGATTCTCAACCCGTTTAATTTCAAGGACCCCCAGTTTGACATGCATTAATCTACAGACCCCCATTTAACACAATCAGCACCGGGATTCCTTCAAAATAGGAGCTCTGGTGTGCCGGAAAGACATGGCCGCTTTTACTCTGAAACCCACCCCCCGGAAATAATCCGGGGAAAAAAATATAATATAAATAGTTTGCTTTACATTGCTATCGTTTTAATTTATACGATATATGATCCAAAAAGCGTTCATATTTTGAACGAGACTGTACAAAATGGAACCAAATGGACCCGTTGGGGTCCATTTAGTACACTCTCAGAGTTACAGACCCATAAGGGTCCATTTGGTTCCAAACTATCATAGCTGGGGACCCCCTGGAACTCCCTCAAGGATCCCTCGGGCTGCCCTGGACCCCACTTTGGGAACCACTGCTTCAAACAATGTTTTCACCCACTTTATCCAACTGCAGTCTTACAACCCCTTTTTTCTCTGAATCCTTTCTCGGATTGAGGTGTTTGATCAGAACGTTGATGTTAGCGGATTAATACTAAATCGTTGCTACCTCGCGGTTACAATATTAACCCTTCGGATGACTTGTACAAAGACGGTGGCCAAATTAGCTTTAGACAATTTTGCGGTTTTCCGGTTAATTTTGGGGTCTTCAGAGTAAAACATCTGGCTGCACGGCCGCTGCAGGGAAGGGACTACAGACTAGTTCTAGCAGTATAATGAGTTAATGGCGCCTGTTTGATGTGAAGAGTGCACATACTGGTTAAAAAAAGAAGGAAAAGTACATCGAATTGTGATCTTAAAATCCGAGTCTAAGATTCTCTAGCTGATGGTGAAAAACAATCAACTGATGGTCTTTTTCTCGTCGTCTTCCTCCCAGCCGTCACTGTCTGTGCTCTACATGCTCTCTGATGGTGCCACACACGAGGCTATTCACCTGCTATGTCGCATGCTGGTCTTTGATCCGGTGAGTGCTCACAGAACTAACTGTTTGGTCCATTGTTGCTATTTGATGCTGGGGAGAGTTCCAGCAGTGTGGACTGTTTAATCACTTAAGCACCATATCGTTCATCTCTGTCGGGTGGAAACGTATGTCCAAATTGTACTTTTCTTCTTTTTTTTTAAATGTTTTTTTGTGCCTTTCGTCTTTATTTTATTTATTTTATTTGTATAGAGGGATAGACAGTAGACTCACAGGAAGTGCCAGACCTGGACTACCGGCCAAGGTGCCTGGACCGCTGAGCCACGGCCCAGGCCCAAATCATACTTTTCAGGATTCAAATAAAAAAATTGCAAAAGTAGCAGGTTGCTTTGCGCCGCATTTCGATCTGCTACTTTTGATGCTGTAGTATGATCACGTCGTAGGGCATTAATCAAAAAACAAAATGTTAGAATATGGAGATGAGAAGTTTCTGCCCGACACTAACGATATTCTTCTCCATACGATGGCAATAGTAGCTGAGTGGATGGATAGAGAGAGGCCGCTTGGGAATCGGAAGGTCACTGGTTCGCCCAGTCTATTGTTGAAGTGTCCTTGAGCAAGACACTTATCCCTATCTGCTCTCCGGGCTCTGTAGTATTAGCATCCACTGACTACTCATCCTAATTAGTTGGGATGGGAAAATGCAGAGCACATTTCACGTATGTGCATTATGAATATAAATAGATCTGTGTATCGTAGTGTATTGTATTTGAAATAGAAATTACAGATCATTTTCTCATTGTGTCTGGATGAATACCAGAAATGCTTCTATATATGCAACATCTCAGCTGATATAGACAAATTCAGAAACGGGTCTCATGGTCGCAGCGTATGTATTTCCTGTAGACAGAGTCAACATAGCTGCGGGGTAAACCCGCACCTCTTCTACTACACTGTAGAGTGTAGAGTGACTGATGTTAGTCTGCCTCAAACGTTACTCTTTTTACCTGCTTTTTACTAACTCTAACATTACAAAGATGCCCAGAACATCGGGATGAACCTGTGTAGTTTATCGCTGCTCCAACAGTAGTGGCAACATTCCAAAAAAAAAGCTGTACTTAATACCTCATACTTTAAATGCTTAGTATGAGGTATAAAGTACAGCAGCCTTGTGTTCATAAAACAGAAAGATTGTTTATTTTTATTTGGAAACATTTTATTATATTCAGACTGCTAACAATGGTCTCTATAGAAGGGGCCACAGTCTGCTTCCAAAACTATTCTGTCATTGGTCTAGAAATAGAGTACGTGACCACTTGTGTTGAACAAATCGGGGTGCCTCTCTTTCGGATTGGTTAGACCTGTCTGTCAATCATTTTAGCCCTGGGTCGGCCGGTGCATGCACCAATGAGCTGCTAGTGCCAGAGCTTCTGACAGAAAACCGCAGACTGCCTCACACATCTTGATTTGATGATTAAAGACTTTCTGGTTTATTCCGTTGCTGTTGGACAGAAACCATTTATTTCCATATTTAGATTTTTTTGTGTTTTTACGTAAATGAACGCCTCAGTAGTTACAGATATACAAGCTAAAAATGTAGCGCGAAGAGACTCATTTTGAGCTTGTGATCTGCTACGTTTGTTTTTTTATACTGAAAGTTTCTTTTATACTGAAAGTAACAGTTTTGGACATAGGAGGTTTCCACTATCCACCTGACAAGAGACAATTTGCTGCACAGGAGTGTGTGTGTGTGTGTGTGTGTGTGTGTGTGTGTGTGTGTGTGTGTGTGTGTGTGTGTGTGTGTGTGTGTGTGTGTGTGTGTGTGTGTGTGTGTGTGTGTGTGTGTGTGTGTGTGTGTGTGTGTGTGTGTGTGTGTGTGTGTGTGTGTGTGTGTGTGTGTGTGTGTGTGTGTGTGTGTGTGTGTGTGTGTGTGTGTGTGTGTGTGTGTGTGTGTCCGTCCTCAGTTGATTGAGGTGTTTAGCTTTAGTGGCGGACTTGTTGTCTTGTTGTGACCCTTTGTTCTGATGGTACCACAGGCCAAGCGGATCTCTGGCAGCGACGCCCTCTCTCACCCCTACCTGGACGAGGGGCGCCTGCGCTACCACACCTGCATGTGCCAGTGCTGCTACTCGGTGCCCAGCGGGCGGGTGTACACGCGGGACTTTGAGCCTCCGGCCGAGCGGCCGTTCAGCCACAGCTACGAGAACAGCCTGCTCTCCGTGTGGCAGGGCAAAGGTAGGAGAGCCACGTGCATTAACCCATTTAGGCCTGACCTCGAAATTTAAAAAAAATCTTCTAAATCCTACAGTTTTCTGAAATAAATATTTTCACGATTTTTCAAAAATAACAGACCTACAAGCTCGTAGCGCGCCACTCGGTGGCGCGCTATGAGCTTGTAGATCTGCTATTTTTCAATAGCTAAATTATAACATAATGTTTAAAACACCAAAAGGGGTTCCCGCCCAAAATGGGTTAAAGGGACATTTCACCCCTGGAAGAAACTGCAGTTTGGGATTCTTGTTGCTATGTACAGTATATAGCAACTGAATTATTTTTTGGCAATTCTAATCCCGCACTTCATTATTGGGGAAAATAATACTATTAGTAATTTATTACTTATATTTACTACCCAACACCCCAGCCGACAGTTCTAGTCTTGTTATGGTATCTATTCTATTATTTAGTGGGTGAAAAGCCTACGTTATATATGGGCTTTTCAGACTGCAGGGTAATGGTGTGCCTTTCCATTCTTTCATCAGAGCTGATCCATCGCTTCATCACGGAGCACCAGCAGGGCAAAAAGGTGCCACTCTGCATCAACCCTCAGAGTGCTGCCTTCAAGACCTTCATCAGGTGAGGGGATAGACTTGGTCTCGCTGCCATATATGAGCCTGATTTCAGCCGGATTTATACTACGTGTTGCATGCAGGAAAAAAATTGCATATCTACAAGCTCGCGTTGGGGCTTGTAGACGGCTATAGTGACGCGTGACACCTTTGTATGGCTAATTGTAAAATAATAATTTGCGTGCTGCTGTGTGAACTCCAAATGAGTCTCCACCCGACCAAACCCTTCAGCTCTCCCTCTACCCTCCTCTTTGCAGGTCCACTGCGTGGCATTCCTCCAAGGTGTCCAGGAAGGAGGAGAGATGAAGGAATATACTTGTTGGGTGTTCAGAGGAGCAACGGCAGTTTTCAGAACGGATTTATTGGCCACAGAAACACTCCAGAGGAAGTACATTTGTGTTTTTTGGGGCCGTCTTTTGGAACGTTGGGGGGGAGATCAGGTGTGGAGAGACGACGTACAAACGGCCCCTAGTGGAATTCTGCTTACCCTACTGCGCTACTCTTCTTTCAAAAATTAGGGAAGTTGTTTTTCTTTCGAACGAGAAGTGAAATGTACAAAAGACAAGCCTCCTCCCCCAATCCAAGTATGAAAACTATGGGTTACAGCCAGGTGTTTCTGGTGCTGAACAACAAAATGCTGCTGAAGTTCTGGAGCATGGATAAGGAAGAGAAATTGTGCAACGCAGCAACCTCCCTAAAACCAGTGCTAGACTGGTTTCCCGTTCACCTATGTTGATATTGGCGACGTTGAGGAATAATTAACAATTAATTTTAATTGTTTTAAGTAGAATAATGTTTGCATAGTTGATTTTTGAAGTCATTCCAGCCATGTGCAATATGGTTTAAAATAAATCCACACAAAAATGATCCACATACTGGAGTAGGTTCTCGCGGAAAACCATAATGGAAGTCAACAGTGTTCTCTAAACAGCAACTTGATGGCATATCAGATCACCGCATTACCTGCTCTCTCACACTCCCCATCTCACCGGATTCCCCATAAAGGACAATGTTATCTCTTCTGGACACTTAATGTTTTTTCTCCTTTCCGCTGATGCCCGCACATTTCTCACCGCTGTATATGCAGCATGGATCTCGCCGGCGCACATCACGCATGTGACACTGTTTCCTCTAGCTCAGCCTTCCTGCCGGACAACCGTTTTGAAGTGTCCCAACAGGCACGATGATGCAATAGACCAAGATGTAGCTGTTTCTACCGTGCAGGGGTGTTAAGTCCCTGGGGGAAAGCAGGGTACCGATCCCTCACTTTGTCCTCTCAGCAGACCTCGGGTCGCAGCGACCAGATCAGTGTCTGTTAACCTTAAATACCTGATTTACACATGATCGTGTTGCAGGCCAAGATTGGCTAATGCGACTAATTATAGCCCAGACAATGACATAATTCTGACCTTTTTCTCATCAAGCATCAAAGACTATGTACAGTCGGGGAAATGGATAAAGGTTTGACAGGGATGCACTGATACCAGTACACGCATGGGGAGAGGAAGCACTAAGCAGGGACATTTTACATCTTGTCCCCTGCTTGTTTGAGTTCCATCCGAGCCAATTGTCTGTTTAGATCATGACATCTATTTCTAATGGTGTGGCTCTGCAGGAGTCGAGCCATCTATTACCAAACACTACCAAAACATGGTCAAGTTAATAACAACTCAGTTGTTGTGACAGCCTTTGTCATACTTTATTTCCTGTGTCATGACTATGTAACTTATTCGGTAGTAAGTAGACCGTTCAGTCTGTCTAGTCTACTCTCTCATTTGGACCGATCAGCAACACACTTCCTGTGCCCATTGCCAGTAGGCCACAGGACAGTACCTCCACCCACACATGTTTTATACATTTTAAATGATCATGATTAACTTAAGACATAAGTCTTATGCCTGTCTCCCAGGCCCTGTCCACAACATTTTGCTGAAGTAATTTGGGAATCTTAACTATTGTTGAAATAAGTCAAGTATAGAAACTGGGCATGTCTGAATGTAAAATGGATTGATCACTTTGGGCGGTATAGACTGCATAACACTGGTGTCAGTTCATCCCTAATTTTTGGTCAAGGTCAACCTTGATGAATGTTCCAGACACTAAGTAGAGAAGGCTCAGGTTAACACTTATGCTCTTCTCATCTGTAACACAAACGCCCTGCAAACATTAGTCCATACTGCATTGTTCTGACCAATCCCCAACCAATGAAAAAGAAAAAGTCGGGCTCCGACTGTGACGGTTACAAGGATTATTATTTAATGCAAGGCGGAGCATTGCGCAGGCCATGGTTTTCCTATTTTATTTTCTAATTTATTGACTGTTTGTGGAAATGTGTGTGTGTGCGCGGCCATCTGTCTTTCTGTATTATAAATATAATACCTGGTAAAAAGGTAGAAAACGCAGCCCTCTGCTCTGAGATCTTTATACCTCAAAACCAATAAAGGGCAAAAAGAGAGGGTTAGTCTGGAGTGCACATGGGACCTTATGGACATATCTATGGACTGAAAAAAACAAACGAACCCTTTTATCTTTACTGCAACATGACGTCATTCCTTTGGACTCATCGACTGTTCTTTACCTCTGGCTCCTAAGCTTTCACCCCACTGTACGAGTCTTGCGACGGGGGAGATGCAGAGCTGTAGGGATCATGTTGGTGTAAAAAAAATGCTGCTGTTTTTGTTTTGTTTTTTGATATTTGTTTTGTTGAGTTCCTGTTCATGGTAAGGCTCAGGTGTCCCAATTGCAGACTATGAATTCTAACCGCACGAATACATAATTGAAGTCCAGGGCACACTGGTGTTGCCAGTCAGCTGTCGTGCATGCACCGTTTGCAGTTCGTCCATGACTGTCCAGGATTTGGCATTTCTATGCCCAATGGCGGCTTGCTTTCCGGCGCCATGATGAAAACCTCAGACAGGGAGGATGCACCGATATTGATCCTGTCATGGTATATCAGGCAGAGAATGAGGCTAAAATAAACAATAGCTTAGTGTTCTTGTTGGATATTTAATACCAATAATGAAACGCATTGAATGGCAGATATATCCAGTGAAAGTCACCTGAGTTATCAGCTTTTGCACACTTGGAAGGATGTTGGATCTCTACAATGGAGGAGAAAGGAATATATATATAGATTATTCAATTGTCCAATCTTCCCAAATTGTCTATATTGCTGAGTAACTTACTCTGCATCAGTGCATCTCTGAATGCAAAAAGGAAGGATGGTGGGCATCCACACCCTGTCTGACGGAACAGAATTTGATCTGTTGATTCTTAAACCCTTGAAACCTCACAATACTGCTACAGTATGAAAATATTACATATAGGTCAGCGATGCATTGCAGACTGCTAGCGCCGTCATCCCAACACTAGATGACACTATAGGGAGGGACTGCCAGAATACTTAACTTTGTATATCTGCAAATTCTGCATGTGTATATTTATTGTCCCACAGAGAGCGGTTGGTTTTGAATGCTGTGCAATGGTCGAGTTTGTCGACGTTGACGAAAAACTTCAAAAAAAGAAAAAAATGTGCATTTTGTGGTAATTTTATTTAATTCATCTTAGGAAATGAGTTTATTCTGGAGCTTTTTTTTTATGTTTGATGTGATCCCATTTTAGATTTTGTTTTTGTTTTTAATTTGTTGTTGGAACACCATTCAGGCTAGTAACGTTTTGATATAGATTGCCTGAAGATGGTCTTTTGCCCTCTCTCCACCCCCCCCCCCCTCTCCTTGCACCTGAGTCTTTAATTGCATGTGCACCGGTGTCCCACGGCCAAAATAGACAATGTACAAGCAAGTAGACGGCCTATTTTAGACTGGGGCAGGACACCGTCGTACGACTAAGTATAAATCAAGCTAAGTGCATATTTCTCTCCCGCTTTCACTTCTTGTCTGTTCAGTTTGCCAATAGATATTGAAGTGGTGTGATCTGTGTAGAGCAGGGTGGACGGGCCACTCGGGTCATCTAAGGTAGACGTTTTGTTTTTTTGTTTTCAGATAATGAGAAGGAAAACTTGATATTTGTGTTTTATTATGAAAATATATAAATACCAATGTTCTGTTTTGTCATGACGTTTTAGCAAGAGGATGTTTTTGACTTGTTCCCAACAAATACTTGAATTTCTTAAAAAACAAAAGGTTTAGAGTTTAATTAGTGAATGATGAATAAAAGAATAGACACTGGATAAAATAACCTTGCCCTGTGTTCTCATTTTGTAACATTGTGTGTACTACCAGACAATGTGTTTTATGAGTAAAACCCACATACAGTTGTGCTATGTTCACAATGGAAGCTCAAATCTACTTTTTGGACAATAAAGATATCTATTCATTGTCAATGGCAAAGAGTTCAGGACAAAAAAGATGTATATAGGAGGGGCTAGTGCCCCTCAAAAATAAGGCTAAACCTAACCTTATTCCTAAACTGAACCTCTGTAAAACTATGCCTAAACCTCAACTTATTCCAAAGCATTTATAAAACAAATCACACCCGTGTGAAGTGAGGGGCGCTCTTGTCATCGTACAAATGTATGTCATATTTGGCAGACATTTGACCCAATTTCTCCTTTTATTGTCAATGGCAAATATTGAGACGTGTGGGGAAAAAAAATCTGAATTCACACCCGATCCTGGCGATCTTATCAACATCGTACATCAGCTCATTCCGGTCAATCAGAATTTGCGTTCTCACCGTGGTCTTCAATGTTTGTGTTACGTAATGTTCCTTTTTACACAAACACTCAAAAGTCCATTCATTATCAATGGGATTTAATGTTTGTGTAGCACAAAGTTTGTGCACATATCACCAAAAGCTGGACATAGGAGGGGCTCAAAAATCACACCCGTGTGAAGTGAGGGGTGCTCTCATCATACATCATCATTATCTCATTCTGGACAATCACAATTTTCGTCCTCACAAAAAGCCAAAATCAGCCAAAAACAGCCATGGGTGTAGCTTAAAGGGTTAGTTCATATTTGTTTAACTTAAGCTGTATGAAATACTTGCCATTAATATAGTGGCTGCAACTGTATTAATTGATTGCCCGAGTCCCGTGGAGGGAGTTCTGCTCTGGTTTTGGTGAAATATTAAGTAGTCCTGGTCATTTTGTGGGGTGCACAGGGGGCCACGCATTAAAATAAATTAATCCACAAAAAAAACGTAATTTGTATAATTGACTTATTTCTAAAATATTAGTGCAACTTCTGTTCATTTTTTACCCTCTTATCACACGGAACTGTGGAAATGTTTTTTGTGTCCATATCACTACGCCCAAAAAATAGTTCCATGTGATAGAGGGGTCAAAGTTGAACGAAAGTTGCGCTAATATTTTAGAAATAAATCAACAATACAAATGACGTTAGTTTTGTGAATTAATTTACTTTTACTGCGTGGCCCCAGTGCCCCCCACAAAATGACCGGAACTACTTAATATTAATCAAAACCAGAGCAGAACTTCCACCACAGGACTCGGGCAATCAATTAATACAGTTGCAACCACTATATTAATGGCAATTGGCACGTATTTCTTCCAGGTTAAGTTAAAAAAAATCTGAACTATCCCTTTAAGAGGTCCAAGTATTGTATCTCTAGAGTATTGCACAATGTCTGACATATACCAGCTGCATATATAGTATATACAATGGGTGTCCCCTGTGGCACAATCGTTATGCAATGCTCAACCAATGGCACATCTCCCACCCAATCACGCCGGACATCTTCACATTTGTCTTCAATGTTTGTGTTTACACAAACCCGGAAAGCTGGGCATAGGAGGGGGCTATAGTGCCCCTCAAAAACAAGATGGTCTGACTAGGTTGACGTTAGGTGGAAAGCCTGGTGGAACGATGTTAGTTTGCCCACCGTTTGGTTACCAGAAAATAATCGATGGATGCAGCCATACTCTTTCTCCAATGACTAGCAACTGTTATAATCATCTGCACTGGAGGCCCACATGGCTGTGTGTTCTCCCCCTGATCTCTACACCAACAGTTGCACACCTATAGCGATCAGCTGGTCCATCTTCTGAAGTTTGCAGATGACAAGTTGACAACCCTGTCTGCTGAGAGACCACAGAGGGGAGGTTGACCATCTGGTTCACTGGTGCAAATAACCACAACAACTTGGAAGCTTAATGCCCCAAAGAGTAGATCACTGTGTCTCAATGTCAGGTCCAGGGACCACCAGGGGTCCAAATGAAATGGACTCTTATGGGTCTATAACTATGGGAGTGTACAAATGGAACCAAGACCAGGTGCATGTTACATGTATGAAATTAACTCCAAACACACTCAAAGTTTATTTATAAAGCACATTTAAGATGACAGAAGCCAGCCAATGTGTTATACAGGGCAACAGAATAAGACACAAAAAACACAACACATACAAGGTAGAAAACAGAAGGGAATGCAATTTAAACACAACAGTGGCAATGAGCAAGGGGTGCTCTGTCGCCAGCCTTGCTGCACAATCACCTGTACCGCTGTTATACAAACATGCAGTCTTGTTGGCCACTGAGGGGATTCGGTGCCTTGCTCAAAGGTCACTTAACCTGTTGATGGAGGGTGGTGAGTGGTGAGTGGTGGTCACTGGTCAAAGTGGTCATTCACTTCCCCACCCATATTTATTTAAGCCAGTATGGGGAATAGAACCAGGAGCCCTTTGTCCAACTTAAGCACGCTCCTCTAAACTTTAGGCCACTGCGGCCGGCCAGAATTGCTGTGATTTTGACAGCACTTGACAACTTGGCCATCAGCTCATCGATGCTTTTCATCATGGACACACACTCTACTAAAGTCTAGCATCCAGGATGCTAGATATATAGTAGCCCTACTGTATACAGTGTATTCGTAGCCTACCTTTATTGAAAGGATGAACGCTTGGACCCATCTTGTTTTTAAGGGGGTCCTTATAAAGAACCTTGTTCTTGCACACAATACCAACAGTTCCTTCCCTGTGGTGGTAGTGTGATTCAGAAACAACACACGCACGCACGCACACACGCATGCACACACACACACACACACACACACACACACACACACACACACACACACACACACACACACACACCGATGTATCTGCACCAGTAATATTATTTTATTATTTTCCTACTATTACATCATCATGTGTACATATACATAAGTAGCTATACTAACAATATAACAAATGTGGAATTTAGCCTACTCTGTAGTGTATGCATACTGTAAATCAGATCCCCTTATACATGGTAAATCAATAATTTTATACACAATAAATCAAATCAATACAGTGTATAAAATCAAATATGCCTATGCACATTATAAAATCACTATAGCCTATACAAGTCTATACAAACTGCACTCTGCAATCAAATCACTGCATACTGTAATTCCAACCAGTTGTTTGTACAATGTAAATGGTTGCACACCACTGGCCAGCAGTGTATACTGCGGACTGCAGAGCCATCGGAACCACCTGCAACACCCTGTCCAACGTCACACCGACATTGGTGACTTTGAACAGAGGTCGCTGTTTTGCAATATCTGCAAATTCACTGTCCGGGAGGCGAGTCCTGGAGCCGGGGAGCATCATGCACATTACCACACAACGGCGGAAAAGATCAACTGATAGAGTCCTTAGCCTATACATGTCTTATAGTCAGCGCTTTTTATTATAGCCGAGGAAATAAACCTCGACACACAACCCTGGTGTGTTTTAGCTGAAATGGAAACACGTTACATCAGAAGGTGTGTCCTCCTGACTATAAACAATGGCAAAAAAAAACGTCTACAGCTGGAGTCGCAGATTTCGATAGGACATAAAAGCGTGCGTAACGCTCGATGATGAGGCATATGGGCAGCATGCAGCAGCATCACCACCGGGGACGTGTCGACGGAGCTGACGGCGATAATATATACATCATGATTCAGTGACAACCGAACCGAAACCTGCGGTTGGACCCCTTCCTTTAGGAGACCGATGAGAAACCAATCAAAGCCATTGATCATCTGGTATTCTGGCCGATCATCAAAGCCATTGATCATCATCTGACCGAGTCAAGAGGAGGACGAGGGACGCGCTGCGACATCTGATCCCAACATGTAAACGGCTCTGCTTGAATATACCCCCTCCCCACCATCACAAACTTTATTCTGAAATATGCCTGCTAATTAATTTACAGTTATTCTCGCTTTGCATGTTGTCATTTAATAGCCGTCAATTTACTGTCATTGTAATTCGAGAGCGTAACCAAACGTAACCGAATGGACCCGGCTATACGGGTCCATTTGGTTACGCTCTCAGAGTTGGAAATGGGTACATATTAACACTGAGGATTTCAATGTGTGTGCAGGCCGGACGGACGATAAAGCGACAGTCGCAGTGGAAATTGTAAACATGTTGCGGTTTCGAGAGCCGTGCCATAGGGAGCAAATTAAATTAATTGTAAACTGGTAACTGCTATGTTAAATGTGAATGGGTTCGTCACATATTTTGTACAAGAGGAAGAGGCCCTGCACTCTCTGATTGATTGATTGATTGATTGATTGATTGACTGATTGATTGCCTTAATTTGGGCTCACATCTGGGCAGTAGGCTATAGCCTACTGTAAGCATATAGTGTCAGCCAGTACATTCTATATGATATAGTTTGGATGGAACATTATAGGACCGGCCATTCAGATACAGTAAATCCCATCCAGATTTACATCAATCACATCCATCCACCCATTTTGCCTCCCAATTTCACACACAGCAAAATCCCTCAGTTTATTTATTTTTTATGCCAACAGTGTACAAATGGAACCGAATGCAACCCGGATTGCACCACACATCATCTTGATAAACTGGACTGTTTTTGTTGTTGTTTTTTTGCAGGGGGGATAGTCAGTCAGTGTCATGGAAGATAAACAGACAGGACAAGCTGGCTTGAACAATAGAACTCCACATCATCCACCCCACCCCACCCCTACATGCTGCCCCCCTCTTCTGTTTGCATTCATTGTACTCATCTGTTAAGCCTGAATTACACCTAGTCGTATGACGGTACCTTACGCCCAAACAACCCCGTCACACGCATTGTGATGCTTTGTCAATCTGCTATTTCCGGTGCAGGGCACCGTCGTACGGTGGAGTAGGCCTATGACTTGAACATTTTGGGTTTTTGTGGGGCATACCATTCCGGCTCAAAATCCCTGCGCCACCCTGCACCCCCACCCCTACTCTCTCTCTATCTCTCTCTACACTGTAATCTATCTTAATCCCTCAGTTGTTGTTTTTTTCCCCTCTTTTCTAATCCCTTCCAAAGAGCTTTTTGGTTCCTGACCAGAGCCTCCTGTCCTTCTGGACACAGTGTCTTTGTGAGGATGAAGCTGTTGACAAGTGGCATCAGCCCTCGCCTCACTGTTCACACACTTTATGAAAGATTGAACGCATAAATAATTGAAACAAAGACGGCCCTATATATACAATATGAATGATAATAATAAATGCAGAGCACAGAAATCTTTAGCAGCTGTGGACGGGTCACCACCAGACTCAGTCTGAACAGATTAGTAATCTAGCATCGACTTAATTCATTGCCTTCCTCTTTAGCCCCAGTATTTTGTCTGTCTTACTCACAATGTTGACCCCTGTGTATTTTTTGTTTTGTTTTGTTTGAATGCTGTGTAAAAAGCTATTAATAGTGGGATTACGGGAGCATTGTGATGACTCAGTGGGAGAGATTAGGGCTTGCATGCATGTGTATCATTAAAGGGACACTTCACCCCTTTTGCAAAAAAATATATGTTAATGACGTTTACAAGATTTAGAACACTTTCCTGGGGGTCTTTATGTGTGTAATATGTGGTTTTAGATTTTAGCAGTGAGCCCAGTGTCTCTGATGTCATCGACACTGGGCTCACTTCCTTCCTGGACTACAATTCCCATAATGCTTTGGTGCACTGCTCCTCCTTGTGGATAGGGGGAGGGCTGTTTTACTTAGACAACATGTAGTCCAGGAAGTAAGTGAGCCCAGTGTCCATGACATCAGAGACACTGGGCTCACTGCTAAAATCTAAAATATCTAAAACCACATATTACACACATAAAGACCCCCCAGGAAAGTGTTCTAAATCTTCTAAACGTCATTAACATACTTTTTTCTTTGCAAAAAGGGTGAAGTTTCCCTTTAAGGCGTAAAGATTATGTATTTTTATATTGCGTATAGTAGACTACAGTGTTATTTGTTAATGAATGGCTGGGAAGAAAGTAATGGGAACAGTGAAGAAAGCGCTACCTCACTGAGCAGACCGTTTATTCCTATATTTCAGCTGTATTTCGGAAACCTCATATGACCATAATTGTTACTTTTCAGGATTCAAATTTAAAAATGGCAAAAGTAGATCTAATAGATTGAAACGTGCCGCATTTTGAGCTTTTGATCTGCTACTTTTCTTTTCTCCAATATTTTTGGCGTTTTTTGCCTTTATTGATAGGGTACAGTAATTAGACAGGAAAGGGGGAGAGAGATGAGGAGTGACACGCGGCAAAGGCCGTCGGGCTCGGGAGTCGGACCCGCGGCACGCCGTCCGTCTGGCTTGGCAGCCTAGGTGCCCAGACGGGCCAGGTCTGATACTTTTGATACTTTTGTGTGACGCTGTAGTGTGATTGACTAGGGCATTAGTCTACGAGAAATCACCAAAACAAGTTGGAGATAAGAGATTTCTGCGCGACAGCGACAATTTCCTTGTTCCTGGATGTGTTTGTGGACACTGACCAGGTGTGTGTTTCTCTCCTCTCTCTCTCTAGTGTCCGGTGGTAGCGAGGCGGCCTCACCTGGTGCAGGAAACCCCATCTGACGCAGGAGGCTTGTCACAGCATCCCTCTATGTACATAACATACTCTCAGCACATGTAGTGTAACCTAAAACCCTGTTCCACTCCCACGGAACCAACAACTCCCCCCCCCCCCCCCCAACCAACCAGCCAACCAACCAACCAACCATCCAACCGCACAAAAGGGAAAGCCAGTCTCGTCGTTCTAATGATAATGATAATGAACTTTATTTATATAGCACCTTTCAGAGCAATGCTCCAAAGTGCTGTACAGTACAAGGTACAAGTTTAAAAGCGAGAAACACAATGGGAAAAAAGACAAAAATATCAACAGTTTAAAAATGTACAGTCTCCTATAGAAAGGGTAAAAAACATTCTTTGTACAGGTGAGTCTTTAAAAGTGACTTGAACACAGGCACAGATGGTGCTAGCCTTACATGCACCGGTAGAGCATTCCACAATTTGGGCGCCCGGGCGGCAAAAGCCCGATCACCTCTGGTGACTAGGTTCGTCCTAGGGACCTCAAGTAGGGCCCTCTCCGATGATCTGAGGATGCGTTCCGATCTAGGTGGGGACAGCATTTCGAAGATGTAGGTAGGGGCCAGCCCATTTAGGGCTTTATATGTAAGGAGTAGAATTTTGAAATCGCATCTGGCGCTCACAGGCAGCCAGTGCAGAGTGGCAAGTACTGGTGTGATATGGTCTCGTTTCTTAGTGTTGGTAAGCAGTCGGGCAGCAGAATTTTGGATTAACTGTAGGCGGGATGTGGTTTTCTTAATAAGGCCGGAGTAGAGGGAATTGCAGTAGTCGAGGCGTGATGAAATGAGGGCATGTATGACTATCTCGAGGTCCGGAGGTGACAGGAAAGGCTTGATTTTTGCGATATTTCTTAGTTGGAAGTAGCATGATTGTACGACTGTTGTTACCTGTTTATTAAAAGTTAAGTCTGAGTCAAAAAACACACCGAGATTGCGGGCTGCAGGTGTAACATTTGAGGAAAGGGAACCAAGTTGTGAGTGTAATAGGAGAGTTGAAGTAGGGGGGCCGAATAAAATTATCTCTGTTTTGGATTGGTTTAGTTGAAGGAAATTCTGTGTCATCCAGGCTTTGATGTCAGAGAGACAGGCCAAAAGAGGTGACATGTTGCCGGAGCCGGGTTTTAATGGGAAGTATAGTTGGGTGTCGTCCGCGTAGCAGTGAAAGTTTATATTATGGGTGCGAATGATGTTGCCAATGGGGAGCATATAAATACTGAAAAGGAGTGGCCCTAGGATTGAACCCTGTGGGACTCCGCAGGTAAAGGGGGCCCGAGAGGAGGAGGCCTCTCCAATAGTGACAGACAAACTCCTACCCCTAAGGTAGGAGCTCAACCAGGAGAGTGCCAGATCATTAATCCCAACCCAGTGCTCCAGTCTCTCTATTAAAATGTGGTGATCAACCGTATCGAAAGCGGAGCTGAGATCCAACAAAAATAAAACTGAGCAGTCCCCAGAGTCAGCCGCAAGGAGTAGGTCATTTGTGACCTTTAAAAGAGTAGTCTCAGTGCTATGGAGGGTGCGGAAACCAGATTGGAATTTTTCAAACGTACTGTTAAAATTCATAAAAGAAATCAATTGGTTAGAAACCACTTTCTCTAAAACTTTAGATAAAAAAGAGAGTTTTGAAATAGGTCTAAAATGGTTTAAGATGAGGGGGTCCAAGGAAGGTTTTTTCAGTAGGGGCTGCACCAGGGCGTGTTTAAGGCTACTTGGGAAAACGCCTGTGGCCAGGGAACAGTTTAGAATTGATAAAATATCAGGGCCAATGGTTTCGAGGACCTCTTTCAGAAATGTGGTGGGGATGATGTCTAATGGGCATGAGGAAGATTTCATTTGTGATATTGTCTGTTGGAGTGTTGCTAGTGAAATTTGTTGAAATGAGGTGAGGCGGGACGGTAGTGGTGGACAGTTATCAGGGGCTCTAGGAACTGGGGGAAGATTCTGTCTTATTCCTTCAACCTTATTGATGAAGTGAAGGAGGAACTCCTCACACCTTTCTGAGGAGGCCTCCAGAGGCTGACTGGGCAGTGGGCTGATTACAGAGTTGATTGCATTAAACAGAATTCTGGAATTGTGGGAGTGAGAGGTGATGAGATTGGAAAAATAGCTGTTTCTGGCATCCTTTACTGCAGATTGATAACTGGCCATCAATTCCCTGAGATGGTCATGGGTTGAGGTGAGTCTATTTTTCTTCCATTTTCTTTCAGCCTTTCTGCATTTCCTTTTGATGTCTCTGGTCTGATCATTTTGCCAGAGCATGGATTTTTGCTTGGCGTATTTGATTTTAAAAGGTGCAATAGAGTCGAGGATATGTGAGCAGGTGCTGTTAAAATCATCAACTAAAATATCAACTGACAGTGGTGGGTGCATGGTGGTATTGGCTGTGGTAGCTGAAAAGGCCTGATGAAAGAGATGACTGGAATTGGAGTTGAATGTCCGGGATCGGGAGGATATACGTGGCGGAGGAGCAGGAGGAGGCAGCATGGTGTGGAAAAATACAGCTTTGTGGTCTGAGGGAGGAAAATCTAGAATATTTAAGTTAACCAGGGAGACGCCATGAGTGAGCACAAGGTCAAGGGTGTGTCCCAATTTGTGGGTGGGACCATTTACGTGCTGTATCAGGTTAAAGGATTCATAAATATTAATAAAGTCGGTAACAAACGTGGAGGAAGGACAGCAGACGTGAATATTGTAGTCGCCCGTCAGGATAACACTGTACGGCTGGGCCATAATAATTGATAAAAGCTCAGAGAATTCCTCTAGGAACCCGGCCACGCGTTTTGGTGGCCTATAGATTAAGGCACATAAAATAGGGGTCTTACCATTAATAATAAAACAAAATAATTCGAAAGTGGAATAGCTGCCAAAGTCGACAGGGGAGCATTTAATGATGTTTCTGTACACTATTGCTAGACCACCGGCATGGCCCAATCTAGGGTGGTTAAAATATGAAAACTCGGGTGGGCAGGTCTCTTTGAGAGTTGGAGAATCGCCTGGACCCAGCCATGACTCTGTAATCATAAATATATCTGTATTTGAGGACATAATAAGATCTCTGCAAATGAAAGACTTGTTTGTGAGAGATCTAACATTTAACAGGCACATAGTGAGAGGTGCAGTGACATCTGGTGGTGAGGTCCCACGTTTCTACACACCCTGCTTTAACAATCAGAGGTACATTCATTCACTCACTCACAGTACAATCAAATCGAGAGCTGGTGTCACAATAATACATGAAAGTAAAAGTTTATAAAGGTAAAATAAGGTGATAAAATAATAACAACCCACATTCAATACAGTAAAAATAAACGTAAAAAAAATAAAGACTAGGGATTCAAGTGCCTTGCTCAAGCAGTAACTCAAGTGTAGTTGTCAAGCAAAGCAGTGCACACTACTTTTACCAATCACCAATTGCCTGTTGATTTGTACCTGCACGTGAACAGACACAATGTAATGGGATTGCATGATGTTTGTTAGTCTAGTTCTCACCCTGATGAAGACCTTAACCGGTCGGAGCATGTTGGCAATTTGTATAGAATATACTTTGGTGTGATTTTTCCATGTTTCTTTTGTGCTTGCCTCTTCTTTTTAAGTGTACACTACCTATTGAATCCCCCCTGCTTGCTTCCCCTCAGATTTCCCCAGCCTGACCAACCTTCCGGTTGCGACCTCACACCCTGTCTTCAAGCCGTCCTGGAACTGAGCGGGGGGGGGGAGCCCGTTTTTGTTGCAGTGTTCAGAAACCTGGACACCGTGCTCGCCCCCACAGCGCGGATAACAGCTCCCTCCCCCCCCCACGGCTCTGTGTCTCATGGCAGAATGCCACGCCCATCTGAGCCTCTTGGTCAAGCTGGGATCTCTCCGCTCAGACGGCAGCTAGTCGTCGCATAATGCAATGCTCCCAGCACGTCACTCCGTGTGTGTGAGACCCTGAGCACCACACATACACACGCACGCACACACGTGCACTCGCACACAGTCACCATGTTGGCCCTTATGACTGCCGGTTCCGTCTTCTTCCCTGGTCTGTTCTTGCTGTCTAAGCACAGCCTGAAGCGCTTGTTGGGATGGAGCGAGGGAGATGCTGCCACTGTGTCTGCAAGGTAAGACCATGAGTTAACACACACACACACAAACATGCATGTGCACGCACACAGACACGCACGCACACACACACACACACACACCCACACACAATATTTTTTCAAAGAAAAATAGTAGATATGCAAGCTTGCAACGCTTGTAGATCTGCTTCTCTGGTGGGCCTGTGATGATATTGCAAGTGGGCCCCCTATACTAATTGGCAAAACACTACATTCGTACTTTAAAAGAATTATATACAAACAAAAAGTCATGGTGTTTTTTCACCTTGAGAAGTGAGTTTGAAATCGGTTTCCTGCTCAAGTGCTGACATTTGTACTATTGAGCTAATAGAGCCTGCCTGCTTGCTCAGGGGATAAATCTTGACCATCAGGTCAGAATTCCTGGGGGGGGGGACCCCAACAAAAATGAGGAAGTCTTTAACCGTCTTTAACCCTACTTCTTTTAGGTTTTAACCACTTAAATGTATGTACCGTTTTTCGCGGTCTACACCAAATAGAAATCATGTTGTGACACGTTGTGACAGCTTGTAGATCTGCTATTTTTGGCTAATGTTCCTCAATGCTGGTGTTCAACTGGTTTAAAGATACAAAATACATATCAAATGACCATTGACCAAATGCATATCAATTTGTGGGTCCTAGTTGACATGAATATGTTTGCTTTATATTAAGATGTCATTTAGGCTATACTGTCCTTTCAGTACTTTCAGTTCATACAGTGACGACACAAAGCATAATAATAGTATTGCATGTTGTGAAATTGGACACTGTAATAATTGGCAGGCCCAGGGGGCGCCCCGCGCCCTGCCCTGAGGCCTCCGAACCTCCTGGCTTCATGCCACTGCTGCTGAGGCAGACATCAGTAGACCTGATGGTGCCAATCTCTTCCTTGTTGTCAGAGTGGTGTCGTCCATCCAGGCTGTGATGGCTTCCTCAGCAGGATGCATCATCATGTCCTCCTGTAAGGACGTCATGAACGACCAGTAAGTATGACATAATGTTCCTGTACTCTTGTACTCTTTTCTCAAGTGGCCACAAGGTGAGTTTTTACTTTTCACCTGTTTTCTTGTTGTCACTTTACTGTTAAGCCCGGGAGTGTTGGGCACAGAACAAAATGCTGATCGCATTGTATATTGCTTCTATATCTGCTATGTTCGGCACCTGACACTGACACCATGATTTATATTTCCTCAAATGGTAATGCTTGTAATGTAAAAAATGTCAGAGCTAATTAGAGAGTGAGAGCCACTATGAATGAATGAATAAATTGTATTTGTATCATCATCATCATCCTTCGAGTGCCCTCGAGATCTGCGACACAAGCTGCTTCCACTGGTCTCTGTTGCTCATTGCCACACCAAGTTCATTCACAGTCAGTCCTGTGTCCCTACTCAGAACATCTGGAAATGTGAGAGGTCGTGTTCCTCTTGATGGGCAGGGTAGTCTCCACACAAGAATATCCGAAATGACCTGGTCTTTTGCTCTGTGGCAGTGTCCAGCAAAGCGGAGTCTTCTTTCTGCCACAACAACTGAGATGGGGGGGTGCCTCCATAAATCTGAGCTTTAGTGGGATGGTCCTTCCATGAGAGGTTCTGGACACGCTGCTTTACAGACAGCTTAAAAACAACAATCATGAACAACATCAAAACATCAAGAGCATCAGAAACAGCAAAACATAAAATAACAAAACATCAAAGACAAGTGAAAAAACAGTATTAGGAAAAACACTTGACATACAAATGTGTTTTTAAAAGCTGTTTAAAAGGGCACGGACTCTGGAGAGTATCTCTCTTTGCTCTCTCTCTCTCTCTCTCTGTGTCTCTGCAGATCTTTGTGTTTGTTTACTTTGTGCAGCATGTGGCCACATGCAAGTGTGCGCCCATAATTGAAATCGTATCCTCTCGTGGCTTACATTGTCTCCTCCCACCTAATCTAATTCAAATCTCAGCCTAATTAGCCGGCAGTGACAAGGGCTATTTTAGTGCCTCTAAGATGGTCAGAGAGCGAAGGGGGGACTCTAATCTGTCAAAGCAATGAGTACAGGACTGTATGACCAAAGTCCCAAACCAGTAAGAGATAGACTGAGTGAGCGAAGGAGGATTGATGGGCCCATGGCGAACAAGGTTGGGCGGGGTGGTTGATGGGCCCATGGCGAACAAGGTTGGGCGGGGTGGTTGGCGCGGGGCGTACTGCCGGCTGGGACCCTCATTTCCCAGTCAAAGCGGAGAGGACTGACTGGAGCCGCCATGCGCCATTTGATTAACAAATCACTGCAGCCTTCGTATAAGAACGCCCTGGTCACATTTTGAACCCTATGGAATGCATCAATCATATTTTGTGCTGCATGTTGTGTACTGCAGTGTGTGTGTGTGTGTGTGTGTGTAGGTGTGTGTGTGTGTGTGTGCGTGCGTGCGTGTGTGCGTGCGTGCGTGCGTGCGTGCGTGCGTGCGTGCGTGCGTGCGTGCGTGCGTGCGAAACACTAACATTGCATTGTCCTGAGTTTGATCTACTGTAGATGTTCCTTTCAATGCTGTATTTTTGAGTGGTGCAACCACTCCCTTATGGAGCTATGTGTGTGGCTGGCTGGGTAGCTGGCTGGCTGGCTGGGTGCGTCTGAGCACGAAAACAGCATGGTTGTTTTTCACCACCTGTGCGCAACCTAACACACACACAAACACACACGCACATATTAACTGTATATATGATGATTTCGGGTGTCCCAGTACAGTACAGTGACAGTACAGTACAGTAGAGGGTACAGTAGAGGGACCCCTCTGTCATTTCTAAACCGTTTGTAAAGCCCCCCCCCCCCCCCTGGTCTCTAGAGCAGTGGTTCGCAAACCTTTTAGCTCGAAACCCAAAAGAGAAATGAGACTTTGCCCGGGACCCAAACAAGTGAAAATAGAAGATCTACAAGCCTTTGTTCAGTCAGCCCCCCTGTCCAATATTCAGGTCCATTACCCTCCCCCTGCATTAGTTTCTTTATTATTGTATTGTTAAAATAATTAGCTGGAGGACCCGGCACTAAATTTGATTCGCAGGTTTGACAGCATCTAACGCAACATCTCCCGGCGGATTCCTCCATCTTTCACTCAATAGGGACTGCTCCCATTGCAAATTGATGATGTAATTTGTCCACGTGTGGTCCAGCCCTATGGAATGCATGTGCTAATAAAAGAATTATACTTCCTAAGGTTAATATGAGCATCAAAGGATTATCTTAAATATTAAAAGCACATGGATTCCATACACATTCCATAGGGCTGGACCACACATATGCTTAAATGACATCATCCGTATTGAGTGAAAGATGAACTATTTCTAAAACAAATGTTTAAAAATGATATAATATATATATAATATATATATAATATAATATATATATATATATATATATATATATATATATATATATATATATATATATATATATATATATATATGTATATATATATATATATATATATATATATATAGAGAGAGAGAGAGAGAGAGAGAGAGAGAGAGGGCAATTATAATGTCATTCATTGCCAGATTAAATACCTAAATTACCATCCAGTGCCAGGCCTTTTTTGTATTTACTTACCTTTTAAGTAGTAACAAAATATTCATCTTCACTACGATCGCACACCGGACCATTGATAATAAGAGAGCCGTTCGCTGCACGTTCGTAAAAACAAAAACTTCTGTTCAATAGTTAGAGTCCATTGAAAATTGAATGGTGGTCACAGCTGCTGAGACAACAAGGCAGGAAGCAGGAGCAGATGACCGGCAAGTCAAACCTTTCCTTCTCTTTTTCTCCCTTCCTCTTCCTTCTCCTCAGCCACTGGCTGGCCAACGGCTACATCCTGTTCGCCACGCCCTACTTCGCCTACGACATCTACGCCATGTTCCTGTGCTACTGGCACAAGCTGCAGGTCAAAGGTCACGGGGAGGACGACGGCTCCATGAGTGCCGCCGTGCCGGGCTACCTGCGGCGCGAGCTGCTCATGGTGCTGCATCACGTCTTCATGGTGGCCGGCTGCTTCCCCGCCTCTGTGGTCAGTACGGCGTCATCCCAAAACATATACCGGTTGTGATTGGCCAGTGCACTTGTGATTGGTCAGTAGCTACTTTGACTGGCAGTTGGGGCAAACTCTCACCCCAAAATAATATGATTCTGTGGCTATCGGGACGTAACTCGAACAGCGCTGAGTCGGCTCAACCGGACTTCGCAACGTTCGGTATGGCAACTCAGTCGCTTTAGCTCTCTCGTTGGTGCCTCATGTGGCTCAAGTTTGCTAGAGACAGCACGGCACCGTCGCGGTCAAAAACTATACTTTATTGGCCAAAAAACAGTTACCGTCCCGATTGATACTAATGAGCATTTGTGCCTGTCGTAGACATGCGCAGAGCAAGTTCAGTCAGGGAACCTCAGTTCAGTCGCTGCTGGCCGTTAATTGGGCCGCCTCAGCATCATGCTCTCATCCACATAATTCACTCAGCCAATCACACACTCACTCCATCTTCATACCGGCTACTTTAACAGGAGGTTTGCATTCCTCCTCCTGCTTGCTTGCTTGCTGCTGCCTATACTGTATACCTGCGCGCTGCTGTATACAACTGCTGCTTACCCACCTCCACCCCAGCTACCACCTGTCGTTTTGGATCTACTGTTTAGGTACGGGGGATTCGGAGCCCCTATGGTCGGGACTGATGCGCTTGATCTGAGTACCTAAAAAGCAGATCCAATACATCGCCAAACCATAATAAATATACTGTATTGCTCATCTATATTCAATAAATATATATTACATCCTTCTTGAGTTGTCTGACTGAAATTCAGGCTCTGTTCCATTCATTGGTGTAGCACATGCACAATAGCAGCGCCCTTGACCAGAATGGAACAGAGCCTTCGGTAACACCTGTAAAGGAAGTAGGGAATGGGCCTGGAAGTAGGAAGAGTTATTCTGTGTGCATAGAGCCTATAGTTTACACATACACAGAAACATCCTCAGTGTTTATTTAAAGTGCATTTAAGGGTCTGTAAGTCAGTGATTCTCAACCTTTATCATTCTCTCTCTGTCTCTGTCTGTCTCTCATTGTCTCTCTGTCTGACTTCCCCCTGCCCCTCTCTCCTTCCCTTTCTCCTCTTAGTTCTGGAGGCAGGGAAGAGGCGACTACTTCCAGGGCGTCTTGTTCCTGGCTGAACTCAGCACACCGTCCGTCTGTCTTGGCAAAGTCCTGATCCAGGTAAACACATGTGTCCACCAAACAAATAAACTTTTAAGATCTACAATCTCACAATGTGTCGCAATGTGAGCTAAAACGTTTGGGAACCACTGTCCTAGTCTCTTCTCCCTCCAGGCTCCTAAGCTGTGGTGTGGAATGACCTCTGACCTCAACCCCTCAGTCAAGACTGCACACTCACTTCCCATTGTCCACTGCAGTCTGAAAACTCACCTATAATATATATTTTTTGAGGGCTACACAGCGCCCCTACCGACCTGGCGCCCTAGGCGGAGAACTGTCTCGCCTGTACCAAAAAGGGCAGAGCCTGTATGTTGTTTACTTGTTCACATTTTGTTGAGTATTATTTAGATAGCATGTTTTCTTTGACAGATGGTGAAATTATTTCAGAATCTGCGTTGTCTTTGGGAGTCTTTCTCAAATGTTATCATTTCAGTCACTCCCAGTACGGTATATATTAGGCCACGGATCCCCATAACAACTCTGAGTGTACAAATGGAACCAAATGGACTGTTACGGGTCTGTTTGGTTCCATTTGTACATTATTAGAGTTACAGACCTGTAAGAGTCCATTTGGTTCCTAAACTATCACATCTAGCTGGGGACCCCTTGAAAATGTGGCGGTCCCCACTTTTAGCACCACTGGTCTTTGTTTTTTCTCTTTCTCTCCATTCCTCAATTCTGTATGTATTGCTCTCACTCTCCCTCTTAGTTTTGTTTATTAGCACATTGTAATATGAAATAGAAATAATACATGTCAAAAGAAAACAAGTTATTGTGCAATGAAAAGGAAGGTTATTTAGAATCCTTTCCTTTGTATGAGAGATCATTAAAAAACATACATTAAAATGTCAATAAGAACAATACAAAATAATACAAGCTTACAAGGGGACCAGCAGTGCGATCAAGAAACGAAAACAAGAATTAAAACAAATGAGTAAGAATTATGTCTCACATGTTTTCATATCTCTCTCTCTCTCTCTCTCTCTCTCTCTCTCTCTCTCTCTCTCTCTCTCGTCAGTATAAGAAGCAGAACACTCTCCTTCATAAAGTGAACGGTGCTGTCATGCTGGTCACTTTCTTCAGTTGCCGAGTGTTGCTTTTCCCTTACCTCTACTACGCGTACGGCAGGTATGTCCTCTGTCCTCCTCCCTCTACTGTGTGTGTGTGTGTGTGTGTGTGTGTGTGTGTGTGTGTGTGTGTGTGTGTGTGTGTGTGTGTGTGTGTGTGTGTGTGTGTGTGTGTGTGTGTGTGTGTGTGTGTGTAGTGTATCTGTCACTCTCTCCTCTATCAGTGTCAGGTTCATCTCTAGTTTAAATGTACAGTATATACATGGGCCTACTTAATTTATATTCCATCACATGATGACGTCGGACTCGAACAACTGATCTTTATTTTTTTTAACATGACTCCTTCGACTAGATTAGGTCGGGGGGTCACAACTGTAGAATGATTGTGTGTGGAGGGCCGCACAGCGTGCACAGTATGAGCATAGGGTGATATATGTCCATACAAATATATGCTATACCTTAGAATAGACCTATTTGACAGAACGAGCGTCAACGAGCACTAGCTGAAAATACAAACACACACACACACACACACACACACACACACACACACACACACACACACACACACACACACACACACACACACACACACACACACACACACACACACACACACACACACACACACACAGACAGACTGCAGGAGTCTGTCTAATTTCTCTCCAAAAGCCCTTGAATATGATATAATATAATTTAGGATTTCTGTCATTATGATAATCTAGCACTTTATATCGCACACATCATAACTGTAACTTTCATAAGCTCTCATTTCATAAGCCGCATTTGGCCTGCGGGCCACCAGTTGAATACCCCTGGCCTACTGAGTGGGACAGGCTTACAAAGCATTTTAGCGTTTATTGATTAAGTATCATCATACACTGTACATCAAGCAATATTGAATGTCTCAATTAGCCCTTCACTAAGTCCCCCCCAACCCATCCTTGTCCAATAGGCATGTTAGCAGTGAAGAAAGCTTGACCTGCATAGCAACCGTTGCTAAACTATTTGGATTGGCATTGGACAATCGCTTTTTGGGGTGGGATTTAGTGAAGGGCTAATTAGATGCTGAGATTTTGTTTTATGGTTCACATGGCACACGCACACACACGCACGCACACACACACACACACACACACACACACACACACACACACACACACACACACACACACACAGCGAGAGTATACAGCAACAGCATATAGACATGGAGAGGGAAATATTTGTCCTATTTGTTTAAACGTTATAGCCAGTGTTGTTAATGACTACCCTCAACTTAGCCTCGCCCGAATCTGACATGAAGGCCCTGGTGGTAATGTAATCACCTACATACTTAATACAGGAGGAGCCGCCGGCCTTCTCTCTGACAAAGTTGTTGCCAGGCGCCATTATAAATGATGATGTCATAGAGGCTGTAGTCGCACGCAGTGTCTCTGCCAAAGATGCTCTACTCCAGCTCTACTCCAACTGGTGCGAACCAGTTGGAGTAGAGCTTGCGGTGCTGTTAGGGATATTTTCTGGTTAAGACAAACGACAACTAAATTCTTTAAATTCTGTAAATAATCCTCGCTATAGAGTCATTAACAGGGGTCACCCTGTCTACCCAGCTGTTTAATAAACAGAAAATACATTCTCAGGTGGGACACCAATTTCATCCAATCAGGAGAGAAAAACTATTTATCAGCTTACATACTTAATTGTGTTCCAGTTCCAACTTTGTTTGCTAATATTTTTGTGTCATCACTTCTTGTTTATCCTGTATCCTGTATGAGTTCTCTCGATTGATTGCATAACGTTGATATTCCCTAAAGAAGACCTTACAACACGAAATGTTGGTTTCCCTGTTAAATACATTTCCAGCATCGTGGCTACGAGTGTGCAGCCTTTTTCTTCTTTTTCAACGTTGATATCCCGATGTGAAAATGTATTTTCTGTTTATTAAAGAGAGGGAGAGACAGCTGGGAGACCCCTGTCACTTACTAAATTATTACTTACAGCACCTTTAACTCTGAGCGTGTACAAATCGAACCTTATGGGTCCATTTGGTTCCATGTGTACACTATCAGTTCAATTAGCACTCCGGATTTTTCTGCACAGATTACAGCCATTTAAACATATCCACGATTAAATCTGTACAGAAAGCATCAATACAGAAGTAGAGGAGCTAATGAACGGAGCAACAATAGTAGTTTATTGTTAACATTTCTAATTGTTAAAGGACAACTTTGGTAGTTTTCAACCAAGGTTCATGTTTTAGATTGTTATTAGAGAAAGTAAAAGATGGGTGTTAATTTATTTCTTTATTTTTCATTTGCTGCTTTCTTTCATTTTAGCGATTTTTTTTAAATTAATATTAGTCCTACTAGACCCCAGGAAATGAAATCTGGCCACAAAAGATACCCATACTGTGTGTTGTAGGCTCAATATGTCAGTTTGTCACCTCCCCCTTCACACTCAATTGATCCTGTGATCTTTTGTGGCCAGATGTAATTTTTTGGGGTCTAGTAGGACTATAGTAAATAATAAAAATATAAATCACCATAATCTTTTGTAAAGAAAAATACATATTTAGCCCCATGTTCGAATGCCCCCGACCCCTGTCAAAATAGCTAAAATCGCTAAAACAAAAGAAAGCAGCAAATCTTTTACTTTCTGTAATAACAATCTAAAACATGAACCTTGGTTTGAAAACCCAAAGTTGTCCTTTAAGATTGCACATTTACCGCACTGTCCGCACATCATTATAGCATAATAGTCCTTGAGTATTAACACTATCATAATAAATAGGCAACATATTATGTTGA
Organism: Electrona antarctica; assembly: GCF_951216825.1. Taxonomy (NCBI): domain Eukaryota; kingdom Metazoa; phylum Chordata; class Actinopteri; order Myctophiformes; family Myctophidae; genus Electrona; species Electrona antarctica. The sequence continues at coordinate 20,983,061 of NC_136795.1, read as the reverse complement.
CATGCTACAAGTTTATTTGGGTGTAATACCAAAATAATAGTATAACAAAAACGTGGACCACCATGTTGACTATGGGAAACACTGCTGACTAATGTTAATGACAAGGTTTAAAGGTTAGTGATTGTCCTTGCGGGTGACTATGTATGTTTTATCTGAGTTGTGGAGTGATGGCTTACAGGAGCTTGACCAGGCTAGTTAGGTTATAAAAAACAGCGCGGTTTTAACAACAGCACCCCCTTCTGGCTCTTTGGCAGGTACGCCTCCATTCCCTTCTATGCTGTGCCCTTCGTGGCACCGTGGCAGTGCAACCTGGGCTCTGCCTTCCTCATGGCTCTACAGCTCTACTGGTTCTGCCTCATCTGCAGGGGAGCTTTCCGTCTTTTCACCAGAACGTCACGCTCCCCGCCCTCCATCAAGGGCACCGGCGGCGGGGACTGCCACCTGACCGCGGCCAATGGCTACAACGCACATGGAGGATCGGAAAGAGAGACTGACATGCACTGAGGGGGAATCGGCACAGAGGGGAGAGTGCGGTGGGAGAGAGAGCGGGGCCTCAGGGATAGGCCGATAAATGAAGGCTTAAAGCCAGGCTTATACTTCACCGTGTGACGCTGTCATGTGCAGAATAAGGCTGATTTATAAGCTCTCATTGTGTCGCATCTGCGATGCGCTGAGAGCTTATAGATCTGCTATTTTCTGTTTGCAACGCTGTTGCACAATGGAGCATAGGCTATATTAGGCATTGGTCTGTGGGGTGAAACAAAATGGAAGGAACTGGCGACGAGCTGAGTTCAAGCACTGGACCTGTCCGATAAACACGATACACTGGCGGACAGGCGAGCCTCTCTTCTCCTCACAGGCGTGCCTCTCTGACCCTCTTAGTCCACAGAAAAGACAGAAGTGAGATAGGAAGAGAGGGAAAGTAGAAGATGGAGGAGAGAGAGTCAAAGACAGAGGGCGAGACAGACACTTTTAAGAGATACAGACAACCAAAAACTGTCTTTAGCACGAGGAGGGGTTGGACTAATGTATTAAGAACATCATAAGAGCCTTAGAAGTCCTTTGTGACGGTGTGTGTGTGTGTGTGTGTGTGTGTGTGTGTGTGTGTGTGTGTGTGTGTGTGTGTGTGTGTGTGTGTGTGTGTGTGTGTGCGTGCATGTGTGCGCGTGCGTGCGTGCGTGCGTGCGTGCGTGTGCATGTGTGCATGTGTGCGTGTGCGCGCACCTGTGTGTGTGTTTGTGCGTTGTTGTGTGTAGGCCTATAAGAGAGAGCTCTGAAGCTCTCGGGAAGAGCTTTGCAGTCCCTTGAAGGGAAAACTGCCCGAGGACATAACACGGTTTAGGATATAGATATTAATACAGTTCACTAGCTTTTATTTAAACAGGTGAGACGCTCTTAGGAGAGCGATGTCGGTGAAAGGTTTGCCCCCAGAACTTAATGTTTAATTTTGAAATGATTAACTAAAGTTTAATTGTGAATCAATTTGTGGCATAGGCCTAATGTTGCTGTGACCACTTGACTTGCTCAGCTTCTCCGAGAGAAGTGTTAAAAAGTATAGTTGGTTTATGTTTTCTCCCACCCACCTTTATATTCTGATGTTGTCGCTTTCTTTTATTTATTTTGTTAATTTAAAAAAAATGTGCTTGGATTCTTTTTTTTTATGTACTTTACAATTAAGAAAAAAGGAAAATGATGGTAAATACTTATGCAACCTTGCTCAGTTACCTATATAGACATGAATATTAACCACTTAAACCCTATATACTTAGTTGTATGTCAAATAGCAACAATAGGCAATCTACAAACTCAACATCGCAGTGCAATGTTGTGAGCTGGTAGATCCACTATTTTTGCTGAATGTTCGCATACTTTCATCGAATGTTCGCCTATTTTTGCCAAATGTTCACCCATTTTCGCCGAATGTTGATCTATTTTCAAGGAATGTTCAGCTATTATGACATGCCCAGAATAGGGACGCTGGGGTTCATATGGTTAAAGGTTGAAGTGGACTGGATGCTACTTTATAGTGTTGCTGAAAGCACTGCAGTCAGGCACTCTACCACTCAGTATGGTGCCTGGACTAAGACAGCAGAATTGAACTAAAGTTCACACAGTACATTGCAAAACGGATACATTATAGTATCAAATTATGATACCCAGCTATAATACGATACTGCTAAACAGAGAATTTTAATGCTAAGAGCAACAGATACTATAAAGCCAGAGTTATACGTGTTTGTGTGCTGCCTGCACTGCACACAGAAAATAGCAGCTCTACAAGCCCACGGTGCATCACGTTGCGCCATGTTGTGAGCTTGTATATCGGCTGTTTTCGGCGCGCAACATCAGCACACACCTTAGTAAATTGCCCATGCCCATGTGCCACAAGCCTAAGCAAAGCGAAAGTGCCCATGAGTAGTCCTACTTGTACAAAGCCATTAGTGACATTAAAGTTATAATTATAATGGATCAGACAAAATTATCATCCTCTCACTATATTCTTTAACCCAAAGATCTCAAGCTTTATGTGCTACATGTATATCCTGCTGTTCATAAACTCAAGCACTAGGAATGCCATCAACACTGGAAAGGTGATGTGGTGCAAACTTAATATCTGTGGAGTTCATATATGCAACACTACAAATTCACTGCAAATCAGAGATTAGGCTACTGCAGTGCTTCCCGACCTCTGAGCCGGGGCCCTCTGGTGGGCTTTAAGTATATAGCAAGTGGGCCTCCAAATAATTGGCAACTAAAAAAAATAATGTAAAAAAGAAAATAATATATTTTTTTCTTTAAAACCTGTTTAAAACCTGAGTTTCCATTGTCATATTACCGATATACTGTAAAGGAACGTAACTGTCTTTAGTTCCTTTGATCCAAGACTTGAACACGAACACGATTGATCGGCCCACCCATCTCATCTGACCAGTGAATTTATGGTTGCCATGTTAATTTTAAGTGGTCACGATGGGTGGGCTGAGAACGCTTTTGAGACGTTCAAGACTCAAGTGGGCCCTTAATCCAGAAAAGGTTGAGAACTGCTAAACTACTGAACACTTATGGCATCACATTACAGGAGGAAAGAGAAGGAAAACAGTTGACAAGCATTTAAAAGCTAGGCTACCGATTTTCACAAATCTGTTATATAGCTTTGTGCATGTTTACAGGGTTGTCTGATTCTCTTCAAATGTAGCAAGCGAATTTTTTTTCTCTTCAGTTTGACACTATGAATAAACCATGCCCTGGCTCGTACAGAAAAGAAAAGGCAATTTGTCTTCCAGACTGTTCAATACAGGGTCAAAATGTTCCTTTCTTCTTTTTTTGCCATCAAATGGCAAAATAAAATTTCTGGCCTGCTCTAACCACCTAACTGTATAGCTACTTGGTTGCCTTGGTTGCCTGGGGTACCACAGGGCTCTAGACTAAGTGCGCTAGTATTTCCCTCTACACCAAATTATGTTAACCCATGCAGAACACGGACGCTAGGGTTTGAGGGCTATTAAGGGTGACATTCCAGGTAGGATGCAGGAGTAAACATGTATCAGACTTGAGCATGTGCTGGAGGCGCTCATCCAAATGTCTCTCAGTCAAAGGTCCTGTGAAACTGTGAATCATATTTATCATTCATTTTCACTTCTTGACCATTGTTCTGCATGCATGTGAAATTGAACCGCATTCTAAAGTTCAAAATGCATTCAATTGAATGTTTTAATTTATGGTTTTGTTCCTTGGACAGGGTCTACATTTGGTTTTGTTTTGCGTTTGCATAGACGTCATGAAGTAAACAATAATTAAAGTGTGGTCCATTGACGTCAAAGCCTATGCAAAGCCTATGACACATGATTTGCCATCATGTGTTCGTTATGATTTGTCCCACACATCACATGAGACATATGTAATAATATTGTAGGCCTATATATTTTTAGTTTTAATCAATCACAGTGAAGTGAAAATGTTTAAAACACTTGCATAAACACACGTACGGCCGAGCTACACTAGGCTTTTTTTCCCCTTTTTTTCCCTTTTTTTTTTTTACAAACAGTGATAATATATTCGCACGCACGCACACACGCACACGCACGCACACACTCACACACACACACACACACACACACACACACACACACCGATTGGTTACTCTTAGCAGCACGTGACCGTTCCTTCTTCCTGGAATGACACGCCTTCTGCTCAGCTGTTTCTTCCATAGAGTATAATTTATTTCTCTTCCTCATTCATCTCCTCAGAGGTACTTTGTCTTGTACAGTTGTACTGTACATGTAGCCTACTTGCTGGCTGCTGCATTTAAACAGGAGGAACATTGAACTTGAATCACAGTCAGAACTCAGAAGAACACTGACTGGACCAGAGGACCTTCCCAGCTGTTTGTCTTCTCTGCGGAGCAACTGCAACACCACAAGGTACAAGGCATAAACTTATAATATCTATGGTACAAGGTACTGGTAGCGCCGCGGGGGAGTGAAATTAAAAGTACCGTCGTTCAAGTTGCAAGTCACGCAACTGAAGAGGCATCTTGTTTATCTTAATATAAAGTGAATTATCTCGGCGTTTGTTGTGCGAATAATGTTACCTACGTCGAAGATTTGGCAGTTGACAGAATCCCTGGTCAATTGCTGCTTAGTTAAATCGAAGATTTAATTAATTTTGAATGAATTTAAACTCTTTAAATTGAGAGATTTATATGAACCTGAACGAGAACCTGACAACGGTGGACATAATAATGTTCTGTAATGTATAATGTATATATATATATATTTTTTTTAATGGTTGCTCAGGTATCTATTCTGAAGTGCAATCAGAGTAGTGTCTTATTACTGCATGGGCTGGGCTGAGTTGACGGACTTTGAACCCCCCCCCACCCTGATTATGATGTTATTACGTAGCCCGTCTCCGGACCCCCCGGGTTGAGCTCCTTTGGACCTAAAGTCATCAAAATGTCAGAAACTTTAACGTAGGGTTCCGAAAGGAGCTATACGTTACCTTACACCTCCTATTACAACGACACTCTAATGTAGGCTATATAAAGAATATTGAAAAAGAAATAGACTGCACCTTGTACTTTTTTGTAGTTGAAACAAAATGTGTTTCTGAAACAAACTGTCACAGCCTAAAGATACATTTGGAGAGCTGTGTTCAACATTGAACTTCACAACAACGGAAATGTAAAACAGTCAATCAATCAATGGCCTGGCCCTTGTCAAACAAATATGTAATGTGTGGGAATAATATGATGATTCATTATACTAGACAGAGGACATGTGACTGTTGAATGTGAACAAAGATTGCATTGCAAACAATCTCGTTTTAAAGTTAAACAGGACACCCAATATGTTTCTGAAAACATTTGAGGTTATAGGGCAATTATGAGCTACTTCCTGTCAATAAAGTCCTTGCAGGTGATTATTTTTCTACACGCTGATAAAGGACTTTTTATTCTATTCATGCGACATGTTTTTTTTTATCATTTCATGTCATTATATATTGTATATTGTATTTTCAGTGGACAGGTTTTAAGGTGTAGCCTACATACAGTAAAGGCTAACCTTCCCATCAGACAGTAGTTGCTAGTAGCTCCACTTCTGTTTAAGCAGTTGTGTGTGTGTGTGTGTGTGTGTGTGTGTGTGTGTGTGTGTGTGTGTGTGTGTGTGTGTGTGTGTGTGTGTGTGTGTGTGTGTGTGTGTGTGTGTGTGTGTGTGTGTGTGTGTGTGGCACTAATGCATATGGTAGATTTCTTCATAGGATACTTTGCGTGCAATGTGTGGTGGTGTGTAATGTTTATGTAAAGCTCCGATTTGTTTGAGCAGAAGGTGTGTTTGCACTTTGCAGTACAGTGTGTTCATCTCTAAAAGGGTGTGTCCATCTTTGTGTTAAGGAACAGGTCACTCTTCTTCCTCAGAGTAAAACCACATGGCTCTCTCCTGTGTTTTAATCACTTAAACCCTATACTGTATCTATGTATACTCTATTTCATTGACCGGAGTTCCCCAGGGGTCTATATCTGGTCCCTTCCTTTTTCCCTCTACAACAATTTTATTTTGATGTGTTGGCCACTTGGCCTATGTGACATACCCATTAGAGATGCTAAGTTTCATGTGATATGTCAATGTTATAACAATATCTCAGTTTTCACTTTTCAAAAGTGACTTAATTGACTATTTTTTGTATACCACACAATGCTTTCAGTGTGTTATACTGTGTTTAAGGAATCTGCGTATGCTGCTGGCACTCTGCCTCTTTCTCCACTCTTTTCTGCTGGAGGGGGCCGGTGAGGTTAACCGAGCCCTGGTCCAGTGCGTCAGCGAGTCTCTCACTGACACCCTGTGGTCATCAGCAATTTTCCCACTGCCGTGTGAGTGTTTAGAATTCCCCCCAAAAAAAATTACTTTTTTTTTTATTATTCTCAAAGCTGGGAAGTGTCTCAGGTTCCCAGCTTCTCTCTAAAATTCACTTTGTGCCATTTTAATAAAGCAATGTACCGGACAGAGTAACTTCTTCTACTACGGCATTTCCGGGTTGTTCCTGCCCGATCCACTTGGATGCATTTTATTTCATGACAAAAATTGTGCTTTTTAGAGAAGCTGGGGAACTGAGACGCTTCCCAGCTTGGAGAATAGACTTTTTCTTAGGTCTAGAAAACTTAGTTTCGGTGAGTAGCTACCTGGTTTTGTTTATTTTCGGGGAATGAATTCTAACCCTCCACGACAGTGAGAAATTTTGCTAGAGAGCAGCGGAGGCCTACAGGGCGTCAGTGAGAGACTCTGACGCACTGGACCAGGGCTAAGGTTAACCCTGATAGCCTTAGTTGTACTTCACCTCCTTTTCGTATATCCATACCTAAAGAGACTAAGGGAGTGTCAAAAACATTCCTCGCTCATGTCAAATACTGCAGATGCCAACTAAAGTGCGACAGACAGGTTGTCCTTTACAAAGAGGACGTTCTTAATCCTAACCGTGAAGCTGATCCTACAAGCTCACAAATCACAACACTTTCCCTATGATGACGTGCCCCCAAAAACTTAAACCTTTGGTGTGTGTTTTATGCATATATTTAACCAATTAATAGTATTACCAGTAGCGAGAAGAGAGAAGTATTAACCGATCTAATAATGAAATTGGATCCATTGGAACACAGGTTGTTATTAACATTTCCTGAAAAGTAACGATTGTGGACATACAAGGTTTCCACCGACAGCGATGAAATGGAGTTTATTACGTCTGACTGCAACATCTCTTCTGTCCTCTAGATGGCGTCCAAGAAGTCAGGAAACCGAGGGCCAGAGGTTGACGTGGAGGGCTCAATCATCCGCATCCCGCCCCACCACTACATCCATGTACTGGACCAGAATACCAACATCGCCCGCGTGGAGATCGGACCACTCACCTACATCCGCCAGGACAATGAGAGGTGAGGGCCAGGGTGGATAAGGTAGCCTGGCACTTTCATTACCCGATACCCACAGATCTGTGGGGAACTTTCTTGAACCCATGAGATCAGCATGGCCAATGCCATCTAATGGATAAGGTACCTCCTAGAGAGGACTGTGTCCCAAATCCGCTGGATGAAGAGGATGCTCTCTCCATAATGCACATTAATACCGTATCTATGATGGCACCTTTGACAGTGTAGAAGAATGTTGTTAAACAGTGGTTTTCAAACTGGAGGACCCCAATTTACACAGTAAAATAAAATTGTCAGTGTCATTGTAACTTTGTTCAAAATGGAATCAAATGAACGTTTGGTTCAGTTCGTGCACTCTCAGAGTTACAGACCCCTAAGGGACAACTGGTGGTCCCCGGACCTGATGTTGAGAACCACTGGTGTGTGCACGCACATACTAAACTTCCTTATTCATTTACACACTGATTTGTTTGCACACGCACAACTGGCAACAAATGGCATAGCAGCAGGATTTTCTATACGGGAGGCTGGTTCCATACAGCTTCTATCTGAGATTTCTGAGATCTCCATTTTTGATGCGTTCATGCATATTTTTGAACAGATTGAGTTGTACATAGATTTATTGCTTGTTACAACATTCATAACCTAAACCTACTATTGCTCAAAATTCAACCACATTACTGAATGCCTGAAAGGAGTTCACTGTACATTGACTATACACACATTCACCTCCTCAAAATATACATGAGACTCATGGAGCTGTCACACCGTGTCAAAAGTTTGTTGGAAAATCTCAGTCAATACATTTGATGGTGCATAATGGGAAAAAAAAGAAACAAACCGTGCTATAACTGCAGATATTTGCTTTAACAGCATACATGCAATTCATAATTTCTTCCTCCTAGACCTAGGTCATGTCTTTTAGAACATTTGTTTTGTTAACTAAAATGTGGAGGAAACATCTAGTGTTTCCTTGACGGAGTAGGACATCCCATTGTTCAGCTAAAATGGCCACAAGGCAACAAGTCTCAACAAGCAGTGTGAGTGTTAATGTTACGTGATGACTCTGTTCTCTATTCCCAGGGTGCTGTTCTGCCCCGTTCGTATGACCATGGTTCCACCACGCCACTACTGCGTCATCATCAACCCGGTAGCTCGCGACGACAACGACCAGGTGCTGTTTGACCAGGCAGGTCAGGCTAAACTCCGCCATGCTGACCTGGAGATCCGTCTGACCCAGGACCCCTTCCCCCTCTACCCAGGAGAGGAGATCCAACAGGTGGGTGCGGGCCCTAAAGGAATGGTTCCTCACTGGTTTTGGCACTGGGACACAAATGTTACGTTATCCATGAACCCTGAACCAATTTACTACGTGGATCATGGAGTGTGACCTCGTCCAGTTTTGGGTTCTGACCCACTGCGCTGGTTGAGGAATGGTGCAGCTCAGTGACCAGTCGTAGATAATACATGGCTGGTGCAACTCCAGATGTACATCTGTGAAAAGAACGGAAGTGCTGTGCTCATTCAACTTTCCATGAGCACACACAGATTAGACACATTCATATCACATTTTATGAGGTAGCCAGTTTTGGCACAAAGCCATACCTGACCTACTGATCAGACAGGGGAAGGGAAGTCAAAGACAAGTTCCGTCTTGCATGATCCTGAAGTACTTTATTTAAAATTGACATGAAATGTTTATTTCATTTAGAGATGTGCATAATTGAGCTACTTCAGCACACTTCGGTGGACAAACTTACAGAGTTGCATACAGTAATTGCAATAATATTTTAGCACCATTTTCATGGCTCAACAAATTGCTTTTGTGAACTTGCAACAACAGAATGCCCTCAATGATCAATCAGAATTGAGCAACAAAGCCATCAAATGATTTACATAAAGTTTAAGAGAGGGAGGCAGGGAGAGACATCGAGCCTATTTGACCCACACATAACACGTTGCTGGGGTTATTGCCCAGACAATGCCTTACTTTGCAATGTGTTGTCAGGGCAATAAGCCTGGCAAACTGATAACACTAACTCAAACAATACAAAGCTTTAGCCTGATTTATACTTCGTTGCACACCTGTGTCCTGCACAAAAAAACAGCAGATCTGCAATCTCGCGACCGGAGGACACCATCCTATAGCAAAGTATAAATCAGGCTTCGCATTGGGGTCTGTGAAGGTGTGTGACTTGAACTCTTGCCTCTTTCAGGATGTAACCCCTCTTCAGATAGTGTATCCTGACACTGCACTGAGGCTCCAGGCTCTGCTGGACTTCAAGGACGGGGGAGAGAAGGACGGGGGAGAGAAGAGGGTGGCAGGAGACGAGTGGCTCTTCGAAGGTCCAGGTCTGTAGGAAAGTAGTGTCCGTCCGAGGACCCCCTGGGGTCCTTGAGGACGTTACAGGGGGCGTCCCTCCTCAGTGTTGCATTTGTTTCACACAGGTCTAAATACGACTCTGCCACAATCCTAATCCCTCAAGACAGATTCTCCGAAAAACTATAACACAAAAAAGGAAGTTGTTCCCCCACTTTTCTTTTGTTACCGAATGGGTTCCCAGATTGTCTAATGCCTAACATCACACAACTCTAAATAGACTGTGCTGCAATCCACCCGCTTAATACCTAACATCTATAAATTGCTTAATGTCCATTGGTGTAAGAAGTGAACGCAGTTGATGTGAGCTCTCCCTCTGCCACAGGGACCTACATACCCAAGAAGGAGGTGGCGGTGCTGGAGACCATCAAGGCCACGGTCATCCGAGAGAACCAGGCCATCCGGCTGAGGGCTCGCAAGGAGGGCGTGGACAGAGGCGGAGTCCGCAGGGTCACTGGTACTGTGTGCTACGACGGCACCAACACTCATGTGGAATAGAACTGAATAGCACGTCATCTGATTCCAATATGGAAAAACCATATTGAGTTAAACTAAGACTAGTATGATAATAATTGTTATTGTTCCTGAAGGGATATTTTCTTCATAGTCTGTTCAAAACGACAACACATAACCATATAGTACAAAACGACATCACACAACACCAGACGATGCATGAGGTCCCCACTGTATAAAACAATCAATCAGTAAGTAGTAGTAGTACCACGGTCATTCAGATTTTATAATAACATACTCTAGCATTTTAAACAGAAGACGACATTCCTTCGCCACCTGCCAACAAGCAATGGGAATTTCAGCTATCATCACAAGACGTTTGGCTTAAGTTCCTAACAACTTAAGCCCTATATACTTAGCAAAAATAGCAGAAGCCCCCAATGTGTAACACAGTGAGGCATTGGGAGCTTGTAGATCTTTTATTTTTTAGAAAACATTTAACTTTGTAACACAGTGAGGCATTGTGAGCTTATAGATCTTTTATTTTTTAGAAAACATTTAACTTTGTAACACAGTGAGGCATTGTGAGCTTATAGATCTTTTATTTTTAGATAACATTTAACTTTGTAACACAGTGAGGCATTGTGAGCTTGTAGATCTTTTAGAAAACGTTTACCTTTTTTTTAAATATTTTTCAAAATGTGTACATGCTAGGTGAGGAATGGCTGGTGAGGAAGGTAGGAGCATACTTACCTGGAGCCCATGAAGAAGTTATTGACATTGTCAATGCTTTCATCCTCACTGACAAGGTAACCACCTCTCTCTCTCTCTCTCTCTCTCTCTCTCTCTCTCTCTCTGTGTGAGAGATATGCTTTATTACGGTCAGTGGTTTTCAACCCTTTTCAAATCAAGGTCCATTATTTATTCGGCATCTGAGCCACGTACTTTGAATATGTTGTCGTTGGATAAGATTTTGTCCACAATTCCATGCTGTATTGATGGTACCATAGGAGAGATCAATGTTGATCAAAAATAACAATTATAGGCCATTCTCTAATTGTGTAGATCTCTTGTAAAATAAGTAATGCAGATGATGCAGATAATTTAACTCTTGAGAGCATAATATGAAACCAATTGAACCTGTGAGGGTCCTTCATTTTACGCTCTCAAGAGTTAAAGATCTAATAAGGGTCCATTTGGTTACCAACTCTCCATTTAGCTGGGAACCACGGCTGGAACCCTCTCAAGGACCACTGGTTGAGAACCACTGCTTTATTTGGCACAATGCCTCTTTCTCCCGTCCGTCCTTTGTAGAAAGCGCTTCACGTGCGCGCTCTGCGTCCCTTCCGGGACGATGGCGGGCGGGACCGGCACACGGGCGAGGAGTGGCTAGTGACCATGGCGGACAGGGAGGCACACATCCCCTCTGTGGCCGAGGAGGTGGTGGGCGTGGTCCACGTGACCACGCTGACCAGCCGGCAGTACTGCGTCATCATGGACCCCGTGGGCGCCGACGGGAAGCCGCAGCTGGGCCAGAAGAGAGTGGTCAAGGTAAAAAGTACTCAGTTTGTACTTCAGTAAATGGTATCAATAGTGCAATGTAGAAATACCTGAATTAAAACTTTGCTTGAGTGAAAGTACAAAAGTATTGTTATCAGAATGCACTTAAATTGCCAAAAGTAGTTAGTAATAAACAAAATTCCTTTCACCTTAACTATTTCACAAACACATTTTTCAGTTGTGAGATTGTATTTATTATTTAATCCATGTGTCTAAGTTTCAACCAAATGGGCGTCTTTCGTTTCCATTTGTACACTCTCAAAGGGTCGGGGGTTTCCATTTGTACACTCTCAAAGGGTCGGGGGTTTCCATTTGTACACTCTCAAAGGGTCGGGGGTTTCCATTTGTACACTCTCAAAGGGTCGGGGGTTTCCATTTGTACACTCTCAAAGGGTCAGGGGTTTCCATTTGTACACTCTCAAAGGGTCTATTGGTTCAAATTGAACACTCAGTTACGGACCTCTTTAATGGTCTGTTTGGTTCTGTAGGGGGCTTGAATATAATGAGGTAATCGGCATAACATGGCTGTTTCATTCTTTGTCTTAATCAGGACTGACGGAATTATTAATGTACAATGCCGTGCATATATCAACACGGGTACACTTTGATGTTTCTGCAATGTCTGCATCACAGTGATGCTATCCAATATCCATCCATAAAATTAAACCACCGCACAGATTCATGTTTTTTAGATGAACCATATAATAATAGAAGCTTCCCCTGTGTTTGAACTCGGCCAGTCTAATATCCCATTCTCCTTGAAGCCTAGTAAATCTCTTCCTCTCAGTGTTCATTTTGCTGACTAACACTATGATGAAAAATGTTCAACTACCTTTCACTGACAAACTAAATAAAAACTAAGCTTTGATGACTAAGACTAAAATTGACAATGTCATCAATAAATGCAAATTGCAAACTAGACTAAAATGTTATCGAGGGACTAGTGGAGAAGAGATCCAGTAGAACTAAAAAAACAGTTATTTTAGTTTCGTTGTGCTTGGGTGTTGCACTCTGAACGCGTGGCGATGAGCTTGTAGATCGGCTATATTCAATACCATGTGTAAAATCAACCATTACGACTACATTTTGTCCGCTAAAAATAGACTCAAAATATGACTAAAACTAAATTAATTTATTCAAAATAAATTTGCTGTCAAAATAACAGTGCTTCCTCTCCCTCTCCTCCTCCTCCTCTGCTGTTTTCAGGGCGAGCGTTCGTTCTTCCTGCAGCCTGGCGAGCACCTGGAGCAGGGCATCCAGGACGTGTACGTGTTGTCTGAAGAGGAGGGCCTGGTCCTCAGAGCTGTGGAGGCCTTCACTGACACCGAGCAGGTGAGGACAGGCGGAGGGGGCAAGGGCCATAACGGCAGTGCTTCTCAAACGTATAGAGTACCGAAGTGCTGACGTCACTCACTCGGCCCCTGGGAAGTAATTTCTCTATGGAGAATATCATTGGGTCATCTTAAATAACTCATTTAATGCCAGTTCTATTTCATCCCTGCTGACCTCCAGAGGCGGTGCTTAAAGCACGGAATGTCCCCCAACAATGTCACATGGATGACCTGGAGAGGCTGAATCTCCAGGCCTTAAACTGGTTCTCTTCCTATCTGTCAGGGAGTAGCGTCGCTGTCACCGTTGACAGTTATGTCTCGTCCTCCGCCCCCTTGACATGTGGGGTTCCCCAGGGTTCCATTCTGGGTCCAGACCTTTTCTCCCTTTATATGCTACCCCTTGGTGCTCTGATCAATAGTTTCGAAGGCGTTGCCTATCATTGCTATGCCCAAAACAGAGATCCTAATCATAGGCTCTGACAGCATCACCAACGCCGTTCGGCTTTCTCTAGGCCCACTGGCATCCAATATAAACGATTCCGCTAGAAATCTGGGTGTCCTCTTTGACAACCGCATGAACCTGGAATGTTAAGAAGGTCACCCAGTCCTGTTTCTTTCACCTACGTAACATCTCAAAAATCAAACCAATCCTCACTCTCCAGACCTAGAAAAAAATCATTCATGCTTTCATCTCCTCCCGCCTCGATTATTACAATGGACTCTACACCACCCTCAGCTCCTCCTCAATCCATAAACTTCAACTAGTACAGAATACAGCCGACAGGATTCTCACAAACACAAACCGCAGATCTCACATTACACCTGTGCTTGCTGCACTCCATTGGTTGCCCGTCAAATCCAGGATCAATTTCAAAATTCTCTTAATAACATATAAGGCATTACATGGGCTGGCTCCACTTTACATCTCCGAACTACTGCATGCAAAGCCAAACATGAGATCTCTCAGGTCCTTCTGTCTATTACGACAACTAGACTCAAAACTAAGGCGGACCGTGAATTCGCAGTGGTTGCTCCCACTTTGTGGAACGCCCTGCCCTTTGAGCTGTCGACGGTTTTAAGAACTTGTTAAACGTATTTATTTCGTAAGCACTTTATTTTATGATGTATTTTTACTTGACATATTTGCATTTCAATGTTTTGCTTTCTATTGTTTTTTGTTTGTTTCTTGCCCTTGTTTTAACATTGTTTTACCTGTTGACCACTGTACAGCACTTTGTAACATTGTTTCGAAAGGTGCTCTATAAATAAAATGTACTTACTTACTAAGTGGTAAAGAATTTAAGTAGTCCCTTCATGCAACTACAATATTTTGCTTAGAAAACTGCAAGAGAGGCTTGGGCCGGTCCAGGCACCCTAGCTAGTAGCCCAGTCTGGCAGTGTACCGCGGGTTCGACTCCCGATGGCCTTTACTGCATGTCACCCCCCCCCCCCCCCCCCCCCCCCCCCCTGTCTCTCTCCCCATGTCCTGTCAGCCTACTGTCTATCCCTCTATAAAAAATATAAAATAAAGGCGAAAGCCACAAACATTTAAGAAAACTGCAACAGAAAACTACAACTAGTAATAGTATAATGCTATGAATGGTTGATAACCCATCCTTTGAGGACTATAACATTACGAATAAGAAATGGAGTGAAAGAGTGGCAATTAGTGCATACTGCCTCCTGAGCATATCTATTTCAAAACGGCAACCATGACAGTCCAGTTTTTATGTCTAGATGTTCAAATAATGTACAAATAAGTAAGGCTTTCTGTTGGGCTAGTCACGTTTTTATAAGTATTTGTATGTGGTGTATCTAGCTGAGAACAGATGACAGCAAACGGAATTGAAGTTAAAAAAGGAAGTGTTGTATCCCTGACTCATACTATGAATGCCAGTAAAGATTGGAAAGGGAGGCCACTCCCTCGCGTTTTTTTTTCTTTTCTTTTTTTCCCCCTTCATTTCTAGCTACTTTAATATTTTGTTAGCTTTCTTTACACCTGCTCTTCCTCTCGCTCTCTTATGGTGTGGGCTAGTCACGTTTTTATAAGTATTTGTATGTGGTGTATCTAGCTGAGAACAGATGACAGCAAACGGAATTGAAGTTAAAAAAGGAAGTGTTGTATCCCTGACTCATACTATGAATGCCAGTAAAGATTGGAAAGGGAGGCCACTCCCTCGCGTTTTTTTTTCTTTTCTTTTTTTTCCCCCTTCATTTCTAGCTACTTTAATATTTTGTTAGCTTTCTTTACACCTGCTCTTCCTCTCGCTCTCTTATGGTGTGGAATGATATTACTGCCATGTAAATAATGGTAAATGGCTGCTTGGGTATTTAGTATTTTAGTTTGAACAAACATTTCTGTACTCATTGCTGGGTTGAGTGGTCATTCTGGTACAACTGGTTGTGTAAAAGAACAGAATGCTCCATTCATCACGCAACCTGAATACATATACGTCAAAGAGATATGCATTTAGGGTGTGACCAAATCACATACCTATATGCTATACACAAAGTATTTAATTTCAGACATAATCACATGGCATTGATTCACATGGAATCTTAGAAAAGTGCCCCATCTGGTGGCCATCTGGTTTCATGTAAAGTCAGCAACAAAAGTTCGGAGACTTTGGTCCATTATTTCTCAACTTAAAGAATAGCAATCGGTATTGTATTTTATATCATTCTAATCGTCATTTTAGTCACCTTCTCAACGAGCTATAGATTGTAAGGATCGGGCGTTTGTGGAATGAGCAACACAGCTAAACGTGTGGGTAGTGCCTCCAAAAACTTGCCAAAATGGCAAGTGGTTGGATTTCAACCCTTGCTTTGAGTTGCTTAGTGGATTGGATGATTGCACTCCCACAGTAATAAGGAAAAAAACAACACATATTGGCCATTTTTACACTCTATGTTAGGGAACTCGGTAGCGGGTGAAAGATCCAAAAGCAGCTGCAACAGCTTGGCACCATCCTGGTCAACTAACCTAGCCAACGTGGTTCTGTTGGTCACTCACGTACAGCATGCCCAAGCTGATCCCACAAGTGTTCAATTGGGTTGAGATCTGACTCTGGACACATGGCAGGCCATTCCATCCTCTCCTCTCCCAAATTCTGGGGGTAGGCTACTCTGTGATGATCCTGGCTCTGTGGGGCGAGCGTTGTCATCCTAGAGGATGGCGTTGGGTCCCAGATTCTGAAGATATGGGTTATGGGATCGCCACTGGCTCCAGAATCTTATCCCGATATCTCACTGCATTGAGATTGCCTTCAATGATGACAACTTGAAGTTCTGTCTTGACTGTGAGACAGATACTGCCCCATACCATACCAAGATGTGGCTGCGTATGGATCTTTCAGACTGAGTTCCCTAACTCACTCTTCCCAAGTGTAAAATTAATAAAGTGTAAAAATTGCCAATATGTGTATTTTCTTCCCTTATTACTGTGGGAGAGTGCAATCATCCAATCCACTAGCAACTCAAAGCAAGGGTTGAATACCAACCACTTGCCTTTTTGGCAAATTCTTTAGAGGCGCTACCCACACTTTTAGCTGTGTCCACGAAAGCCCGATCCTTACAATCTATACCTCGTTGTAAAGGTGACTAATCAACGATTAAAATGATTGGTATTATTTAAGTGGAGAAATAATGGACCAAAGTTAAGTTTCCAAACTTTTGTTGCTGAGTTTATATGAGCTGTTTGTCCACATTTTAAACAAATTACTACATTCTAGATGCATTTATACTGTATATTCTTTAATCAAAGGTTGACGTGCCATGGTCACTGTCCGGAGTGTCTGCCATGTCATTTCTGGTTAATGTGGTGTAGTTGACTATTGAATACCTATTAAGCTTTCAGACATACGGAGACATACATGTGGGTTACTAAATACTGTGGTAGTATGGAATTACTAAATACTGTGGTAGTATGGAATTACTAAATACTGTGGTAGTATGGAATTACTAAATACTGTGGTAGTATGGAATTACTAAATACTGTGGTAGTATGGAATTACTAAATACTGTGGTAGTATGGAATTACTAAATACTGTGGAAGTATGGAATTACTAAATACTGTGGTAGTATGGAATTACTAAATACTGTGGAAGTATGGAATTACTAAATACTGTGGTAGTATGGAATTACTAAATACTGTGGTGGTATGGAATTTTCGATGCATCAAGAATGTGTAAAAGACAAAGATTATTTACTTTTCTTTTCCTTGGGTTGCGGGACAATGCCTATAATTGTGCAAACAGCCGCAGACATATGAGCTTAGGCATTGGTTTAAACATGGTTTCATCATAATCTAACGTATAAACGTATTATGTTTGGTGTGGTTAGGGTAAATGCAGTATCTGTGATGGGATGGTTTAATAACTGAGAGGCAATGCATGCAGCGTACTGTCCCGCTAACCTATCCACTCTAATGCCCAATGTTTTCTTCTATCCTTGGCTCTAGAATCTTTCCTCTCTTAACTTGTCTGATAAATTGCACTGCTGTTCTCCTCTTCTCGTCCTTTCTTTCTCAAACCCCATCATTCCACTCTCCTCTCCTCCTCTTCGGGTTCTCTCCGTCCTCTATTTTTGCCTGGACTATTTCATATTATTCTTTTTTTTCTCCCTTCTATTTCCTACTTGCCTGGACTTTTGTTTTCACATTCTTCTTTTTTTCCTCTCTTCATTCTTGTTCTTTCCTGCTGTCATCTTTCTCCTCTAATGCCTCCTGCGTTCCCTCAGTGCATGTCTCCCATCCCCACAACTCCTCCTCCTTGCCCGGCCTCCCCTCCCTCCCTACGGTGCATTGCCACGCTAAGCCTCCTCTCGCTCCTCACGTCTCTCCCCCGTTCTCTCTGCCAGGGTGAGGAAGAGGAGGAGGAGGAAGATGAGGAGGAGCTGGCAACAGAGAGGGCCAAGCGCCCACGCAGGAGCGGAGGAGTCCTACGTCGGCCCGGGGACCGCTGGATGCTGCGGGGTCCCATCGAGTACGTCCCCCCCACCACCGTGGAGGTGATGGTGAAACGCACGGCCATCCCACTGGACGAGAACGAGGGCATTTACGTCAGAGACATCAAGACCGGAAAGGTGATCACCAGCTCCCAAAGGCTGGCTAGTGCAGCCATTCCCAAACTTTTTCATTTAATTTATCCCTCCCCCGGTGACTAGCCAATTCCAAACATGCAAACCCGCTTTATTTACTGTTCAGACTATATAGTAGCTTAATGACTAGTATTACCATTTTATTGGCTTTTATGTCCAATGTATTTGTATTTAAGTTCTAAGTTAACATAAGTATAACCATTAACCAAATGCATTTGAAATTCAGGATTCCAATTAAAAAATGGCAAAAAGCTCAAGGGGGCGATGTAGTTTGAGCTTGTAGATCGTAGATCGTTTCTGCCTGACAGTAAATGCAATGTGGCCTTCTGGAGTGTGGAAATATAGTGGCCCTCTCCATAATCAAAGTAAGTTACCCATCCCTATTCTATAAGGTAATCCTCTGTGTTTATTGAGTGTACAAAATTGACCCATATCAGTTTGTTTTCATTTATATACTGAGTTGCAGACTCATGTGTGTATATATACTGATGGTCCCTGAAGCCACTGTCGAGAAACAGTGTGCTAGTGGAGGCTACCGAGGTGCCATTGAGCAAGGCACAGAGCTGGGTATTTAGAGTTTGTAGCAGACTTTTCTGACGGCAACGTTCTCAGAGAAAGGAACTATTTCATACTCACTCTGGTAAACCTCTGATATGCTTTGACATCATTTTGTCCCCCCTGCAGGTGCGTGCGGTGATCGGCCAGAGCTACATGCTGACCCACGACGAGGAGCTGTGGGAGAAGGCGCTGCCCCAGAATGTGGAGGCCCTGCTGCTGTCCACCAAAGACCCCCTGGCGGACCGCTCTGACCGGAGCAGCGGAGCAGACAGCAGAGCCAGGGACAAGACCAGGGTGGTGTCTTACAGAGTGCCTCACAATGCTGCGGTGCAGGTCTACGACTACAGAGAGAAGAAGGCCAGGTATGCACCACAGTGGAGGAAAATAACTCAAAATTGTACTGCAGTATTTCCAATTCTAATTTGTATTTTATTTTGTATCAACTAAATGAGTCTAATTTAACCACTTAAGCCCTATTTTATAGCTGAGCTTGTAGCTTGGCTATTTTAGCCATTAAAAGAAGAAAAATGCTACATTTCACCCCTAGATACACTGTCAAATCTTGAGTGTTAATTTTACTAGTTAGAAAGATAGAGGAATACTGTCCAATGCTCAAGTTGGGGCAAAAAAGCCCCCTTCCGGCCATGGCAGCGTGCCACTCCTGGAATCATCCAAGTAAATTATCTGGGTGGCCCCAATCGTCTGTGAGCAAATTGGGAGGCTTAAGATAGGATCTTTGAACCACTCTCTCTGATCATCTGGGCAGATACTGGTCCCCTAGTTGATAGTCGGGAGAAGTGTTCCTGATCCCAAATCTCCCCAATTGTCCTGCAGTGTAAGCATCTCTGCTGTCGGGCAGAAACCTGTCCAAAATATTAACTTTTCAGTAAAAGAGGTTTTTAGAACACAATACTGCCTCATCAAAGTTGGTATGGTGACTTTATACATGGTCAGATACTTGAATGTGTCCTTATATTCTCATTCTCATTGTGTCCATTAAATATCATTCTAAATACAGCTCAAATGGAGTTAGGAGGTTTTTGACCATTACATTCTTTTTATGTCTGACTTCGTCAAAACAAATCTCCAAAGTTGGAGTTAGGTGGTTTGACCGACAGTTTGGAGGATCAAATGGAGTTAGGAGGTTTAGTCAGAAGCGCCATAATACTTTTCATTGATTCAATATTAATTTAAAAAAAAGGTTGGTCAATTGCACTGATTGTATTAAATAGAATAAAACAGTTGACATTTTTAGTTGGCTGGTTTCTGCCTGACAGCGACAATTTATTATATAAATATTTAGATTGAGAGAGCAATTTATAGATAAATGATGGCTCTGTGGAGGAGGAGCTGAACCACTACATAGATCATCATGGAGTTGAGGATCTTGACCTGTCTGTCTCCATGTAATGCGTTGACAGGGTGGTGTTTGGTCCAGAGATGGTGATGCTGGGACCAGACGAGCAGTTCACAGTGCTGTCACTGTCCGGGGACAAGCCCAAGAGGCCCAATACCATCAAGGCTGTGTGTCTGCTGCTGGGACCCGACTTCTTCACGGACATCATCGTCATTGAGACGGCAGACCACGCCCGCCTACAGCTCCAGCTCAGCTACAACTGGTAAAAAAAACACTGCAACATTTTGGTTCATGCGTGGATATAATAGTTTGCTGAGATGCCATAACTACTTAAACCCTATATACTTCATTGATCAGGGTCTCCCAGAGGTTTGTACTTGGTCCCCTTCTTTTGTAGATCTGCTATTTTCACTATAGCACTATGCCCCCCTCGAAAATGAGATGATGCATAGTCGATTAGTCTAGTGTTATGTGCCAAAATCTTTGTTCAACTCAACCCCTCTTGCAAGTTGCTGTGTACACTATACTGGGTTCCTGCAGTACAGGAACTGTAGTCCTAGGATTTCTGAAAGCGAGACACTGAGCTCCATATCTTTCCTTTGTCAACGCAAACGGTGCCTACAAAACTTTCAACTCTTTGTTTACAAGCCACTGGTCCCTAGGGTAACCGGAACCCTCACCCCAAAACACACTTGCCCCCAGTTCTTTTTCACGGGCCGCTCACCCCCAGCGGTTCTTGTATTCGTTTTACTGAGGTTAAGGTTAGGAATACGTCTAGGGTTAGGCATAGTTTTACTGAGGTTACATTTAGGAATACCTGCCGGCAACCGTTCCGACGTTGACGGATTTGACCCGGGAAGAGCGTGTTTTGGGCGAGAGTTCTTGTTTGAATGTTTGAGAACCACTGCCCTGGATGAGAGGCCAACATGTTTAGTCTGTCAAATGCATCTTTTACAGTAGGTGGTCTTAATGGAATATATCTCACTCTCTCCTTGTGTTCCTCCCCCATCCTCTGTGTTTCAGGCATTTTGAAGTGAAGAACCGGGCAGATCTTGGCGAAGCAGCAGCTCTGTTCTCAGTCCCAGACTTCGTGGGCGATGCTTGCAAGGCCATCGCCTCCCGCATCAGAGGAGCCGTCGCCTCCGTGCAGTTTGACGATTTCCACAAGGTCTGCCTTTTAAAAGCAACACATAATTGTAATAAAACCATGCTTTCCAGGCGCGATTGATGAGGCTTTCCGACAATTTCTGATGTCTGAATTAATTAGCATTTATCTGGCTATTGGCTAAGTGTCTTGAATCGCCCCACACATGCAATTTCCATTTTGAAATGTCAGTTGAAAACATTTATTCAGTTACTTACTGTAGTGGAATCATTTATTTCCTTCATTGCACTAGGCTACAGTGACCACTAACATATGCTTCTGTGCTAATGTTGATGAACCGAGAGCTGTGATTGGTGTACTTTAGTGATGATAGAGATATATATTGATACTAAAACCCTGTTCTAGAATGCTAGTCAGTACCATGGCATATTAATGTTGTTCTTGCAGTCATTGATTGACCAAACCGGCCAACATCCTGTTCTCCACATGATTCTATTGCGTGACACTCCCAGAGGAAAATTCAGAGGAATTTGGGAACCGATGGGTTCCCAAATTGGTTCATCTGTTAATCAGGTTTTAATTATGTGTCAGTGTGCAGCACACAACAAATATGTAGGATTCAGTATGCATCGAAGTGCTTTATCGGGCTGCTTCTAAATGGCATTTAAAGACCCTTTCTTATGGCTGTGTGGTTGCAGAACTCCAACCGTATCATCTGCTCTGCTGTGTTCGGCTTCGATGAGAAGCTGGCGGTGCGTCCCAGCCTGCGCTTCGGCCAGAACAACCTGAGCATCAGCAGTGTGGACATCCAGTCTGTGGAGCCAGTGGACCAGAGGACACGAGATGCCCTGCAGAAGAGCGTCCAGCTGGCCATCGAGATCACCACCAACTCCCAGGAGGCTGCCGCACGGTACCGAGCAAAGACACGCACACACGTCAAACCCGCAGCGTTCATTTAACCCAATGATTTTCAACCCTTTATTTATTGGGTATTTGAGCCACGGACCACCATTTGATGAGATTTAGCCTCTCAGACCCAAAACGTTATATATTTGTTGTCGTTGGACAGGATTTTGTCCACAATTCCATGCTGTATTTATGTTGGTACCATAGGAGAGATAACAGGCAAATGTTGAGTTGTGTAGACTTCTTGTAAATTTAGTAATGCAGATGTTAACAATAATGTAACTCTTGAGAGCGTAAAATGAAACCAAATGGACCCGGGAGTGTCCATTTGCTTTCATTTTACCCTCTCAAGAGTTAAAGATCTATAAGGGTCCATTTGGTTACCAATTTAGCTGGGGACCACCTGGAACCCCCTCAAGGCCCACTGGTGGTTCCCGGACCACTGGTTGAAAACCACTGATTTAACCCACTAAAGGTGGCCTTACACTAGCCGATAATCGGGCATTTTAAATCTGACAGCACCACACACTACAGGATAATCGGAGCGGGGGCCGAGCAAATATCAAACATTCTTGATGTTGATCGGGCCGATCCCGATCGCGCGCGGGGGGTGCCCGATTGAGTCGGGCACCCCCCGAGCGTCAAAAATGCCCGATTATCGGCTAGTGTAAGGCCACCTTAAGACTCCAGGAAGAGTAGCTGCTACTAAGGTAGTAGCTAATGGGGATCCAAATAAACAAATAGACCTGAGTCCTTCTAAATCCTAACCTACATTTTGGGAAAAACTTATTTCTATTTATTTTCATTCAAATAACTTTTGTTTATTGGGTGGAAACCTGTCCAAAACCATTATTATTTTAAAAACAAAGAAATAGCCTATCTACATTCGCACAACGCCATTTTCACTACTTTTGTGCGATGATGTAGGTCTTTCATTTACAAAAAACATATTTGAAACTTATGACGATATTATAGCAAAAAATGTGGGACCAAATGACACGAGACGCTTTCCCACATAGGCTTTCGAGGTCTAAAGTGGGTCCACATTGAACCAAATAACTAAGGATCATCTTACTGCAAAATGTAATTCTCTACATCAGTGGTTCTCAACAGGAATGCCCAGGGGTTCCCGAGGGTCATCAAAATTAATACATTATTGATAGTTAAAATTAAATTCACCATTATTGCATAAATGCAACTAGATAATGTGTATAGTACAAGAATTGTCTGTTTTGATCTGAGCTTCACTGTTATCTCTATACCTAGACATTCTGGAACAAAATGACAAACCATATATCGGATCCAATCATGTCTTAGTCTTAACAATACAAATGTTCTAAGATTGGGGTCAGAGATTAAAAGAGAATTATAATAATCTTGCTTTGAATTCTAGTAGGATGCATATCTCCTCCGCTGTAGTATGATCAAGACAAGTAGGGCATTCATTTATTTTAAAAAACAGTTAAAATATGGAGATAAAAGGTTTCAGCCTAACAGTCATAACAGTCCCATTACAACAATATAATGGGTCTGTTATCACTGTCAAAAAAGCTGTTGGAATATTGTGTGATCAACCATTTTGTAATGGTTACGGTGGATGTGTTATTTTGGAGCAGTTTCTTTCATGTTAAAACTAGGTCAGACCACTGAGACATTGAGTCTCTAGGTCACATACAGTACTAAGAGCCCCCCACCCTTCAAAGAAGAAAATGGTGCATTAATTTGATTATGTAACATTTGATAATACAACAGAAGTAAATGCAAATCAAATTAATTAGGCTGCCGTTTCTCCCTCTAAGTCTCTCTCTCTCACACTCTGATCTCCCCTCAGTATAGAGGGTATGCACATGCATAAAGTGAGTGACCAAGTGAGTTTAACGTCATTTAATGCAATCAGATACGACTTTTCTGTTTGGATGTATGGGCTGTCAAGGCCAGAAAATATTATTTTTGCCTCTCAGTAGGCGTTCCCGCATGACTTCCGGGTATGAATGGCATAGTCTCATATAGAAATGCGTCTAGGAAGCAGACATACCACAGATAAAGGCCTAAAAACGTTGATAAAGGGTGCAACTTCGAGTTCAGAGGACAGTGTGTGGATATTGTTAATCGTGAGTGGAAAAGTCAAGTTGCTCACAATTTATAGGCTTAAAGAAGAGTGTTTAGTCCAGTGTTTAGTGTTTATAAAGTGTGTGTGTGCGTCTGTAGCCATGAGGCGGAGCGTCTGGAGCAGGAGGCGCGGGGTAAACTGGAGAGACAGAAGATCACCGACCAGGCAGAGTCGGAGAAAGCCAGGAGGGAACTGCTGGAGCTGGAGGCTCTCAGGTGAACACAACAAGCTCTCATGTTGTTGGTTTTATGAGAAGATTTAAAGAAAAAGCTAAATGATTCAAAATGTTTCACTTTCAAGGTTTTTCTAAAATGTCCAAGCTGGCAGCGTGGCATGGGGTGACACGCTGTAAGCTTTTATATCTGCTATTGAGAACCACTGTTCTAAGCCATTGCTTTGTTTTTGCTGGCAAAGTAACCTGAAAATTACAGCAAATGGTGAATGTCAATGGATTACATTATTGATTTCAGTTTTCATGCAGGCATAAAGGAGTTATGGAAGTATGACAGTGTGCGTGTGTGTGTGCTTTTTTCCAGTGCGGCGGTGGAGAGCACAGGAGCTGCCAAGGCTGAAGCTCAGTCCAGAGCGGAGGCAGCTCGTATCCAGGGAGAAGCAGCTGTTAATGAGGCTAAACTGAAGGCTGAGGCCCAGAGGATTGAGGCTGTACGTACAGTACCTGTGTGTGTGTGTGTGTGTGTGTGTGTGTGTGGGTGTGGGGGACAGAGCAATTGTAGTTGTAACTATGAGGGTGTTCGTTTGATTGATAGACATTTTTATCACCAAAAATGCATAATAATAATACAAGAACATAATGCTTATTTCCATTGCAAAGATAGAGAAACAGTAGGTGCGTTTCCATAAAGCCGTTTTTTTGCGCATTAAGGCTCTTGCGCAAAATCTCCTGGATGGAAACACATCAACATGCGAATAAGTCTCCATTTTTCGCAAAACACTTTTTCGCTTGGAGGTTGTGGATTTAGGCTTTTTCGAAAAAAGGGAAATGCGCAAATAGTGTATGGAAACACTTGCGGAAAAGGTTTTTAATTAGAAAGCATTGAACTCTCATTATATCGCTTTTGAACAGTTGGAAAATAAAATAAAACAACGATGGGGAGGCAGTGGAGTGAACGGTGCATGGGATGGTGGACAGAGAGGGAGAGGGAGTGATGTTGTGGATTCATATAAGGTTCCAATTTACTACTACCCGACCCGTCCGATTAATAATTGTGTAGCGTGTTCAAAGATCCCATATGAAGTCTGAATCCTCCGGAGTTGATCGGGGCGCTCCGATCATTTTGATATCTGGATCGCTACTGTATGGATGCAAGACACACACACACACACACACACACACACACACACACACACACACACACACATATGCGCACACACACACACACACACACACACACACACACACACACGTGGACTACGAGTAGTGTAGTAGACTAAACTTTTATATAGCTGCCTGGGTCCCTACTCCCTGCAGGCTATTCGATTTCGATCCATGCATATGCTTCATCTATTCTTATATATTTATATTCATTGCATAAGATAAGCAACCTAAACGTGTAGGCTATAGGCTATATAGCCGATGAAACAAGTTATTCACAACTGTTTGCAGCTGTCAATCAATTTACAGTATAAACGACCAGTATGCTCCAATCGAGTCCCGTGACATATAGGCTACATGTGCCCCGAATATATTAAGACAAGCATTACACAACAAATCGTTCTTTGTACGTTCTTTGACTGTAGGTGTCGTCAATACTGTGAAAGCAGCAGACGGTCGGTCAGCCGCTGACCAGGGATCAGATTATAGCGCAGTATATGGGGTCCCGTCCGTTAAACTGAGATACATACAGCATACAGCATACATACAGCGCATCAAATCAATGGTGTGAACATCGATTAGGACTACTTTACATGAGCCTCACTTTACTGGCAAAACAGTGCAACCTACTGCACATTTCATGAACTTATTGCATATGCGCATTTTATCAGTTTAATGGAAACACCGACAATTCGCTTTTCTTTTTTCGACTTAATGAACATACGCTTCCTTTTTTCGCAAAGGCTTAATGGAACCGCACCTACTGAGACAGAGAAGAGAGACAGACAGACGGACGGAGAAAGGGAATTTCAGTTAAAAGAGCAGTGCTTGGCAGCCACGGCTTGAAAAGGCAGGGAAATCAATATGGCATTTGAAATAAGGATGTGACCTTAAAGTGAGATAGGTGTGCAGCCGATCACCACTGATGCATGGAAGTGAAGGACATTTTGATTGTGACACAAATACAATAGAGGCGATCTATAAGCTCACAGCATGTCGCATTGCGACTGTTGATTGTGTGATCATAATACAACATCTATTACAAATATCTCCATGTTAATTTGTTGATATAAAAAAGTGCTTCTTAATTTTTGGGTTAATTAAGAAGTAATTGCTTAAGTAATTAAGAAGTAATTGTAATTGAGCTAATGTGACATGCAGGATTAGTAATGTTAATAGGATTGCAGAAACCTTGTATCTCCATATTATTTCAACGTTTTGGTTCTTTTGTAAATTCACGAGTGTCACACAAAAGTAGTGAAAATAGCCGATCTACAAGCGCTTTGTTTTTTAAAGGGTTTTGGACATACAAGTTTTCCACCCAACACAGTAAGGATATCAGTAAGGCTGTGAATGAGTCATAGGCACAGGGCCAACTGCTCACTGTGCCGTCCAACAACACCACCAACAGTGTGTTATTGCTTTTCTACGACAGCTCTACAAGCTTCATGTATTAGTTAACGTGTGTGTGTGTGTGTGTGTGTGTGTGTGTGTGTGTGTGTGTGTGTGTGTGTGTGTGTGTGTGTGTGTGTGTGTGTGTGTGTGTGTGTGTGTGTGTGTGTGTGTGTGTGTGTGTGTGTGTGTGTGTGTGTGTGTGTGTGTGTGTGTGGTTAATCATTTTATTCGGCTCAGCTGTCGACTGGGACTGGACTGTTGCCAATGAACAAACATTTGCATTGCCGCTGGCCAGCTACTCCGTTTCATGTACATATGTATGAGTGTGCAACCAGTGAAATAAGAGTCTGTTGATGGGCACTTTGATGGTATACCGCTGCTGTCAGGGAGAAATCTCTTATCTCCGTATTCTATCTTTTTGCGTTTTTTCCTTAACGCCCTACTTGATACTACAGTATCACACAAAAGCATCAAAATGAGCCAATCCACAAGCTCCACCCGGCGTTCTGAGCTTGTAGATCTGCTACTTTTGCTGTTTATGAATTTGAATCCTGAAATTTTGGACATATTAGGTTTCCACTCGACAGATGATATGTGATTCTGATGAGTGAACCCTAGTGCCCCCTAATCTGCAGGGAGCATTCACCACAAATAGTCCGATCTACAAGCTCACAACATAGGACAACGCTAACATCAGAGCTTGATTAAAAGCTATAATATGACACAGATGCGTCCTCAGGTCTAAATGGGTTAAGCTATGCGATAGATGACGTTAATGTAATTATATTGGAACACCATGACTATGATGATGCATACAGTTAAATGTTCCACTGCTGTTATACTCTAGTCATCGCTCATGTCAAGTGAATTACTTGGTTGGAACTCTTGTATAATGAGGCAATTTGATATCAAACTCTTTATGTTTTTGTACTAATTCCATTTGTTTTGAACAATAACGTTTTCTGTTGTAAATCCGTGGCATCGAAGGGCAACCAGATCAGAAATGTAAACACATCTCTTGTTATTTCTCGGCTTGTTTACATGCACATTTAATATGTGTGTGTTTGTAGGAGGGAGAGCTGCTGCGTCTGGCCAAGGCTCGGGAACAGGAGCTGAACTACAAGAAGGAAGTAAACAATCTGGACGTGGACAAACAGGAGAGACTAGCCCAGATTGAGAGCCAGCGGTTCAAACAGATGGTGGACTGTCTGGGCAGCGACACCATCAAGGAGATGGCCCGGGCTGGGCCTGAGATGCAGGTACACACTGAAACAATGGCTTTGGTTCTTTTCTGTTTTCACAGGAATTTATTTGTGTTTTTAAAATCATATATGATTATTTTAAATAGTCAAAAACAATATAACCCACCCATACAGAAACTCAATACAATCCGCCAAAAAAAGACAACAATAACAGTAAAATATCACAAAACACAAATGGCATAAAATGGTGTCACAGGGGGGAATAATTTGTTAGTGCACACATTGACCCATATATAACTAACGACTGGAAGTCTAGTTCATAGGTGTATACGTCTAGTGTCTGATAGCACTGCTATTGAACTGCTTTCTTATAACCCAGTTGACATGGTTAGACCAATCTCAACAACTCTATCCCTCCTACTCTCACCGTCACTCCCCAATACCTTCATTCTCTCCTCCCTCCGTCCCTCCCTCCCTCCCCTCCTCCAGGTCAAACTTCTTCAGTCATTGGGGCTGAAGTCAACATTGATCACAGACGGCGCTTCGCCTATCAACTTGTTCACCACCGCCAATGGCCTCCTGGGGGCGCTGTCCACCCAGGGACAATGAGGAATGAATGAATGAGTCACCTTCCTCTTCACTTCTCTTCACGAGATTGTGTTGCCTGGGCCTCCTGTGCCTGCCTGTGTTTAGAATCTATTGCACTTAACCATTTTCTTCCTAATTTCATGGAAAGGATGCAAGAAGGTGGTTTCTCACCAGTTTGTTCCAGCCTTGTTCACTTTGACCATGTTATGGGCTTTTTGACTCTTCTGTTTGGCTCTCTTATTTCTGTTGGTTTGTGAGGGTTCTATACTGTATACAGTACATATATTTTCTACTGCAGTCAATTGCTTCTTGTTCAAGGTAGGTAGGACTGTTACACTACTGTGTAATGTTTCGAATGGCAAATGTTTGAATAAAATTGTATTCTGCTACACCTTGTTAGTTTTGTTTTAATTAATATGAACAGGGCTGTTTTAGACGTGTTGTTCCTTCCTATAGTGACACAATAACACTGGTCAAAGAGCATGACGTGGGTTTGAATCCACCGTGATGCACCCGGCTTTGTCTATTACGAACACGATCTGGTCTGATCGGGTGAGGGAGAGATTGGTCATTGCACGTAATGCTACGGGCTGTGGCGGAACCTGTCAGGAGTGTTGGGCGAGAGGAGTAGGACGAATGCTCTCCGTCCTCCTGGTGGGGGCTCCTCACTGGCAGGTGAGCAAGTAGGATACGACGGCAGTGACAACACAGAAATGTGTGTGGGGACTCGGGGAGAATTGGAGGAATCAATTGACATACCTAAATTGTGGAGAAAAAGGGGGTAAAAATAATAAAAAACGTGAGCTTTTAATATGCTATTTACAAAAGAAAACACAACATACGTTTTTGAAAATCCAACCTGTTCACCTGGAACAACTGCAGTGTCTATAAATGAACCCTCATTTCTTTTGAATAGTGATCACACAGTGACATGAGACCAATGGTTGAAAAGACGGGGACTCATGCCGAGCAGCTTCTCCAAGGTACTGGGTGATAAGTGCTATCACTGGAGACCCTGCCAAATCAGTCATTCAGCAAGGAGATCAAATCAAAACAAGGGAGGGACTTTTATTAACATTTGTGAGACAATGTAAGCTGTAAAGGGACCTGTACTATTGTCATGACATTTGTAATGACATTATGTAAAACAGAATGACACAGGTTTTGTTTCTCAGTTAATTTGATCAACACAAAGCTATTTATGATTAGTCTATGGTTTAGACCCACAATATATCAAAATAAGTCTACATCCCAAGTAACCGGTTTTATTTTATTGGTGTTACCATTGTATTATCAGTGAGTCAAGTGACTGCAGCATTCTTCATAGTCTATTGTACCTCACCCCTTGAGGTTTCATAAACTACCTCTGATAACCACCATATATTATATATTATATATTTTATAATGTCATACATGTGGAACAGAATTATTTTATGTAACTGCACTCGAATCATATAGAAAATGTGTGGTATAGACATTTATTTGACCTACATAATTCCTTACCGTAATAATAATAAAAAGTTATTATGAAATAATTCAAAGTATTTTGAGATTAAGATTAATCATAAATGGTTATATTTTATAAGAAAACGGAAGTACAGGTGTAAAAAAATGTTATGTTAAAGTATCCAGGCTCTACAACATAACTTATACACCAAATTATAATATTTCCAATAACATCATAAAAATAATCATGTGATTATTGTTAGAATTACTATTATTACGCATGAAATGTATAATAGACAGTGGACACTAGATCTTAGATAAGATCCATAACATGACATCATCTATAGATACCTTTGCTGTGTGTCACCCCCTCAGCTCTCTCCCCATTTCCTGTCAGTCTGTCTACTGTGTATATATATCAATAGTAGACAGAAAAAGGCCAAAACATATCTTAAGAGCGAAATTAATTTAGTCCATTTGTATTGTGCCGAATCTGCAACGAAGCAGGGTTGAACATGGTTTGTTGAACTCCCTCTGGTGTTGTGGTTGTGAACTTTGTTGACATTAAGGAAGTATTTAGACAGGTACATGGGTATCTTGGTGGTGTAGTGAATCTTGTGGACCAGACCCATTGCAAGATGCTGTACTCTGTCGTCAACCCTAAGCCATTCCGCCCTGTCAAAGTGTGCAGCGGTTAGGTGGGTTCGGGGAGTGAGGCCAAGTAGTAGTAGTTATTTTTATTTATTTTTTATACAGTGAGCAAGTCTTTTTCTGTCAAGTTTTCCCCAAGTAGTAGCCTGACCAGTTTGTTTTGGGAAGTCTGGAGCCTTGTTTTAAGGGCCTTTGAGGTGCATACATAGTCGAAGAAACCTTGTATGAGGGCTCCTGTTAGGGTCTTCAAGGTGTTTTTGATGGCCATTGAGGAGATCCTGTATAGGAATCTTGTTCTTTGTTAGACTTTTTTTGATTACGTTGGTGGCCATTTTATCACCAGAAAGATTTGACTCCAGGATGGAACCTAGGTACGGAATTTCATCTTTTCGTGTGATAATATTGTCACCCACTCTAACCAAGAAGCCATCGCTGCCTTGCTGAGATTACTATTTGATCCAAAGAGAATGGATTCAGTTTTTCCCAGGTGTAAAGATAGTTTGTTAGCCAGGTGCAGATTCTACCGAGTTCAGAGCTGAGGGCCTTTTCTACCTGTACTGCAGTTTGTTCCTGTCTGACACCACTGCACACCAGCAGTGCAGTCATCTGCGAACAGGAACAAGTTGCAGTCACAAGCTAATGTCATGTCATTTACATATATTCGGAACAGTAAAGACCCTATTATGCTTCCTTGTACACTCACAGTTAACAGTCTTTGTTAGTCTTTGTTTGGTAGTTGCCGGGGTCTAATTTGCTCCCTTTCTTGTACAGGTGTGTTACTTTGGCAATTTTGAAATCTTGGGGGACCTGTCCCTGTTTGATGGAGAGGTTTATTATGTGGGTGATGATTGGAGCTATAGAGATGGCTGAGTCTCTGAGAAATTTGGAGGGAATATTGTCATGGCCAGTGGCCTTGTGTGGTTGAAGGGCACTCAGTTTTAAGTACCTCCTCAGTTGTTACCATTGCCAGTTTAAAGTCAATCATCTTTATAAACACCTATGTTTTTGTAGAAGGCTTTGATGTGCTCTACACCAAAACGCACAGAGTGGGAGGGCAGTTTGTTAACCAGCGTTGTTGCGATGTTTGTAAAGAATACGTTTAAGTAGTTGGCTACATCAATAAGTTAGTTACTTTTTGTGGATTTGGTCATGGTAGTTACAATGTTTCTTGTTTTGTTGGGTTTTTAGGATGCCCAGTTGGGTTTGGAGATCACTGTTGAAGCACTTGGCTAGCTTGGACTTGCATTTTAGAAGTTCAGAGCATTTTTTGTCTCTGGCTTGCATTGCAGTCACTATGTCTGGATGCATCCATGGCTCCGAGTGGGTTGTTTAGTAGCCTACTGATGTAAATGGTAAATGGTGCATTTATACAGAGCTTTACAGAGATTGTGCATTACATTCACCCATTCATACACCGATGGCAGCGGAAACCATGCAAGGCGGTTACCATTCCAGACACTCTACCCCTGAGCCACCACCGCCCATGTAAATTTGGTTTTGAAGCCAAGCCAAGATTCTTCGACTAGTGTGCTCTTGAGCTCATCGGACCAATCCAGATTCTCCAGTTCAAGGTTAAAGGACTTGCTAGAGTAGGTTTTGTGGTCCCTAGATATGACTGTTTTGTGACGGCCGGTCTTTTTTTTTTTTTTTTAGAAAATCATAAAATTATCGCTATGACTGAATACAATAACACCTTTCTTGGAGATTTTGGATTTGTCCCAGGTCAGAATGAGATCAATGACAGCTTGAGTAGAATCACACACTCTTGTGGGTTGGGTAAGTCAGTAGGCCTACGAGTAATGTATACAGTATCTTTGTGGATATACACGCACACAGACACCACCACCATGATGCTTGTTTCTAATCATTTCTAATGATTGAGTAATTTTCGATTTCAATCTCTGGGTCCTTAATAAGTAGACTCATCAAGTTTTGTTTCCGAGAAACTCAGGACGTTTGTCTTACCGCTTTGAAACATTTGTCTGATTTCAGCCAGTTTGGGTCCAAGGCTGTTGACGTTCAGGTGAAAACAATGAAGTCCGTTGGCGCTGACTATAGTGTTTGTCCTCTGTGTTGAAGTAGTGGAGCAGAGGGTCATTATTGGTATCCGCCGCCACCGCGGGTTGCCTTGATCGATTGATTGATTTAAATATTTATTAACAGTTTGCAGAATTACAGTACATTTCAAGCACAAACTCAATACAAAGGCTGTTAACTGTGAGTGGACGACCCAATTAAGCATTACACTTGTTTACAAGAGGGTCTACCATGTTCAATTCATCAAAACATTTAGAGACATACAAATAGACACTTCTATATAGACAAAGAACAGAACAGGAATTCATCATAATGGAGGTAAAAAGGGAAAAGAAACATATACAGTGAGGGAAAAGGGGGTGGGGGGATTCAGATTTTACGGGGGCCAGTTTCGAATTGCAGCCATCCGGGGGGAGGGGGGGTGCGGTGGGGTCGTTGTGGGGGTAGGGCGCGAGTGGGGTCGTTGTGGGTGGGGGGAGGGGTCCCTCGGTCAGGTTTGTAGGCTCTGGTCGTAGGCATGGGGTGTGAAAGTAGGTTGCGGTTGTCAGGAAGCTGCTGTATCTCTCCATATCTCACACTGCACAGATCATCAGACAGGATCAGTCCTGGATGGGCAGTGTTGGGGTCCAGAATGACAGGAGTGTAGGAGACAATGTCCTTCATCTTGTCCCAGACTCTGTAGGCCAGGTTGTCCAGGTGTTTTGCCTCATCTATCAGCGCTCCTGAGAATGGCTGTGGGTCCTGCAGTGTGAGCTGGACTCTTTCCATTGTGGTCTTGTAGTTCTTCAGGAATGAGATGGGTTCAGCTCTCAGATCCTCCTCTATGGTGCTGATTGTGTCTGAAAGGGTTGATATGTCTCTGTTCAGACCCTCAATCTTCTCCTTCATCATCTGACTCTTCTGCTGCTCTTCCTCCCTCAGTGCTTTGATCCTGGCCTCCTCTTCCTCTTGCAGAAACGTATGAAGCTTCTTAAACTGTTCCTTCATCTGCATCTCTGAGTGCTGTGTCTGGAATTTAATGTGTTCGGCTGTTTGATCATACTTTGATTTAACTTTATCAAAGACGTCCAGATTCTCCTGTAAAGGCTTGAGTGATTTCTGGACTTCCTTCTTGCGATCCAGAGCAACTTCATCGATGGGTCTGAATCTGTGGTTGATGTGTTGTTTTGAATCTCGACACACAACACACACTGGTTGTTGACATTCCAGACAGAACAGTTTGAGTTTCTCAGCATGCAGACGGCATGAGAATCTCTGTTGTCCCTCCTGTATGAAGGCCTCACACACGTTCTTCAGAGCCAGGTTTCTGGGTGGATCCACTGAATGTTTCTCCTTACAAACTGTTGAAGCTCTCTGATGTTTCTCCTGTACGAAGGCCTCACACGGGTTCTTCAGAGCCAGGTTTCTGGGTGGATCCATTGAATTTATTTGCTTACAAACAGGACATTCCTTTATTAGCTTCTCTCTCCACCAGTTCAGAAGACAGTCTTTACAGAAGCTGTGGCTACATGACAGGACAACAGGATTTCTAAAGATGTCACAACACAGAGGACAGGACAATTCTGGGTGAGAAGCCATTGGATTTTTGAAGCTGCAAACACTCTGCTCAAGCCAGAAGTTAGTGGTTCATGTTAAAGTCCATTCAGCTGACAGAGTCAGCAGCAGGTTCCAGTGGTCTTGGTCAGTATTCTCTCCTGTTGCTGTGGAAAGCTGTCTGTCCTCCCTCACTGGAAGTTGTGTGTTTGATCTGAAGGTGAATCTTATTGTCTCAGATGAGTCTGGCAAGGGGCGGACTTTGACCTTTTAATGTTTGATATTAAACAGGTGTGTGATCAGGGTATTTATGGGAAAACAGGTTTATAGCATAATGGTTGGCAAACCCCAGGAGATAGGGTTAAAATGTGTGCTAAATTAACCTTAGAGGCCCACATTTTCAATGGGCACAGATTGCTTTCATATCCCTGTGTGACAAAAGCAACCTTTCTTTAGATACCGGTATTCATAATCATACACAAACTCAGTCTATATTCTAATGACACTGTCATTCCATGTAGAAACCACTCATGTTTTCACAATAGTAATGCAGTAATGTCAGTCATTGTTCAGGTGTTTAGACCAATAAATCAACTCAGGAAGAATTCATAATTGAAACAGAGGATACATTCCTTACTTTTGTCCTAAGCGTGGCATGGTTCATTGCAGATTGTACTGTGTGCAACCAGAACTCATGATCAAAACATGTTTATCCCTAACATAAATTAAATGTCAGCACAAATGAATCCAGCAGCCTGCTTCTTAATGTTACTGTCACAACATTACACGTTATGTTTTGACTTGGTTTGATGGACAGTCTTGATAAATAACTCTTCATGTGACCACCGTGCTCTGACTTAAGGTGCGTTACCCGTTCAAATCATATCATATAAATAAAGGTAATGGGTCGCATGGACTGCATTTCAATAATTTATTCTTGCATGTTGGACAGGAGACAAACGTTTCGGCTAGCCAGCCTTCATCAGTGTCACTGTCTAGAATCACACAATACTAAAAGTATCATATTTATCTGATATAATCCAACAGTGATGTTGTCACACCCCGCCATTCAGAATCACACACACAACATGGGACCTGTCTCATGACACGTGTCCTTCTATGTAGAAACTACAGATTTGATATGTTTTCATGATGCAGTCAGTCAGTGTTCAGGTGTTTAGACCAATTATTCTTTGAGAAATCAACTTAGGAAGAATACAATTTAATGTCATTGAAACAGGGGATGCATTCCTTTTGTCGTATAAGCGTGGCATGGCTCATTACAGATTTTACGCCGTGTACAATCAAACCACCAGAGCTCATGATCAAAACATGTTTATCCCAAACATAAAATGTCAAAGCCAGCAACCTGTTCCTTAATGTGCTACAGGATTGTCACAACATAACTAATGGAATAATGTCAGGCCTCTTCAGTATAGATTTGGTTTGATGGATAAATTACACAAATATTTTAATGGTATGATATCTAGTGTGGCACAAATGGGCATATTGCTTGCCTATGGGGCGTTGCTGCATCATTTTGTCTGACATTTGTTTGTGCCATAAATTGCATTATGATACATTTATATACTGTATCCACTCTAACCATGCATATGATCAGGCATACAATATGTTTCAACATTGATATTGGAAGTAAATTAGTTTTCTTTAAAAAAAAATACAAGTCCAGTAATTTAACGTTATTAATTTAGATATCCATCAACCATCATGCTAAACCAGTATGCATACAATCAGATTTAACATTAGTATTGGGAGAAAAATGCTATAACAAACAAAAAAAGAACTCGCACCACAGCGCTCACATGACAGCGCTGTCCATGGTTCTGAAATCTAATAGTCTTCTCATTTAATCAGAATTAATCAGAGACCCAATTTAACAACAAGACTATGATCCGTTTATAAACTAAACTTGTTCTTGGCCAGCTCTTTTCCCCTACTTCAAACTCAAACATCTTTGCCAAAAATAGCAGATCTACAAGCTCACAATGCCTCTAAGTGTGTGAGCTTGTAGATCTGCTATTTTCAGCGAATGTCCCCCTCAGGATAGAGATCGGCTTCAGAGAGAGAGAGAGAGAGAGAGAGAGAGAGAGAGAATCCTATCGCACAAAGATTTGGGGCCCCCCTGTAATAACTTTGATGACCACCGGCCTAGGGGTAGGCCTACCAGTCTACTAGCAGACCCCATGTTGATTGAAGACCCATTTGGCATTTAACTTGTTACAGTGCTATCCGTGGTGCTGAAGTATGATAGGACAGTATAAAGGACAACTTTAGTTTTTTTCAACCAAGGTTCATATTTTAGGTTGTTATTAGAGAAAGTAAAAGATGAGTGTTATTTTTTTTCATTTGCTGCTTTCTTTCATTATAGCGATTTTAGCTATATTTTACAGGGGGGCGGGGGCATCCAAACATGGGGCTAAATATGTATTTCTTTACAGAATTTCATAGCGATTTATTATTTTATTATTTACTATAGGCTAGTCCTACTAGACCCCAGGAAATTACATCTGGCCACAAAAGATCACAGGATCTACTGAATGTGAAGGGGGTACTATAGGGGGCTGCCATACTGTGTTGTATGGCTCAACAACAGTCAGTTTGTCACCTCCCCCTTCACATTCAGTAGAGTAATGTTTTGTGTCCAAATATAATTAGCTGGGGTCTAGTAGGACTAGGCCTATATGTTGGTATACCGTTAGGAGAGATAACAGGTTTGCCTGTTGATCAAAATAACAATTATTCTACATCCTCTAATTGTGGTTCTTGTAAATTAAGTAATGCAGATGTTTAACAATAATTTCAAGATCTATAAGGGTCTATTTTGGTTCCCAACTCGACATCATTTAGCGGGGGACCACCAGGAACCCCTCAAGGACCACTGGTGGTCCCCGGACCACTGGTTGAAAACCTTACTGTAATGACAGTTTTCCTCCACTGTGTGGAGCCACAGCCGCCTGGAATAGATCACACCAGGGAGCCTGGGAAACGATGGGGAGGAGTGAGCTCTTATGGTCATAAAATAAGAGGTGCGTGCGGCACGCATTTCAATCATGATACGCACGTATCATGGTTGTACTTGTAATGCAGCGAGAGAATAGTAATGAATTAAAAACACAATGCATTCTACGTTTGATGATATGTGTATCATCATAGGCAAATACTGCGTTCATTCTGAATAATTATATTGATGGTCCATTGATTGGACTTCAATGCGTAAAATGTACGCCGGGGAGGACAAGCGACACCGTCGTGGTATGCAGTATACTGGCGAGCGCCAATGCCAATAAAGCCGCTGGTTGTGGGTGTCTTGCTGGCGCATTGCCGATTTGTGCGTGGTCAGCAGAGAGAGAGAGGGAGAGACCACTTGAAGCAGGCAGGGTGGGGTAAAAAAGAGAAGCTTCCAACTAAAGGTACTCCCTTCTCCTCCTCCACCCCCACCTCTCCCTCCATCCATCCATAGAGAGAGAGAGAGAGAGAGAGAGAGAGAGAGAAGTGCACTCTGAACATCACAGCGTTGTCTTTGCGCCATCGGACGACATAAGAATAAAAACAGGGAAAGCGAAGCAGACCAAATTGAGTGTAGTATTTGCGCCAAGCCCGTGTATTAGCATGTCCTTTACTGGTGCTGATACTTTCTCTCTGTAGAACGTGCTGGAATTTTCTTTATGCTCAAAATAGCCTACAACACCAAAATGTATATGATCGTGCTACGTCACATATTCTAAGAACCAGGTAAGCGTTCACGTTATTGTGTGTGTGATGTGTGTGGCCTGTGTGGGGCTGATTTGCTTATGACTGACACTGAAAACCCAACACGTTTCCATGTTGGTTATCCGACTGTGGCGGACAGCATGTGTGCTGATCGAGTGGGTGTGTCACCCTGTGTGTGTGTGTGTGTGTGTGTGTGTGTGTGTGTGTGTGTGTGTGTGTGTGTACTTGTGTGACTGATGGAATTCATATGGATTTGCCCCCTGCTGCGGTTGTAGACTAGTGTGTGTCAGTGTGTGTGTGTGTGTGTGTGTGTGTGTGTGTGTGTGTGTGTGTGTGTACACGCGCCTCCATTTGGGTATTTAAATTATGTATCAAATGTTGGTTGGAGACATGCTCCCATGTAACATTCATGGAGTTCTAACCTATATTCTGTCTGGACTGTGCTGCATGCTTGCTCCTGTGGCCGCATTTATTCAAACCCAATGCAGCTCTGCTGTTTTGTTTTCCTCCCTATTCTTTATTGAATCATTGTCAGATGCAGCAGGTTCATAGGGGAGCTCTCCTTTTATTTTTGTACCAATACCTTCACCCAAGGCAATAGACAAGCACACACTCTAGTCTGTAACCTAACCTTATCCTATACTTGTCCTGTATATACCTACACACTG
This sequence comes from Electrona antarctica, assembly GCF_951216825.1. Lineage (NCBI taxonomy): Eukaryota > Metazoa > Chordata > Actinopteri > Myctophiformes > Myctophidae > Electrona > Electrona antarctica. The sequence goes on along the minus strand of NC_136795.1, from coordinate 20,944,199 downwards.
TAGTCTGTAACCTAACCTTATCCTATACTGTAGTCTGTAACCTAACCTTATCCTACACACTGTAGTCAGCTGTAACCTAACCTTATCCTATTGTCCTGTATATACCTCTCCCATGTGTTTAATGCCTCTGCTGTTGCTGCTACTATGACAACTCTGGATTTCCCCACGGAGATCAGTAAAGGTTTATCTACCAGAGTGCCGTTTTTCTCATCTTAAAGCCAGTCTAAAGGAGGATTTATTCAGCAGCATCACCATGATCCTGGTAATGTGGGTTGGACATTAATGTTGCACAAGTAGTGGTTTGAATAATATTATGTAGAGTATAGCCTATAATGATGAGTAGCCCAATACAATAATTGTTTAAAATATTATAGGCAACAATTTATCAGATTAATTTACAGTTATTATATAACTACGTATTGTTCTATTAGCGTGAGAACTAGCCTATACTGCTTGCTGACTTGGTGACATGTTCCAGAAGTCGCCTCCTCAGAAGGCGATCAGGCCACCTCTAATGAAACAGGATTAAATACAAATAATTTTCATAAGTTATGAATGCCTTATTATAGTGTCAAGGATACGCATGATTGTCCCAACAGCATCCCTCTAAAGTAAATCTGCACACACACACACACACACACACACACACACACACACACACACACACGCACACGCACACACACGGATGCACGCACACGCACAGATTCATGTACATGTCATGCACACATAAACAACCCCCAACACACACTCCCCCCGCCCCCCCCCCCCCCCCCCCCCCCAAGCTTTGCGTCTTGCAGGGCTAGAAACCTCTGTTCCAGGGTACTAGAGGACAGTGGTTTTCAGAGTGCGGTCCTTGATGGGGTTCCGGGGGGTTCCCAGCAAAATTATTATTATTATTATTTTACCACTTTAACCACTGTATCAGATTTGAAAACAGCCGATCTACAGGCTCACATCACATCGTGAAGCAACACACTGTGAGCTTGTAGATCTGCTGTGTAGAGGGCCCTGCATGGCACAAACAATTTTCAGACACATATTAATTTTGGCGGATCCTTGACATGAAAACGTTTGAGAAAAACTTCTACAGTATATGGGGAGTGGTGGTCTGGGAGGGAATGGGTTGTTGCTGTGCATTCATACTGTACACTGTACGTTGTCAGGACAAGTCCTTGAACAGATCCTCTGTCCTTTTCGCCTTTGTCTTTGTATTTTTTGTTCTGTCTGACGGTCAGATGGCTGATGCAAAGTCGCAGTCAGGACAACAACTTTTTTAATAGGAACACTCGTACATTTGCAACACAGCATGCACACCAAGCACCGAACCAACTCGACTCCAAGGGCACAGAAAGGAGGCTGCTGCGTATGGCTACCTCTGTCTCACGGTCCAAAGATGGCAGGCTAGAACACCACACCCGTGGCCCTGAAAGTTCTCCCCCAGTCATCTCCCCCAGTATTCACATGTTTTACTCAAGTAAAAATTATCATTAGGCCACTGCAATGTATAAATACTGTTACAAGTAAAAGTCTGGAATTTAAAATTTACTAAAGTAAAAGTACAAAAGTATTTGTATCAAAATGTATTTAAAGTACCAAATGTGTGTTCACACCTGTGTCAGAAAATCTGACACCCCGTTTCTCAATGTCAGGTCGGGGGAACCACCAGGGTAAATTTTATCAAATGGGGGGTCTGTGGCCTAAGGCGCAGCTAGGACAACAACCTTTTTATAGGAACACTTACATTTGCAACAAAGCACGCACACCAAGCACCGAACAACTCAACTCCAAGGGCACAGAAAGGAGGCTGCCCCTGTCTCTCTCACGGTCCAAAGATGTCAAACTGAGGGTCCTTGAAGTTAAAAAGGTAGTAGAACCAGTCCAGTCGCCGCAGGGTCTTCTTGGTCAATGATCCATGGACCATCTGGAGCCGGCGAGGGACCAGGAACTGTCAGATCCCTTCAGGTGGTGCCTACACAGCAGGCCGTCCATAACAGCTTGGCTGTCCCCACTGGCGGAACTACTTTGGGCTGGGCCGGGGGGAAGACCGCACGACCGGGCCTCGCCAAACCTGACTGCTGCGTGTTAAAAAATAAATAGGCTACTCATCTTTGTGTTCTGTTTCACCTTATTGCTGAGTGACGCACACAGGGAAAAGCAAAGCGAAAAAGTCTGTTGTGGAGAAAAGGAACTCCACACATATGCACTCCTCACAGAGTGATTAGCCTACTAATGAGTGACAGGTGCTGCCACTTTTGGAGCGTGGCTGAGGATGTCTGTTGGAGAGAGTGTGAGACAGGTGCTTGTACAGTCCAGGCTGTCCAGCGCAGTACATTCTCATCAGACATGATATTTTGCTAAAGTATAGGCTATAGCTATAAGCTCTGTATCTGGTTAATTGCGGGAGGATGCGGGATTCGCGGGGGCCCGCTGGTTTTATCTGTCGTGAGTGACTGTGTAAAAAAATCGTCGGGCCCCCAGGAGGTCCGGGCCGGGGGGAGACCACCCCCCCTTCCCCCCGGTAGGTCCGCCCCTGGCTGTCCCACTGAGAACGATCATCCATGAATGCATGGCATTCACACCAGCGACAAGTGACAGGCAACATGTCGAGTTCAATGGAAGCCAGTGACCATGAAGCTACAAAGTGACACCCGTCAGACATGCTGCAAATCAAAGCTGAGCCGAAACTTTTTTTCGCCCTCCAATGGCACAGTGAAGCGTCAAACAGTCATGTTTTCGTTTCACCATTTCCACACTCCTTCTCTCGCCTCACAATTCCTACTTTATTTTGTAAATGGAAGAGAACTCCTTCCTTTGCCTTTTCAGTAACATATACAGTATGTGACTGGCGACTTGGCAGCATCGTAGCTGATCTCGCTTTGCTGCGTTCTGCAGCTTTGTCACCCGATAATGTGAATGCAGCATAACTGTCTTTATCCAAGGTTGCTACTGCGGACCTTTGACTGATGGCTTCAAGTCAAGTCAAGTCATCTTTGTTTGTACAGCACATTTAGAAACAACAGAAGTTGGCGAGCATATAATAAACCGGTGCATGTGTTTGGTCCAACAGTCCTACAGTCATGAGTCCGACACCCTACCCAAAACTCAACCCTATAACCTCACAGGGAGCCACAGGTACTTTTAACCCACCATGGGTTAGTTTTATCCTGCCGCAAGAGAGTTGTAACCGGCCACGGGTTAGTTGTAACTGGCAGCGCATGTCGGGAGCGACAGTGTTGTCAGACCTATGCCTGTCAGACTGTTAGTATGTCTAACCAACATATGCACCCCGACCCACAGGCTGGGTGAGTCACAGCATTCTCACTCAGAACAACTGTGAATGTAAGACAGGGTTCATTGTTGCGGTGGTTCTCAACATGGGGGCTGTGGACCCCCAGGGGTCCTTGAATGGGTGATGGGTCTACAAATGATTGATATAGGAACCAAATGGACCCGGTATACAGGTCAGTAACTGTCTCTGACAGCATACACATGGAACAAATCGGACGGCTACGGATCCATTTGGTTGCATTTGTACACTCTCAGATTTAAATGAACACTGAAGATTTGACAGTGAAGCTTGGGGTCCCAGAGATATACAATGGGTGTCCTAATGAATATCAACCTGGGAGTCCTGGAAAAGAAAAGATTCAAAATCACTGCCTTAGCGGAGCAGGTGGGAAGATCCTGCATCGATAGCGGCTTAGATCGCAGTCCAGATATAGCTAATCCGACCGAGTCGGTGTTCCCCGAGAGGGAGAGCGGCAGTGGCTGTGTACTCAAAGGGGTCAGGGCTGTCCCAGTTCTCCACACTGGTAGTAGCATACTGACTCCTCTGCCTCGTTGGCTTCTCCCGTGACTGGTTGGGGAGACTGGCGACTATAATAGTGCTACCACTATCACTGATTTTATTAGCGATTCTGATTAATTAAATAATTAAGAATCAAGTTTTTTTTTGTTAACAAATCTTAAGCCCTAGTTTATACTTTGGCATACAAAAATTGCTAAAACAACATCACGGAAACATTGCGACGCGGCATGTTGTCAGCTTGTAGAGCTGCTATTTTGTCTGTTATTGAAAATTGTTATTGAATGTTTTTGGTGTGTTGTTTCTCCGTTGATCGTTTCATCTTCCACCCATCATGCTTGTCCCACTCCGACATGGGCCCTCGGAACCTGATTGGGACATAGGGCATCGCCGTTGGCGAGTATCTATGCACTGACTGGACAGACAATGCTCCGGTCTGTCTGTCTGTCTGTCTGTCTGTCTGTCTGTCTGTCTGTCTGTCTGTCTGTCTGTCTGTCTGTCTGTCTGTCTGTCTGTCGGTCGGTCGGTCGGTCGGTCGGTCGGTCGGTCGGTCGGTCGGTCGGTCGGTCGGTCGGTCGGTCGGTCGGTCGGTCGGTCGGTCGGTCGGTCGGTCGGTCGGTCGGTCGGTCCGTCCGTCCGTCCGTCCGTCCGTCCGTCCGTCCGTCCGTCCGTCCGTCCGTCCGTCCGTCCGTCCGTCCGTCCGTCCGTCCGTCCGTCCGTCCGTCCGTCCGTCCGTCCGTCCGTCCGTCCGTCCGTCCGTCCGTCCGTCCGTCCGTCCGTCCGTCCGTCCGTCCGTCCGTCCGTCCGTCCGTCCGTCCGATTTCTAATGTTATGTGTGTTATGTTGCTGTATATAGCTAAAATCACAGATGCTTTTCCAGATTGAATGCCATATATCAACAAATTACAAGGGTTAAATATGATTTGTGCTTGTGTTGTTGAAAGTATAGAGAGAGACAGAATAGTTCCCTGTCTAGAGGCAGGTGGCTGACAACCTTCAACAGGTTCCCCACTCAGAACAGAACCAGGAATAATTTGATTACATGTTCAACACACCCCAGTTATACTAGTGCTACAACTTGTATAATGTGTGAAATTGTTTAACTTAACATTCTGCAGGCCAAAGACATCCAAAAGTAATTAGATTGCACCCCCCAATGGAATCAGAAAGTCTTTTTTGTTTTGTCATGAACTGTGAACTTTGCCGCTGGAAGCTGCTGTGACTTAACTACAGCGCTAGATCTTTCCATGATTAACCATCAGGGTCAGCGACGACGGGGATCAATCTTGTGGCTCGTTGAAGCTGACTTCATCACACCGTGGGGACGGTAACTGACTCAAATCTGTCTGCAGTCAAAGGAACGTTTTGAATTAAGGAGAGTCATACAGCTAGTATGTGACTGAAGCCTTTGAGGGATTACCTAGATGGGGGACGGATGTCTGCGTGACAGCCCCCCCCTGCCCCACTGGGAGGCCCAACGTGGTATAGGACTGGTCAATATATCCATATCATATTGATATTGTGATGTGATACTAGATTTGTGTTTCTCAAACTTTTCAATGCCAAGGAATATATATTTGGACCCCCATCAGAAAATGTTTGGCTGGGGACCCCCTGGAACCCCCCCAAGGACCCACTTTGAGAGCCAATGGACTTTTGAATGTCAAAACATTGTGCACAATGTTGTGTTATTTGGTTAAACATATCTTGAAATTGTGTCCATATTTCTAAGCCCTATACAATGTGGATCATGGCAACACCCAGATTCAAACTCGGGTCTCTCCCGTATGGGATATTAAGCTCATAAGCTTTAGGCAGCACTACTTGTACATTACATTCAAACCCTTTTTTTTTTTTAAAGATATGTTTTTTGCGGCTTACGCCTTTTATTGGTTTTTTTGAAGGGACAGACAGTAGGCTGACAGGAAACGGGAGAGAGATGGGGGAAGACATGCAGTAAAGGCCGTGTCGGGCTCGGGAGTCGAACCCGTGGCACACTGCGACTGGATTACCAGTCGGGTGCCCAGACGGTTACGCCACCGCCTGGGCCACATTCAAACCCTTTTGACCGTAGGCGGGTCTAGTTCGGTACACTTGTGTGTCACTGTTTCCAATGGCCCCAGTGGACATCCTGGGAAAGGATTGCTCCCTCGATGACGCAGTGCCCTTGGGCAAACTGTCTGGACATAGGACATAGTCTGGACGTAGTTTCACACTGAATGTGACGCAGGACACCGGTGACTGCTCAACAAAATATGCATAGTTAGGAAAGCGTCGGTGTCATTTTAGATTTCTACTCATAGGAGCTTGTTGATCTGCTATTTTTTAAATTAATTTTGTATATTCAGATGGCTATAATAGGAGGGGAGGCTGGGGCTGGGGATTCGGCTGGGCCGTTGGAGAGTCAGGCTGTCACGATTATAAATTTAGCTTGACGATTATTGTCACCCAAACAATAATTGCATTGAGCATTGGAACAGGTCATTTCTGTTTGGCTTTTAGGCTTCATAAACAAAAAGTGTAATGGGCAGATACGATCACATACTTTATATGAATAGTGGAAAAGGCCGATCTACAGGCTCAAAACACGCCACAACATCAACATGACATGCACGCTTTGAGCTTTGTAGATCTGCTATTTCCACTATTTTTGAAAATTGAAAATGAAAACATGGAAATTATTATGATTGTGCAAAAATAATTGCAATTATCTACCTATAATTCTAGAGATGTATGTCTGTCTATCTGTCTGTCTGTAGACATGTCGCTGCTCTTCACTGCCTGCACCAATAGCTCTGAATTTCCACACAGGCATTGACTATAACATTATGGAGGGCGTAACAAGGCCCATTTTAAAAAATGTAACAATGTTTATTACTGTCTTTCGCCAACTCTGTTTAACTCTAGCACCGAAGCTTTCGCCATCACTGCACATGCGTGCCGTTGACGACACACATCCGGGTACGTCGCATTTTCACCACAGTTAGTTGCCTATCGAATTCAGTTAACTCCCGTGATGTCCCGTCGCCTCCATAACGCAGGTCACAGAATCGCACAACTTCACACAGCTCCATGTAACACGCAGAGCTGTGCCCCACACAAGTATTAGCTCAACGTTAGCAAGCACTAGCAGCATGGAGCAGGACTAATTAGGAATAATTATAACAAATTTTGTGCCTAAAACTCCCAACTTCCCAAGCTCATCCCTTAACAACTCCCTCCCCCAGCCCCAGACTGCGTACACCTCAAAATACATACACCAATACTATGATCTAGTAAATTGCATTACACACACTGTACATCATTTGGTGTTCATATATTCGAACGGGTAAGGAGTCTAAGGACTAGTTTCAAATAATTGTGATTAGACGATTATGTAATAACTGTGACATCCCTACTGGGGATGCCCATGATAATTCGAGGCTCAACATAAATGTAATATATATTTAATGTAAATATACATGGCCCAAGCGCTCACTCCGACTTCGGCCCAAATAATATTGGCAGACAGTTTTTATGACTTGTTTTAGCCACTTTATTTTTTGTTCACCCTCTAACCTTACCTCAAGCGTCCTATGGACTTGATGTATAATTGTTGTCATCAGTTAATACCAGTCACTCGGCGAGAGGTGGTACAAAGGGATTGCAGGTTAATTGCTTTGGGAGTCACTCATAACAGTCACCCTCTCCTTATTTCACATCTTAGCTAACCTCAGTTGATTCTTCTACGCACATTTTAATTACTACATTACACAAGCCTTTACCTTCTGTTTGTTGTCTTCTTAAAAGAGAAATTACGGCACAGGGAACATAATGACTGCCTGTCCTCGGGTGGTCATCATTATGCTACAAGTCATTAATTGTGTCTCTTGGCAGCCTTGTGACGTCTAGTTCTGTGCAACAACAGCGCTTTCTTCGCCAGTATCCTCCCTCATGCCTCATGGACACTTTGATATACGCTGGAAATAGCCATTTCTACATGCTCCTGACACATTGCATTGGCTATCTTTGACACGCGATGCCGTCCTACGATGAAGGCGCCCTATGATGATGATGACGTTAAGCAGCTATTCCTCTCCTAGGCTCTCGGACATGTGGCACATACATACAGGCTCAATGCATCTAATAGGTGACAATGCAGAATGCTCATCATCTAATAGGTGACAATGCAGAATGCTCATCATCGTTTTAAAGCAGGGTGGGCTTTCCCTGAGTCAGGAGTCATCTCTGAGTTAGGAGTCAGGCCCAAGATGTTGTTTTAAACTAGTGGTTCCCGAACATTTTCATGCCAAGGACCCCCAAATTGATGCATGTATGTAGGCCAGGGGTGCCCAAAAGGTGTGATCTACCTGCACAGCCTTTGTGATCTACCAGTAGATCACAAAGGCTGTGCAGGTAGATCACATGGCAAGTATATAATCTCACTTGAATTAAGGTGACTTGATTGATTGACATACAAATGGCCTGTCAGCTCAAATGTTGCACACAAACGTCAGTAGCATTACAAAGTTATACCAACAAAAACAACCAATTACATTTTCACCTTATAGGCTATGTAACATCAGTGCCACTATTCCATTTTTCAGCAATGAGATAAAAAAATGTTGGTGGGTAGATCTCGTTTAGCTGGGCATTTTGAAAGTAGCTCTCAAGTCAAAAAGTGTGGGCGCCCCTGATGTAGGCTATCTATTTGGCCACTGTAGACTCCCATCTGAATATATTTTGTGCAAGAGACGCTATTTCAAATAGCCAATGAATATAACACACACACACACACACACACACACACACACACACAAAAAACACCCCAACAACAAAACCTACAACAGTGCAGACATGGCAACACTGGTCATTATCTATCTATCTTGTGTTAGTTTTTCAATTCAATTGTATTAAAGTGTCAAATCACAACAAGTTGTCTCAAGACACTACATGTAGAGCAGAGACCCGACAGACATCCCGCCCTGAGCAAGCAATTGTGCGACAGTGGTAGCGAAAAACGGTGGGCGGCCATCTGCCTCGACCGTGTTAGGGGAAAGAAAGAGATAGAGGGGGAGATGCATGCAAGTAAGGTAGCAATAGTAATACATGTAATACTGTAAGATAATAATATAATATGGTATAGCATATAGCAACACATATATACACAGATACACTTTTTCCCCCCTTTTCATGCTTAGACAAAACATTCATGCTTGGTCTCGCAGAGGCCTTTCCGTTTGTGTGAGTTAGACCTCTGCGTAGGAAGGTAAATAGTGTGATCATGCTAGCTGCCAATCATCAGTGGTGGAAAAAGTAACATTTTATCAACAATGCAATGTAAAAATACAAAAGTAGAAAGTACTCATTATCCAAAATGTTTTCAAATGTTCTTCAAATGTACTGATACAATTTATAAAAATCATGTGAAAATAGCAGTCTATTTTCAAATGGAGTAAATAGTAACTAAAGTTTTCAAATATTGTAGTGGTAAAAGTAGAATATTGTCCCCTTACATGTAGTGGAGTAGAAGAAAATTGGAAATACTCAAGTAAAGTAAAAAATATATATATATCAAAATTGTGCTTAATTACATTATGTGTGTAAATGTACTCGATGCTTGCACGTTGGAACGCCTCGATCTAACACAGTCGTTATTATTCTCATTCGCTGCTGTGTTGCGCCCAGCAGTGGTTCTCAGACTTGTTTGGTTTCAGTGCCCCGTCCACCTGACTTCTGTATCCAAGTACTGCCATAATAACCAATGACATTTGGATTATAAATGAGAAAACCCCATTTGAGAAAACCCTAGCTAGTATATCATGATGGAGTTACATATACATGGAGTGAAAGAGTTGCAATTAGTGCCTCCTGAACAGAATTATTGCAGAATTATTTTGTGACCATGACAGTAAGTCCCATTTTGATGTCAATATGTTCGCATAATGTGCAAATAAGTACTGTCTTTTTTGTTTTATGTTTCAGCTCAGCAGTTTCACCCAAAGATGGCAATGTTTATCATTAAAAATAACAGTAAAGTACATTATTCTATTTTCCACTTTCTCTCACATACACCTGTAGTATCTCCAATCCACATACCTCCATACACGGTGATACACCACAGTGTACAGTACCAAGCTCAGCCTATAGACCTTATAATAATAATCCAAATTATGAATACAATAATTTGTACTTTAGTATCTTTTGAAGCCAATACTTTTGTACTATTACTCAATAAACAAATTTAAATACAGGACTTTTACTTGTAACATTGTGGTATTGCTACTTTTACAGTACTTGGGTAAGAAGAAATAAAAGTTTTTCTCTACCACTGTAAAATTCCATCCTTTGCTGTCTTGGACTTTTACTGTAGCCTGTGAGCGAGAGACCTAATTGTGTGCATGTGGAAGTCTTTGGCTCACCAGTCTATTGCTTCATAATGGTATAATAGAAGAATTTATGAGCCTCTAGCCTTGGCTGAGCGCTCCGGGGCAGCAGTTTATGGCCTTTCTCTCACATACGCTCTAATTCACAATCTAGACGCTATTTACAGAGGCGCAAATTGATGACCCCCCACAGCTATTCAGCCTGGCAAAAATACAGAGTCAGGACTCAGGAGCAACGTGCTGTCACCACAACCACGGGTTACACTTACTGACAGGTGGACAAAGTACTGAACCCCACTACGTGAGTCAAAGTATACAACGCTAATATCAGTGAAAGTTGCTCCGCCAAATTTGTACTTTAGTTAAAGTACAGGAGAAGTATACAAATAGAAAGGGCAAATTTTCACTATATTTGAAATTGGGCTTAAGTGGTTAAATCATGATGTACGTCCCCCCCTTCCTAGACATGCAGTGGACTGAGTGGAGTATAATATTTGTTTTTCAAATGTTGTGGAGTGAAAGTCACAAGTATAAAAAAATACGACTGTAGGCTTGTATGATGTTACAAATACCGCTCGCGACTTACGAGCAAGCCTGGCTCTTTAGCTGAGTGGTTAATTCATTATCTGCCACTAGGTGGCAGCAGAGGGTTGATAAGCCTTGCTGGGGCTATTTCCCCATATTTGGGTACTTTCATTTCCGGTTTCCCAGCTTGGAGACCGCCACTGTAAGGAACGGCTTATGTTATAGGGAGAGTACGAGAAATCTCATACTTAGCATAGAAAGAGTTAATATACACGCCATGCAACTATGCGACCCGTGTTCGACAGCAGTTTCCGAGGTGCCTGGTGGTGGTTCTCAAAGTGGGGTCCGGGGATCCCCAGGGGTACTTGGTGGCGCTCCAGTGGGTCCCAATACAAACTAAATTAGTTAATAGCATCACAATCAATGATCGGTTATTTTCAAAAAATCTTGAACAAAATGTGAAAAATGTGGAGTATTTTTCAATCATTTTAACCAACAGGAGGGCAGCGATAAAGGAGTCGAGAGTTGGTGTTCGCTATAGTCTGCACTCTGACCTCACATAACAACTCAAATCCTGTATGGGGTCCCTGGCAAAATAATAAAATAAAATCAGATGGCCATCCGTTCCCAAATACATACTAATTTGGTGGTCCTTGTTATGAAAGGTTTCAGACACTAAACAGAGCCAAGGTTTCAGCAGTTTCCGCTGTGCCTCAGAGAGCACCATGCAGCAGAGACTAGTGTGAGACTGGCCGGTCACCAGAAATGATGACAAACGGTCTAACAGTTTTGGACTGCAATACCCCTGCACCGGTGCACCCCTGCCTAAAGAAATACTGTCCACATGCCAAGTTCCTTGTGCCGCATCTACACTGCATCTAACCTGCTTTGCTGCTGCACCGCCTATACTGCGTCTCTCCATATACTCACTGGTGAAGTTTTGCTGCTGCACCGCCTATACTGCGTCTCTCCATATACTCACTGGTGAAGCTTTGCTGCTGCACCGCCTATACTGCGTCTCTCCATATACTCACTGGTGAAGCTTTGCTGCTGCACCGCCTATACTGCGTCTCTCCATATACTCACTGGTGAAGCTTTGCTGCTGCACCGCCTATACTGCGTCTCTCCATATACTCACTGGTGAAGCTTTGCTGCTGCACCGCCTATACTGCGTCTCTCCATATACTCACTGGTGAAGCTTGCTCAGTGGAAACTACAGCAATGCTTATCACAATACTGAATTCTGGACTTCTGTCAGTTATCCAACCAGTTCCTCCAAGGAGAAATATCATGGCTGCCACTGCAGTGCAGCCCCCAGTGTACAGCATGCAGTAACTAGTTGGACCTATCAGTACATGATAAAATAATAATTATAATCATGGTTAAACAAAATATTCCAAACATTTTCAAGATTTTGAATAATCCAACCATAGGCGGATCTAGAAATGAAGGGCCCCTGGGCCACTGTCATGCAAAAGGGCCCCCCACCCCCCAGAACCTTTTTTTATTCAGATATTCAGAATGTACAGCAAGGGATTGCTTAAAAATAATAAACAGCCAAAAACTAAGTCAAATATGGATGCAAACTGAGGGTTTAAACACTTGCAGTAATGTACCGTATCATGATGTTTTAGGACTTTTGGGGTTATTTTATTGACACAAATGAATAAGCCCATTGTTAATAACAGTGACAAGGACCGTATCTATCACTGTTATTCACTGTTAACCCTTTTTTGGGGGGCCCCTGAGCTTGAGCCTCTTCGCGGTCACGCAGACGCTCAAGCTCAGGGGCCCCCCTAGCTCAGGGGCCCCTGGGCCTGGGCCCAACATGCACGTTGGATAATCCCTGAATCCAACATATAAATGGATACAGTCGTTAAAATGATTGTGCTGCTGTATTAACTACTTTTGCTGGGGACCCCCTGGAACACCCCCAAGGACCCCACTGGGGACCCCCTGGAACACCCCCAAGGACCCCACTGGGGACCCCCTGGAACACCCCCAAGGACCCCACTTTGGGAACCAATGCTCTAGTCCAGTGGTTCCAAACCTTTCAGGTCTAGAGACCCAAAAGAGAGATGAGATGTTTGCCTGGGACCTGGCTTGTAGAGACCCAAAAGAGAGATTAGATGTTTGCCTGGGACCTGGTTTGTAGCTTGTAGATCGGCTATTTTCACAAATTCTTAATTTATATTTTTTATTAATGGAATTTCTTAGATTTGTTTGTTTGTTTTATACTAGAATTTCGCCGCCCTTCGGGCGGCTCATCCTAGTTCCGTTGCAGCGCAATGGGAAGAAGGAAATTGCGAGATTTGACAGACTGCACTTCATGTTTCAGCTGTGTTTTTAAACCCAGTATTGTGGCCTTCACATGTATTAACAGATGGGTATTATTATTATGTGTTGTATTTTATTTTCACATCAAAGCAAATTAAATTAATTTAAAATAAGCACACATGAAACTGCTTTTTACTGTTTTGGTTTACTTACAATAAGTTAGTGTTTTTGGAAACCAAAAGATGTTGAGAATGGAGCAGAACATACTGTAGTATATTGTTGTGGGGACCTTGACTGCATTATAGTAGGCCTACAATCTTTTGGATTGCAGTGACCCCACATTGTTTCTTCGGGAACAATATTTGTAGTTACAATGAGGGCTACATGAGCCGAAGGGAGAGAAACACGTCGCCTCTCTCCAGTCCGTGCGTATGTTGCTGCTGGTGGCTGAATAACAACGGATCGCATCGCTGACTGACATAAACGCACAGTTACAAATCAGAGGCACTTCAATAAGAAAACTCAACTAATAACGCTTGTGTGTGTTAATCTGCCCGATGCTGACGTTAGTATATAATGTTTAGATTGTTTTCCTCTTGTACATGCGTTTGTGGGCACAGTGGCAGGGGGTGAAAAGGCGATTTGTCCCATGGTGTGCACTGCGCAACTGTGCAGTGTAAAACATGCTGAAATCAAACCACACACACACACACACACACACACACACACACACACACACAGTCACTCAGTCACAAATCCTCCACAGTGTGATTACGTGTCTGCAGTGACACTGATGCGAGGTTACAATGAGTCCGTGGTGTGGTGAGACTGGGAAAGGAATAAATCGCGGAAGAGCTTGGCATCCGACTGCGTGCGTTGTGTCGATGAGATGGGCGCGTTGGGAAATACCGCACCGAAGCACACTCGCCTATTAGTTTGCATTGCATTTGCACAGTGCGCTCAGTGCGATATTTGCGAACGTGGCCGTTGTGTGTGTGTGGCTGGCTGCGTGGGGATCGCCATGTGAGGGGGTTAGCCAATAAGGGGCCTGTGTTGCATGTGGAGAAGTGTGTAGGTTAGTGTGTGTGGTGTAGCCGAAGGGGGTGGTGAGAACATGAGGGGGATGTAGCACAGCAATCGGTGACCCCTACATTAAGCTGTGTTGCTCCCATCATGCAGTGCAAATGCGTGTTGTAGCAACCGTAGCCAATGGGAAAACAGGATGCAGTGTTGCCAGGTCCGCGAATTGTAAGCGAGTTGTAAGTAGCGTGTTGAATGGCATTTTTTCTGGGCTAGTTTTCATAGACCTGGCAACAAATTAGGCGGGGGTGTCGGTGCTTGTGGCGTGTTTGTGTTTATTATTGATATTGATGTTGTTTGTGAGTGTGGACGGGAGGCGGCTTTAGTGGCAGTGCAATGACAGTTTTTACGCGGGTGTTGTTGAATGTGGTCGTGCGGCGCGACATGAGGAGATAGCCGTGGATCGACGCGGAGGGTAAGGCTGTGTCGTGTTAGTGTGTTGTTGCAGTGTGTGTTGCAGCGTGTTGCAGCGTGTCAGTGACGTAGTAGCTGGTGACTTTATTTTCCTGCTTTGGGCTTGGGCACACGTTTTCAAATGTATAATAGATATAGACACTTATTTAAAATATCTTCATTTTTTTTAAAATAATCTTTTGAAATAATATATATATATTTTTTTATATTATATGTATTCCCCTCCGTGGATTAATCTATAAGTGTTACCTGTTACAGCCCCTCCCTGTTTGTCCATGAGTTGCCTCTGCCCCTCCCACTCCCATGCCCTTCTCCCAGAGCCTTCTATAGGCCTATCTCACAGCCCCCTTTCCACGCCCTCTTCCAGTAGCTAGAGTGTCATTAATTTTAACATTAGCATTTACACTTTTTTTTCTCTGGAGAATCATAAGTACATTTCCTAATGTTAAAGACCGATAATAATATGAAGAAAACACAATGGTATAACAACTCAAATAAGTAGAATAAACCTTACCTTTACAAACGGTAGTTTGTGGCTTTACTTGTGAAAATACCTCTTTTAACATGGAAGTCTATGGACCGCAGAAAAAATAACACCATTAGCTCCAAAAGGGGGTGTGGAAAGTGGGCGGGGAAATGCTGTGAGATAGGCCTATTAGAGAGTTGTGTTATGAGGGGGCAGAAAACAGCGGTGGGGGGCGCCCGCTGGCCAAGTGGTCCAGGCATATGCCACATTGCCACAGGCTATGGCCTGACAGCGCGTCGCGTGTTTGAGTCCCGTTCATGTCTCTCCCCTTCTCTCTCTCCCTCTTTCCTTAAAATTCTTAAATAGTAACTCGAAATAGTAACAAATGCTCATAGACTCCAGTGCATTCCGTAAACTTCCAGTTCAGGCCTTTGTCACTATTCGCCAATATATAGAAGAGACTAAAGGCTCATACATAGTCTGGATTTTCGGTGGTTAGGTGACCACCGAACTACAACATGACGTCACGAGCCGCGGTGAAGAGCAAACCACCGCCACCGCTCCAGCCCTTCTCTCTGTTTTTACTCACCACCGCTCAACGTTATTTCAGCTCCGGTGGTCAGCTCACCACCGGAGAGGTGGTCACCTCACCACCGAAAATCCAGACTATGAATAGGCCTTGACCCGTTGAAGTGAACTGAGGTGACGCAACTCAGAAGGCTCTTCCGGGTCCTAATTCCTCTCTGGCCAATCTCCTCCCCTCTGTACAAGTATCTGATTGTCCAGCGTGACGTCACCTGTGAGGACCAGCTGAGCCTGGTTGGGTGACGAGCTCCAGACTATTTAAACTGGGTTCTTGACTCCTTGTTTGGTTCCTGTGCAGTGTGCTGGATCTTAAGTTAATGGCTCTATGTTAAAGTACTGTCTGTGTGTAAATGGTGCTGTTGTTATCCTCAAGTAGTCAAGTTAATGTGATCCTCATGACTGCCTTTGTTTGGAGTTTTGGAGTTTGAGTACTTAAGTTGGGTCCTAACAGCAGTTCCTGACAGTTACCTTATTGCATCGTTCCTAGACTGGAACCTCACCTATGCTTTCTATGGCATAGGCAGCTCCCGGCAGGATCCACCGGGAGAAACTACAGCATGCAGCTGCATGACATGAGCTTAATTAATTGGAGCGACAGAGAGAGAGAGGAGTGTGTGTGGGTACGTGTGTGCATGTGTGCGTCAATTTAACAAAGGTGCAGATGATCAGAAATCAGCAGAGAGTGGACTCGGGCCCCAGAGTAATTTTTTTCTCCCTGGAAATAAAAATGTCTGGGTTTCCGAGGGTACATCGTTCCTGACATACAGTAGGCTATTCCCGATTAGGCTGAAAAAAGCAAGAACCTTACATATGTTACACTTATCTTAATGAGAAGTAATCTCTTGTATTCGTATGAATAATGACAGTGAAAGTGCAGCCAGTGAAAGAGTTGATACTGTATATGAACTCTGGGCTGGCCCCCACATAAAAGGAGACCATGCAGAGTTGCAGAGTAGACCCTCATAATCCTCCACACTACATTTTCTGGAGCTCGGTCCTCTCTTATGGGGAGGATGACAGGAGGTTCAGCAAGAGCCCTGTACTCATTTCCATTCCTCAACCAGACAGTAAGGTTCATGAATCCCTTCCTGTTGATGGACTCTGGCCACTCCTACCTTCCTGGCGTCATAGATAGGAGAATCTCTTTTTGTTCTTTGGGAGATTCTTCTTTATGGCTCCATCATTCACTGGTTTTCCATCCTCAGACAGGATTAGATTGGTATTTTATAAATCAGGGTCCAGAGTTACATCTGCTGTAATCTCTCAAGACAAATTCTCCTAACAGCAGAATCTGTCAGCGTCACTGCCCTAAACATGTAGTGTTGTTGCTAGTAGGAATAAACACAGACACACCTGGGAGTAAGTGGACTAAGAAAGGGGAGAATCCTGTTTCTACACAGAAAGGAGGTGGTGCCCCCATAGGCAAAAACATTTGTCCCCAGATTCCGCTGCATGTTGCTGGATCCTCCTCAGCTCTGCATTACACAGCTTTTCCATCTCTTCACTGAGTGTCTTCTCCAGCTGTACCCACAGTCAGGGCAGTGGTGCAAATTTAAGTAACTAAGTACTGAACTTGATTGTACTGTACAATTACAAGTACAATTTAGAGTTTTATTTTTTATTTTTTTAACGTTACTATTTCCAATTTTCAGTACTTTCACTTCTACACTTCTACTCAGAGGCAAATATTGTACTTTTACTCCACTACAATTATTATACGGGATTATTGTTTAAAAAAAAAAAAACACTGCCTAGCGCGAGGCCTCGCATGCGCGAGGCCCTGTGCGGCGGCACCATTCGCACTACCATAAAAGCGGCCCTGATTGTGAGCTTGTAGATCTATTTTCCAAAGATTTGTATACATTTGACAACATACTTTCTACTTTTGGTACTTTAGGCACATTTTGATACCAATAACTTTGTACGTTTACTCAAGTCAATTTGACTTGTAACAGTATCTCTACATTGTAGTATTGATACTTTTACTTGAGTAACAAATGTGAATACTTTTTCAAACACTGTCAAAATGTGGGTCCTCACAATGAAAAGGCCTGAGAAAAATCACTGCTCTCCGTTGCAGATAAAGACCCCCACCCTGCCCCCCGGATAGTTTTCCACCGCCGACACCTAGAAGGACTTCCACCATGGCCAGCAGCCCCAGCAGTGTCAACTTGGCCCCAGCGGAGGAGGGAAGGCAGTCGCGGCGCTCCAGCACGGGCGCGGTCACCTCGCAGCCAGCCAGCGAGCAGGACCACCTGTCAGTGGTGAACGAGAAGACAGAGGCCAGTAAGTTCAGCCTTTAATATCTGACTTGTCTTTACTGTTCCCTCTGGGATGTTCATCTTCACAGTCTGTTCAAACAGTTAAAAATCCCCATACATGGGAAAGCTCCCATATACTGTATGGTGCCCAGGTCTTGTGACATCACTATGACATCTACCACCCTTAGATCTCCATATATGGAGCTGACCTGTTCTGACATTCCATATGTTGATCTGACCTCATCAAACGCTGTACACTCAAGACATGCTCCTTAAATGGCCAGTACAGAATTCATTCATGTTGATCTGACCTCCCCATGCCAAAGTCGGCTACGGCAACCGGAAATGGATTAGTGCTCGATACATAAACCTGCTCTCCGTCGCAGAAGAAATAACACTAATACCATATGTCATATTAACCATGTTTATTAAAACGGTTTTAGAATAACACAGATTGCTCCAGCACCTTCCTCTTTCCACTGCTGATCATGTCCAGCGCATGTAAGAATTAAGCAATATCGGCAAGTTAGCTGACGCGCGGCAGGGTGTTAAAAAAAATAATAATAATAATAATGTGTTTATGTTTGCACGTGGTTACGCGTCACCATGGCTACCAATGTCGCCGTCGCCGGAGGCTGTTTGCTTAACGATTTTAGCCGCCGTACTTCCGCGTAGCGGAGCCGTCCTGAAAACCGTCGTTGCTTAAGTCCCTAATGTCTTACTGGTACTGCACAACTCCGCATGCACAATATATCATTACCGCATCGTTATGTGCAATATCAGTATCGCAAAAAGGCAACGGTATCGCAATATATTGATATATCATCAACTTCTAAAGCCAGCAACATCCCATCCATGATGGTTTTCATTGTCGATACACTATATCAAATAACAAGAGTGGGAACCCAATAGCACTTCAAATTAACACGGAGCCCGCCAAAATCGGCGAACACGGAGGGTTAAATTAGTACCCTAGCCTGCCAAACGCGGCTTCTCCGTTTTCCAGGGTTTACATTCTTTAATCCATGTTTTGATCCAATTGTATCGTTAGCCACCGTTTGTTAGCACATCAACACCAAGTAGGACTGTGGACGCGGCATTCAAAGGCCTGTATCTCAGGCCGTTTCTGGCCCAGACAAGCGTTTTCAGCGGCCTGTAGCAGGCGCTGTGATACTCGCGGTCGGGTTTTTCCACCACCGACCGAGAGAACAACAACCGGTCAAGACACCACACACAGCAGTTTGTCACTGTAACATGCGATTACGGATATTTGGCTCTTCAAAGTAAGTGTTACGCGCGATAAAACCTTGGAAATACGCTATTAATTAATGGCGGCGGGTTAAGTGTTTAAGAGTGATATTGACTTGTTATTATACAGTTTTTTTAATAACTTAACACAAATATAGATTGTGGAATTCTAACAGTAATATCATATATCTACGGAGCCCTGGAGTGGCCATGGTGAGATCTTTTTTTTTATCTCGACCGGTCAAGATAATATCTCGACCGGTCAAGATAATATCTCAACCAGTCGAGATAAATTATTTTTCTCACCATGGCCACTCCAGGGCTCTGTATTGATATTGCAATATTTGGCATACATTTTGTGCAGCCCTACAACACATAACAACACCAAGACAAAAAATCTAAACAAACACCGTCCCATCAGCGAGGGACACAACTTCTACTAAAAGAAACCTTTTCCCATTTCAACGTCAGGACATTTCAACGTCAGGACAACTCAATATATATTCCATCAAGGATGGAATATATATTTATTGATTACAAATGAGCAATATATTTATTATGGTTTGGCGATGAATTGGATCTACTTTTAGGTACTCAGATCAAGCGCATCAGTCACCAACCATAGGGACTCCGAATCCCCCGTACTTAAACAGCAGGTCCAAAACGACAGGTGGTAGCTGGGGTGGAGGAGGGTGAGCAGCATAGGTTTAGGCAGGCAGCAGCGCAGCAGAATCAGTGTGCAGCAGTAAGTAAGCAATCAGATTGAGCAGTGCAAACTTCCAGTTTAAATAGCCGGTATGAAAATGGGATGAGTGTGTGATTAGATGAGGTGAATCATGTGAACGTGATGCTGAGGCGGCCCAATTAAAGGGCCGGCAGCAACTGCACTGAGTTTCCTGACTGAACTTGCTCTGCGCATGTCTGTGACAGGCGCGGTGCTCATTTCTGTATCACTATCATGTCTGTGACAGGCGCAATGCTCATTTCTGTATCACTATCATGTCTGTGACATCATGTCTGTGACAGGCGCAATGCTCATTTCTGTATCACTATCATGTCTGTGACATCATGTCTGTGACAGGCGCAATGCTCATTTCTGTATCTTCGTCCAGATGGCATGAGTTTGAAGTGACGATGTCAGGGGAGGATCAGTATCATTGTGAGTGCTAAACGTGTGATGGATTTGTTGTCCATATCAGAAAAAGTGGGTTTATATCTTGTGGGTTTACTGTATCTTTAGTCGATACTCTGTTTCAAAGGGCTTTATCGTACAACAGTTGCGATGCGAGCTTGTACTTGCACTTTTGCCGTGTGTGTGTGTGTGTGTGTGTGTGTGTGCTTGCGTGCGTGCGTGCGTGCGTGCGTGCGTGCGTGCGTGCGTGCGTGCGTGCGTTAATAAAGTAACAAAAACTAAAGTATTGAAATTAATGTAGTGGAGTAAAAGTACAATATTTGGATTCGAGATGTGGTGGAAAGTAATGGAAAGTAATGGAAATTGGAAATACTCAAGTTTGTACAGTAATTGTACGGTACCTAGATAAATATACTGAGTTACTTCACACCACAGCACACAGGTTAGGAATGGCTGTCGTAAACAGTACATAGAATAAATGTGTATGTAATGTGTAATGCCATTGGGGATGCAGTGCTCTGACCTTGGAAAGGCATCTCTGTGGGATATGGGAACATACTGTTCTGTAACAGTGGAATCATCATAGTAACAAGGGGTATCAGCTGTAACACGTTGCTTTTTGGGGAAGGATGACGCTATTGCTGAAATGTGAATTCGATATATAAATCACTTCTTAAACACATTTTTAAAGACTTGCTTTTATGACTCGATCAGTGTTTTGTGTTTTTCACTTTTTTATGCTGTTCACGCACACTTATATCGCACTCTGATATTCTTTTCATGCACTTTAATTATATTTCTCACACCATTTTTTATGTCGCTTTTATATTACTATTACAAATGTTAGTACTGGTGTTATTGCTGGTGCCTTTACTTCCACAGATGTTCCATTATCCTGGCAGCAACCAAGGCATCTTAGCTTTAAGAACTCTACACCTACAATGTGCAAAACATTTTTGAATAGTTCAACTAGCCAATCTACATTGACACGTTGTGAGCTTGTAGACTGGCCATTTTAACTATTAAAAAATGTTTTGCAAAATAGTAAAAAAGGCAAAGAAGTTTAGGGATAAGAGGTTTAGCGGTGACGAAAATGGAGCCCATAGTCTTTTACCCTCTATCTTTTAAATCTGATTGTTTTAGGCTAAGTGCTCAATGTTTTATAAATGAGAATGTGTTCTTTATCATGAGTGACAGTGTAGAAAACCATGCACGCACAGACACATGCAGGCGCATGCAGACACACACACACACACACACACACACACACACACACACACACACACACACACACACACACACACACACACACACACACACACACACACACACACACACACACACACACACACACACACACACACACACACACACACACACACACCTCATCTCTTCTGTGTGGTGCAGGGAATCAAATCCCCCAAAGATCCAATTTCCAAAGGAAAGAAAAAAACCCTCTGCATTGATGGTAATACAATAAATCTGCATTGATTTATTACAAAAAATGATATCGCTTCCATGGCACGTGATGGAGGTGTGTCCATGATCTGGCAGAATTGAACCAATCAAATGGATTTGATCCTGTTTACAAGATACATGAAGGACTACCTCACCCATTTTCAACTCTATCTTCATGTATGAGCATCGCGCCTGGCCTGTCACAGACATGCGCAGAACAAGTTCAGTCAGGAAACTCAGTGCAGTTGCTGCCGGCCGTTAATTGGGCCGCCTCAGCATCACGTTCTCATTCACATGATTCACTTCATCAAATGCACATGTCATTCCATCTTCATACTGGCTATTTAAACTGGAAGTTTGCACTGCTCAATCTGCTTGCTTGGTTGCTGCTGCACACTGATACTGCTGCGCTGCTGTCTGCTTCAACTTATGCTGCTCACCCTCCTCCACCCCAGCTACCACCTGTCGTTTTGGATCTGCTGTTTAAGTACAGGAGATTCAGAGTCCCTATGGTTGGGACTGATGCGCTTGATCTGAGTACCTACAAAGCAGATCCAATTCATCGCCAAACCATAATAAATATATTGCTCATTTTATAATCAACTAGAAAAAGTGCCCTTCCGGGCACAGGTCTCCACCAGGAGGTGTGTGATGTTTGGCAAAATGTTTAGGAGGATGTTTTTTTGTTTAGTTTTTTGCAACAATTTTCTTCATTTTGTTGAGGAAATGCAGATCCAGATCACTCATAGCATCTCTGAGGATAGAATTCTGGATGAGCAGGACATCATCAGAAAACAGGCTACTCCTGAAAACTTTGGAAGGCAATCTTAGCTAATCAGTGTAGAATCTGAGAAATCCAACAGGCTCGTCTTGATCACATGACTACAGAGATCATGTGTACCGATTTGTGTGAGATTTGGATGAAATCTGTGCTAACATAAACAATGTGTTTTGCAGAAATCAGCCTCATGGTGGCGCTATAACCGGCAGATGTGGAGGGATGCAGGGAAAATGTTTTTCCATGGCCTCTAGGGAGTGCGCATACATAAGTTGTATACAGATCGATGCAGTTATAGGTAAAAACAGGAAATGGCCTGTTATAGCGCCACCGTGAGGCTGATTTGGGAAATCAATAGTGGCATGTCGTCCTCGGCCTAGTGGAAATGTTTGTGTATCATTTCATGGAAATTGGACACTGTGTTTGTGATTTGTTTAATTTTGTTCGAAACGGACCAATCATGTGAGCTTTGGAAGGCAATCTTAGCCAATCAGGATGGAAGATGGAAAATTGTGCAGATCTGTGTTGATCACATGACTATGGAGATAGTGTATACCGAATTGTGTGATGTATGGATAAATGTGTTATCTACAGAAATGTGTTTTGCCTAAATCGGCCTCATGGTGGCGCTATAACAGGCCGTTGAGGAATATTTGGGGCAGAGGTTCGTCGTTGGCATCCAGGGAGTGTGTGTGCAAAGTTTGGCATGGATCGGGCCAACGGTGCCGGAGATTAGCTGATAACGGACGGACGGAAGGACAGATGGAAGGAAGGACACACACACACACGGACGGAGTGCAAAACATACTCTCTCCCCATGCCTTCGGCCTGGTGGAGACAATAAATATATATTTTATCCATTCATGAGTTGTCCTGACTGAAAATTGTTGTAGTGGACTAAAAAGTCCAATATTTGCCTAATATATGCAATGGAGTAGAAGTACTTGGGTAAATGTAACACTGGACATCACCAATCAATACTGGCCATATCATTCATACCATCATGCTACTGACATGATTTTAGCATGATACTGACATGATATTTAGCATGATACTGACATGATACTGACATGATTTTAGCATGATACTGACATGATTTTAGCATGATACTGACATGATTTTAGCATGATACTGACATGATTTTAGCATGATACTGACATGATATTTAGCATGATACTGACATGATACTGACATGATTTTAACATGATACTGACATGATTTTAGCATGATACTGACATGATTTTAGCATGATACTGACATGATATTTAGCATGACACTGACCATGATACTTACCATGTCACTGACATGATACTGACACAATATTTATCATGATACTGACATGATACTGACCATGACACTGACCATGTTACTGATATGATACTGACACAATATTTATCATGACACTGACATGATTCTGACTAAGAAAGTGGAGGAGTGAAACCTGAGTTGAGGTGGTGTAAAACCGAATGTTTTCCCAGATTGCTGACCATAAAAACAGAGTTTATTCTTCGTTCTGCTTCCCAACCGACCCTGATCCCCCCGAAGACACATCAAGCGCTGAAAGCCCTCCCCCTGTGGGACGAACAATGCCAAAGAACAAGGACACAGGTCATGTTGCAGCATTCGACATGCTAAGCAATACACACAGGTCACTTTCACAACATTCGACATGCTGACAAAAATGCTTACAGTACTGTAGCTGTGGAGGCACTTTCCATCTCCATTTGCTGCATGCTACGGCTATTCTCTCCCTCTCTCTCTCTCTCTCTCTCTCTCTCTCTCTCCCCCCTCTCTCCGTAGATGTTTGTTTCTGTATTTTCCTATCATTGTTGTTGTTCATCACTGTCACTGCGCTGCTGCAAAATCAGGGGAGCAGAAAATGTTTACTTTTATTATGTACCTGCACACAAGACGTACAACAATGAAGAACCTTTAACCTTAAATGCCAGCATTTTCATCCAAGACCCATAGCCACCACCCCACAGCCACGGTCTTGTTTCATGTTTTCTTGTTTCAATTTGTGTTTCTTTCACCATAGTGAATCCTTCATGGTTTTTTTCAGACGGTTAAAAGGGCAGGGGCTCAAGCCCCATAATGTGTGCACGTGCCATGCCACTCAATGCCATTTCCACTCTCCTCCAGGTAACGGCATCGGTCCTGCGTCGGGTGACTCGTCTCCCCTGGTGTCCCATGTGTCGCCCAAGCCGCTGTATGCCAAGCCCGGTGGCCAGCCCGGTGGCCAGCACCAGCACCGCACGCGCCTAGGCAGCCGCTCTGGCTCCCTGGCCATGAGCTCGCCCCGGCCATCACTCACCCGCCGGCCCAGCGCCATCACAGAGGGGGGCCTCGGCGGAGAGAAACCACGGGACTACCTGTTCCTCTCCATCCTGTCCTGCTTCTGCCCCATGTGGCCCATCACCATCGTGGCTCTCACCTTCTCCGTCATGGTACGAGTGCAGCTGCTCCTATCTCCATAATTGTTTTGTTTTTGTTTTTTTAATTGACGCCCTAACTTGATCATACTAGTACAGCGTCACACAAAAGTAGCAGATTCACAAGCTCGAAATGTGCCGCTTTGAGCTTATAGATCTTTTGAATATGAACCTGAAGAGTAGGTTTTCACCCAATGTTGTTGCATGAGGCTGTCTCGTGCTACAATGGAGTAAATTAAGCATAAATGTCTCTCTTTAGCATTGTGTCTTTGACAAACAACGCAGTCAAATCCCGATTGTTCATTTAAAGCATCATTAAACTTTGTTTTTTTTTGGCTTGTGTGTAGTTATCTTGAAAAGGAGAATGCAAGCACTCAAACAGTTAAATAATTCAGTTCACATTTGTTGGGTGTGCACGCCACGGCTCTGCTGACACTTGCTCAAAAAAGATCACCATGCACTTGAATTGACTTACTTGAATTCCTTACAGGTTGTCTTATTTATTGAAGACCCAACAGAAGTAAAACACACGGACGTTTCGGCCCAGAGCCTTTAATGTCCACCTAGACCGCTCTGTGCGAGGCACCTAGGTTCCTCTTTATAAACACACTGTGTTTGATGTGTTAGTAATCACCGGTGTTTGATATATATAACGAGAATACTTTTTTGGTAACCTAACGAGTTAAGTTATATTTGCAATTATGAGTAATCCGTTACCTAGTTATCTTTTCCAAAAACAATGCCGTTACTAGTTACATTTAAGACCTATATTTTCCTGTTTTTTTGTTGCCACAAAGGAAAAAGAAACCATTAGCGCCGTTTCCTGAATGAATGAGCTCTGTCAAGGTCAAGGTCAAGGTAAACTTTATTGTCCACAAGGGAAATTTGTCTTGGGCTTTCACCCCAGCTACAGCCACACATAAAACATCAATGACAAACAAAAAATACATTACAGAGGAAGACACAATTGCACACATGATGTGGATAATCTAGCCTCACACAGTTACTGCTGTTTCAGAGCTCGTTCAACATCTTAGTTGATGCTGGTACAAACGATTTCTTAAATCTGATGTACTTCCACTTTGGTTCTTTGTATCTTCTCCCAGAGGGCAGAAGTACAAACTCGCCATTTAAAACATGGGTAACATCACTGACCATTTTTTGAGCCTGTTTTAATGTAGCCTGCTCATAAATAGACTGCAGAGAGGGGAGTTGTCTTACCCCTATGATCTTCCCTGCAGTCTGCACCAATCTGAACAATTTGGACCTCAGTTGCACTGAGAGATTACCGAACCAAACTGTGATGCCAAACCTGACCAGGCTTTCCAAGACTGCTCGATAGAACACTAACATAAATCTTTGGTCAACACCATGAACGCTGAGACGCCGAAGGTAGTGCAGTCTTTGCTGTAGTTTACTACAGAGACTGTCAACATGTGTATTCCAAGTTAGTGAGTTGTCAATACAGATCCCCAAGTATTTATATGAGGAGACCTGTGAGATGGTCGAGTCATGGATGACCACAGGCCTGTGATCACCAATACTCTTGGGGTCAAACACCATCTCCTGTGTCTTCTTAACGTTAAGAATAAGGTGGTTGTCATCACACCACTTTACAAAGTTCTGTACCTCTAAAAAGTAGTCGGCTACATCCCTATCCTTATCCAGAAGGGCTAAGATGGCAGTGTCATCCGAGAATTTAATGATGTAATTGTTCGGGTTGCCACTTCTACACTCATTTGTATACAGAGTAAAAAGGACAGGTGAGCTCACGCAGCCCTGAGGTGCTTCAGTACTCAGGGTTCTGCGCTCTGACATAGTGCCATTCACACTGACCCTTTGTGTACGTTTAGTTAAGAATGAATGGTACCATCTAATAATAAGAGGATGGACATTAAGGTCCCTCAACCGCTTAATTAAGAGATGTGGCTGTATTGTATTAAATGCTGAGCTGAAATCTACAAGAAGAAGGCGTGCACAGGCTTTGTTATTGTCCAAGTGTTTCAAAAGAAAATAGTCCAAGGTCAAGGCTGCGTCCTCTATACCCCTGTTGCTCCTATAAGCAAACTGAAAATCATCCAATGAGCAGCCTACCGCTGCCTTCAGCAGACTGATAATGATTTTCTCAAAACATTTCATGACTACTGAAGTCAAAGCGACTGGGCGATAGTCATTATTTTCCTTGCAGCCTGCCTTTTTGGGAACAGGAATTATAATGGAGTCTTTCCAGGTGGGCGGAACAGTACATGAGTCCAGTGATTTTTGGTAGATGGGACACCAAGCTAACTCCTGACTGCATGAATGCAGCAGCCGGCCACATATCCCGTCTGGACCTGGACCTGAAGCCTTCCGGGGACATGTGTGGTAAAACATCCTCTGGACTTCACGTTGATCCACAGTAATTCCCAGATCACTTTGCATGGGTACAGACTCTAGGGCAGCATTTTGTTCATGCAAGAAGTCAGCTGTTTCAAACCTTGCATAAAAGTTGTTTAATTCGTTGGCCTTTTCCAACTAATTAACTTTTATGCAAGGTTTGAAACAGCTGACTTCTTGCAACAGAGACATGGAAAGCAGCGACACTGTCTCGGCCACACGGCCACACGGAAATCAGTGACCAATTATGCTTTGCAGTCTGTGGTGATTGCATAATGGATTCAATAGGTCACCACTTCTGGTGTGATGCCACAGCTGTTGTTTACACATACCGTTGTCAACACGTGTGCGGAATGACATGAGATTGAGAGAAGACGTAGAGTTTATCCTTTAGTAAGGCTGTGGAAGTATTCACACTGTTTTTGGATTTATTGGGGAAAGGAGGAGATCAACGTCAAATTGGTGAAGCAGCAGCAGCAGCTCCTTAACACTGGTAGGGAGGCAGCAGTTTGTTGTTGTTTTTTTTCCTCGCATGTGGGTTTTAATAGTCGGTAACGTAAAATAATAAAAATAATCTAACAAGTTACTTTTCTCAGAGGTAATCTTGTAACAGGATTATTTTTAATGGCAGTAATCCAGTAACCTAACAAAGTTACTTTAGAAAGTAACGATGCCCAAAACTGATAATCACACTGAAGAACGCTGTGGGTTTTACTGCTGCTGGGTTTTCAATAAATAATACAAATATATATATATATATATACATTCATTCAAGTGAGTGCTACTGATCTTTTTGCCATGATGTAAATCTTCACTCCGAACTTAAGTTATCTTGGCAATATTTGGATCTACATCATGGCTGCGAGGTGCTACAGAACCCACACCTCTAATAAAGTTTAACTGCTTTAACAGCTAGTGCAAGGAAGTCCTCCTGATGTTGCTGCATAAGCATGATTCAGGATGATGAAAATGGCCATATTTGCATACAGTAATGAAATCTCTTCTTTCGATAAGATTGTTACTCCTGTGTAACGTTCAAGCAATCTTGGCAATAATCAATTGCTTTTTTAATAACCACAGAAACAAGGAACAATGTTTGTAATGGGCCTCTGCAGATTGGATATTAGATTTTCAGTCCTGACTTTATAAACGAGGCATTTAAAGTCCAAATGCAATGATGTGGTAATTATTTTTATACCAGTAGCAAGTGATTTTTGTATTTTTTATGTTTTGTATGTGTCTATGGAGTTAACATTACTTGAATAGACATCATCCCCTACCCTAACCACTCCCCCTTTATCATACAGCTGTGGGTGCGGCTTCAGTTCTGGTGGATCACCAGTACCACCCACCTGAAAACCAAGCATACTTAACACCCCCATCGCCCAGGACGAAGTTCTTTGTCCTTTCTATTAGTAACGCCCAACGCCCAAGACGAAGTTTGATCCAAAAGACGAAGTTTATTGATATGAAAACGGATCGCATCGCTCCACAGCCTGGAAGCGCCTGTTGTGCAATCCTCGATGTTGCGCAACAGTGAGACGTCATCGAAAATGTTCCTCCCCTGTTTAGCCGACGACAACGAAAATCTTAAAACGTTAATAACTCGTGATCTAAATCATCCCGTCTAATTATAAAAAAAACATCCTGTGTTAGACTAGCTAGTCGCGATAGATTTATTCTTACCTCCCGTTGTTGTCGATCGACTCTAGAGTGGTGTGGCTATATCTAGCTGCTACAGCCACATCCGGTCCGTCGGTAAAAGTGGTCTGTGTTTATAAATCGACTGGGCGCTATAATGTAATGGATTAAATAACCCCGGGCAATGTGTTTGACTTTGAACTGGTGGGTGTGGCCACATAAAAACATAATTTTCTGTACACACAAAAATCTTTCTCCTATTATATTGTGAGTCTGTATGAGAGAGAGCGTGCATGCGTGCGTGCGTGCGTGCGTGCGTGCGTGCGTGCGTGCGTGCCACATGTCCCCACAAGTATAGTAGAATTTGAAAACAATGTTTTTGTGATCCTCACAAGAAAAATGTTGTTTCATGCTTACGAAAAAGATTTTCTGAGTTAGTTTTACGGTTAGAAAAAGTTAAACAGGGGACACGGTGGCACAGTTCGTAGTGCTGTCGCATCACAGCTACGTAGAAGGTTCTGGGCTCGATTCCCGCTCGGGACGCTGTGGGTGTTTCCTCCTCCGCATCATCAGTGCCCATACCCGAGGCGGGGTTGGCGAAAGGGCCCCTCTGTGTGGAGTTTGCATGTTCTCCCTGTGTCCCCTAGGGTAGGTACCCCCACAAAAGACATGCAGTAATCCAGGTCTCCAAACTGCCTCCCCCTGGCCAGCCGGGGCGCCTGATGGAGGGGAAAGGAACTGGTTGGAATAACGTGTTCCTAACTTCCTTCCAAGCACTACGTCCAACCAGGGAAACTCCCCCCTGTCAGGTGTAAAGGAGCAACTTGGACACTCAGGCATGAAGGAAGCATGAGTTCAAGTCCGTTGCTCTCCCCATGTCCCCCATAAATGGGGACTAGGTTGGCGTAGGGTGTGTAGAGCCCAGGATCACATTAGATAATTGACACAGGGGTGAAAAATGGGTTACAAAATTGTGGGATAAAAAGTTAAACATTATACTTAGTTGCATGCCAGCAGTGTCATGCACCGAAACATTGCTGATCTATTAAGCTCACAACATGTCGTAGCACGACACATCGTGAGCTTGTACTGTAAATCAGCAATTTTCTGCTTCGGGCTTACGGTTGAAGGCCGTTTTTGCATCAATACTGCAAAAACGGCCTTCATAAAGTCGCCATACTAAAATGCTGTGTGTCCTCACAATTATTAGTAATACAGTGTGTGTGTGGCGTGCCACAAGACTTTTTCACCTCAATGAAAGAACACAGTGCTGCTGTTGGTTTGTTTACTGGTGTCGTATACCTTCCTGCACACTGTCAGCTATTTCACAGCTTTGTGTTTCATTGTGTTTTTTGGATGCAGTCCCGGAACAGCTTGCAGCAAGGCAACATCGACGGGGCGCGGCGTCTGGGCCGCAACGCCATGGTGCTGTCCGTGGTGGCGCTGGTGGGCGGGATCGCCGTCATCACCGCAGCCATCGTTATGAACTGGGGAGGTATAAAGCCATCGCACACCGCCAGAAATATCACTTTTATTCAGTTCCCTTTACTGAGGTTATTTATGCCTCGGATTTAAGCTGTAACATACCAGTATATATATATATATATATATATATATATATATATATATATATATATATATATATATATCTGTCTGTCTGTCTGTCTGTCTGTCTGTCTGTCTGTCTGTCTGTCTGTCTGTCATATCATATCATACTGTAATACGGTATAGCATAAAAGAGATTTATCAAGGAGAGTGACTCCCAGTACTTAAAAAAACAAAGCTCCGGCATACTCCCACACAGGTTTTTCCTCAGCCTTATGTGTCAACCTTTCAGGACCTTCGTCAGGACATCCTACAGTAGCAGCGAAGCGGTGGATGAATAATAGATGAAGGCAGGGGTGTATGGTGTCCACAGGAAGTGGGTGGTTCTGCTGTGGCCCGCCAAAGTGAATGTGGAACTGAGGTCACAGACAGAGCGGGAAGAGCGGGAAGAGGTGTGGGCTGAGATGAGATTAAAAACAGCGAGAGGGAAGACACCCAGAGTGCATTCTGGGAGCACTGATTCTCCATCAAGCCTTAACATCCTTATGCTGTGTTCACACTGCCAGCTACCAAGTTACTGGCTACCATTCATTTTCAATGGAAGCCAGCGACATGAAGATACAAAGCTACTGGCTACCATTCATTTTCAATGGAAGCCAGCGACATGAGGATACAAAGCTACTGGCTACCATTCATTTTCA
Source organism: Electrona antarctica (assembly GCF_951216825.1). Lineage (NCBI taxonomy): Eukaryota > Metazoa > Chordata > Actinopteri > Myctophiformes > Myctophidae > Electrona > Electrona antarctica. The sequence goes on along the minus strand of NC_136795.1, from coordinate 20,913,110 downwards.
ATGGAAGCCAGCGACATGAGGATACAAAGCTACTGGCTACCATTCATTTTCAATGGAAGCCAGCGACATGAAGATACAAAGCTACTGGCTACCATTCATTTTCAATGGAAGCCAGCGACATGAAGATACAAAGCTACTGGCTACCATTCATTTTCAATGGAAGCCAGCGACATGAAGATACAAAGCTACTGGCTACCATTCATTTTCAATGGAAGCCAGCGACATGAGGATACAAAGCTACTGGCTACCATTCATTTTCAATGGAAGCCAGCGACATGAAGATACAAAGCTACTGGCTACCATTCATTTTCAATGGAAGCCAGCGACATGAAGATACAAAGCTACTGGCTACCATTCATTTTCAATGGAAGCCAGCGACATGAAGATACAAAGCTACTGGCTACCATTCATTTTCAATGGAAGCCAGCGACATGAAGATACAAAGCTACATCTGACATCTGTAGCTGTTACAAAACATGCAACAGCTACAAAGCTGCAAATAAGTTGAGCTGGCTTCAACTTCAGATCGGAAGCTACGAAGCGACAGATATGTTGTGTAACTTTGTACCTCGTTTTGTGAATGAAGATGCC